>NC_135334.1:79189317-79494647 GCF_023851605.1 Tamandua tetradactyla | reverse complement strand
AACTACCCGTGCACCCCCAACTTCATTTTTAAATTCCAAAATAGCTTTGGCCATTTTCTGTAAGAAGAGTGTTGGAATTTTGACTGAGATTGCATTGAATGTATAAAACACTTTGAGTAGAATTGATGTTTTTGTATAATTTCAGTCTTTTAAAATGCATTATGATCGTTTTGTGCCCCAGCATGTAGTCTATTCTGGAAAGTGTTCCATGAGAACTTGAGAAGAATGTATATCCTGCTGTTTTAGGTTGCAATATTCTATATATATCTGTTAGGTCTTGTTCATTTCTCATATTATTTAGGTCCTCTGTGTCCTTATTGATCCTCTGTTTAAATATTCTATTTATTGGAGAGAATGTTATGTTGAAGTTTCCCACTATTATTGTAGAGGTGTGTTTTCCACGTGTACTTTGGGGCATCTTGATAAGGGGCATAAATATTTATGATTGCACTTTTTTTTTGGTGGGCTGTCCCTTTTATTAATATATAGTGCCCTTCTTTGTCTCTTAACATTTTTGCATTTATACCCTATTTTGGCTGATATAACTATAGCTACCCTAGCTGTGTTTTTTTTTTTTTTTTTTGGTTATTGCTTGCTTGAAATGATTTTCCATCTTTTTACTTTCCACCTATTTGTATCTTTGGGTCTAAAATGAATCTTTTGTAAACACCATAGATGGATCATGATCATATCATAATCATATATAATATATGTATTTATCCATTCTGTCAATCTGTGTCTTTTGAAGTGAGGAGTTTAATCCATTAATTTTGTTCCTTTTTTTTTTGCATGGAAAGGCACCAGGAATTGAACTCGAGTCTCTGGCATGGCAGGAGAGAACTCTGCCTCCTGAGCCACCATGGCCCACCCTCCTCTGACTTTTTAATCTGATCATTTGACCTGGCCATATATTCTTGTTTCTTAATAGCTTGTAATTTTTTGCCAGTTTCTGGTATCCGATTATCTTGATAAGATTGTTTTTCAAGTTGATTTTCTTCTCTTGTCTAAGATTTTGTTGCTTATTAGGTTCGTGTTGAAAGTTTCCTTTGGCAATTTCCCAGTATTTCCAGCCAAACCAGGGCCAGAGTCCCATGCTGGGGATGCAGACCAGTTCCAAAGGGCTCTGGGGAGAGGGTCAGGAAAGCAGCTTCTCAGACTGCATTTTCCCAGCCTTCCCAGCAGATGGTGCTCTCTGGCAATCTATTCCCCACAGCCCAACAAAGTAAGTATTTTAGAGTTCTCAACCCTCTTTATCTATGGCAGGTGGGAATAATGACCCCTTGGTACTGCAGATGCCTGTCCAAAAAGGACCCAAACTGTAGGAACCCATTGTCCTATTTTGTCACTCAACTGTTGGCTCAGAACTAAGCAACAGTTTTGCTTAGTCACTCACAGCAGGTTCTCTTTGTGGAAATAGTGGAGTCACAACTGGCCTGGGGTCCTTGTGGAAAGGTTCAAGCTGCAGGACTCAGACGGTAGCCCTCACTGACCAACAGTTGTATCAGAATCTTTCACAATGTTCTCTTTCCCTGAGGATATGTCTTCCCTCTCTCTCCCAGACTTCTGCAGCCAGCTGGTGGAGAACCTGGGGAACCAAAGCTGCTGGCCTTGTGGGTGAGGGGTGTGTACTAGGGACCATGGAGAGATAATCTCTCACCAAGATCTCTTTGTTTATGGAAACAATGGAGCCCTGGGTTCCTGGGCTCCCATGTGGGAAGGCTCCAGGCTGTGGGACTGAGAGGGTTAACAGTTGGACCAGGCCAACAGTTGGGCCAGGTCTTCATTGTATCTTGCCAGTTGGGCCAGAACCCGGCGGAGCCATAGCTGTTGGCTTCTCGGGTGGAGTATGGGCACTGGGGGCCATGGTCATGCTCACTCACCACAATTTCTCAGTTGTAGTTTCTCCATTCTTCATCTAGCTATGTCTCCTATGTTGCAGTGTGCCTTCCCTAATCTGAGCCCCACAACTGCTACTTTGGACAGTTTCTGCCTGTTTTCCAGACATTCTTGGTGGAAGAGTGAGTTCTGCCTGATCTTATTACACTATATTCTAGGACTTCTCCAGAATTGACATCTTAACAATATTTTGTTTTACAATCCATGGAATGCCCTTCCATCTATTTAGATCTCCTTTGATTTCTTTTAGCAATGTTTTGTAGTTTCCTGTATACAAGTCGCTGCATCCTGAATTGGATTTATTCCTAAACATTTGATTCTTTTAATTGCTATTGTATAGAATTTTTTCTTGATTTCTTCTGATTGTTCACTACCAGTATATAGAACCACTACTGATTTTTGGTGATTGATCTTGTACTTACCACTTCGCTGAATTCATTTATTTGTTCTTGTGGATTTTTCAGAATTATTTTTTATATAAGATCATATCATCTGAAAATTGGGAAGTTTAATTTCTTTCTTTCCAATTTGGGTGTCTTTCATTTCTTTCTGTTACCTAATTGCTGTGACTAGAACTTTCAAGTACAATATTGAATAACAGTGGTGACGGTGGCAGGCTTGTCTCATTCTTGATCTTAGAGGGAAAGCTGCTAGTCTTTCACTATTGGGTATGATGTCAGCGGTAGGCTTTTTATACATGCCCTGTATCATGTTGTGGAAATTTCCTTCTAGTCCTAGTTTTCGAAGTGTTTTTATCAGGAAGGGGTCTTCTATTTAGTCAAATGTCTTTTCTTCATCAATCAAGGTGACTTTTTTTTTTTAAACCTTGATTCTGGTAATGTAGTGTATTACATTAATCAATTTTCTTGTGTGGAACCACTGTTGCATACCTGGGAAAATACAGTTGATCATAGTGTATAATTCTTTAAATGTGCTATAGGATTTGGTGTGCCAATAGTTTCTTAAGTATTTTTGCTTCTAAATTCATAAGAAATATTTGTCCATAATTTTCCTTTCATGTTGTATCTTTATCTGGTCGGGTATGGGGGTGATGCTAGCCTCATAGAATGAGTTAGGGATTATTCCCTCCTCTTCAGTTTTTTGGAAGGGGTTGATCAGAATTGGAATTGTCTTCTTAAAATATTTAGTCAAATTCCCCTGTGAAGCTATGCTGGCCTGGATTTTCTTTTCTGGGAGGTTTTTGATGACAGATAATTCAATCCTTTTAATAGTTATTAGTGTGTTGAAATCTATTTCTTCTTGTGTCAGAGTAGGTAGTTTGTGTGTTTCTAGAATTTTTCCATTTCAGCTAGGTCATCTCATTTGTTGGTGTATGGTTGTTCATTATATTTTCTTATTAATCCTTTTTACTTCTCTGGGTTCACTTGTAATGTCACCCTTTACATTTCTGATTTTAGTTGTTTATATACTCTTGCTATTTCTCTTTCATTTTAGCCAAAGGTTTGCAATTTTATGGATTGTTGCAAACAACCAACTTTTCATTTTGTTGATTTTTTTTTATTCTGTATTTCATTTATCTCTGCTCTAATCTTTGGTATTGTCTTCCTTCTGGTTGCTTTGGTTAAGTTTATTATTCTCTTTCTAGTTTCTCCAGTTGTGAAGTTGGTCTCTGATTTCAAGTCTTTTTTCTTTCGGGGGGTGGGGGAAGGTGCATGGTCTGTAATTGAAACTGGGTCTCCTGCATGGAAGGCGAGCATTCTATCAGTGAACCACCAGCACTATTTTTTTCTCTTTCAATGTAAGCATTTAGATCCATAAATATTCCTCTCAGCATTGCCTTTGCTACATCCTATAAATTTTGGCATACTGTATTTTCAAAGTATCTCCTAGTTTCCCTTGTGATTTCTTCTTTAAGCCATTGGTTAAGAGTACATTGTTTAATTTTCACATATTTGTAAATTTTCCATTTCTTCCTCTATTACTGATTTTTAAAATTAATTTTTAATTTTTAAAAAAATATAACAACAAAAAAATCATTCTTAACAAATGATCATTCCATTCTACATATATAATCAGTAATTCACAATATCATCACATAGTTGTATATTTATCATCATGATCATTTCTTATAACATTTGCATCAATTCAGAAAAAGAAATAAACAGACAACACAAAAAAATTCATATGTACCATACCCCTTACCCCTCCCTTTCATTGATCACTGGCATTTCAATCTACTAAATTTATTTTAACATTTATTCCCCCCATTATTTATTTTTATGCCGTATGTTTTACTCATCTGTTGATAAGGTAAATAAAAGGAGCATCAGACACAAGGTTTTCACAATCACACAGTCACATTGTGACAGGTATATCATTATTCAATCATCTTCAAGAAGCATGGCTACTGGAACCCAGCTCTACATTTTCAGGCAGTTCCCTCCAGCTTCTCCATTACATCTTTTAATGATTTTTAGTTGATTCCATTGTTTTCAGAAGATAACAATTTTTGAACATTTTCTGAAGTAGTTGTAGTACTTGGCCTCTCTACCAGCAATGTATGAGAGTCCCCATTGCACTTGGTATTGCCAGTATTGTTAATTTTATCTATTGTAATATGTCTGTCATGGCATGTCCTTGCATTTTTAATTTGCATTTGTCTGATATTAATGATGTTGAATGTCATCTTTTTACATGCTTCTTGAGCTTACTGGTCATTCAGATATTTTCTTTTGAGAAGTGTCTTTTTCACTTTATCATTTTAAATTCAGTTTGTTTTATTACTGCTTTTTAAAAGTTCTTTATATATTTGGATTTAAATCCTTTGTCATACACATGCAGTGTGAATATTTTTGTCTAGTCTGTAGCTTATCCTTTCATTCCCTTAATGATGTTTTTTATTTCCACATCCTAGAGAGCTGACATTATCTCGCCCCTCTCCTGTTCACTCCACTTCCTTAGGCTCTCCTAGGTTTTATTATTATATTATAGAAATCATAGGTTTACAGAAATCGTATGAAAGTTCAACGTTCCCATACTTGCCCTTCAGACACTCAGTTTTCTCTATTGTTAACCCTTTGCATGTGTGGTACTTTTATTACAATTAATGACAAATTTTATGATTATATTATAAACTATAGTCTATTATTTACATTAGTATTTATTGTTTGTGTTGTACAGTTATATCATTAAAAATTTTTATTCTGATAACATATATGCAACCTAAAATTTCCCATCTTAACCATTTTAATATAAAAATTTCAGTGGTGTTAATTTCATTCACAATGTTGTGTTGCTGTGCTGGTTTGAAGCTGTCATGTACCCCAGAAAAGCCATGTTCTTTTGATCCTAATCCAATCCTGTGGGAGCAGATCTATCGTTGGGTGGGACCTTTTGATTAGATTGTGTCCATGGCGATGTGGCCTATCCAACTGTGGGTGGCACCTTTTGACTAGGTGGAGATGTGATCCCACCATTAAGTTTGATCTTAATTAATTTACTGGAGCCTTTAAAAGAACCTTTACAGAGAGCAGATGCCTAGACGCAGGTGTTCGGAGATGCTTGGAGACAGACAGGAGCTTAGAGAGGAGGCCACTGGAACCAGGAGCTGAAAGTAATGAATCCCAGGAACAAAGGGCCAGCAAACTTTGCCATTTAACTTCCATCGTGACAGAAAAATCCTGGACAAGATTTAGCCTTCCTTGGGTGAAGATATCCTCTTGTTGAGGCCTTAATTTGGACATTTTCATGACCGTAGAATTGTAACTTGTAACTTCCTGTATCCCCTTTATAGAAGTCTACTCATTTCTGGTATTTTGCATTCCAACCGCACTAGCAAACTGACAGTTACCAACATCATCATCCATTACCCTAATTTTTCCATCACTTCAAACAAAAATTCTATACCAATTAATTAACTCCTTATTCCCTACCCCTACCATGTCTCCTGAAAACCTGCTTTCTAGTTTCAGACTCTATTAGTTTGCTAATTATTTCAGATATGTGAGATCATACAATATGTGTTCTTTTGTGTCTGGTTTATTTCACTCAGCATGATGTTTTCAAGTTTCATCCATGTTGTAGCATTTATCAAAAGTCCATTCCTTTTTATGATAGAATAATATTATTCGGGGGACTTCCTGGAAGATGGCGGCTTAGTAAGATGCGCGGATCTTAGTTTCTTCTCCAGGACACCTACTAGGGGAGTAGAAACGATACAGAAAGCGCCCAAAGCCACAACAGAGATAAAAAAGACAGCGTACCCCATCCTGGAACGGCTGGCTGGCTGAGAGAAGCAGCTCGGGTGAGATCGCCGAGGCGCGCGGGCCTTACCGGGCGGGGTGGCAAGCGGCCGGAGTTACTCCCTTCCCCCTTCCTGGGCCGGCTGGGAGAATTGGAGAGGCGGTCCCCTGAAACCAAGGCGACGGGCGCCCACACCACGCGCAGCCCCCGGACCAACTGAGAGAATTGGATCGGAAATCCCCAGCCCGCGGAGAACGGTGACGGGTGGGGGAGGCCCCTTCCAAACCCGTGACTCCCGGGGAACGTGCACTCTCTCGGGCGGGCCGCTGCCGCTGGCGCCCTCCCGCCATGCTTGTTGCCCAGGGCCGACTAGGAAATTCGGACGGGCTCTTTCCCTGGCTGCGGCGACCAGCAACCCTCCCTGCGTTCGGACCGAGGGCCGGCTCAAGCCGCTTCGGCTAGCGAACCCCCAGGACAGCGAGAGTTTTCCAAAGTTTAAGGTCCCACAGCACCTTTTACTGGTGGGACCCGCAGACAAACGTGTGCCATGAGCGCCACCTACTGGGCAGGATAAGAAAAACAGAACCCAGAGATTTCACAGAAAAATATTACAACCTTGCTGGGTCCAACACCAAGAGAAATCTGAATAAATGCCCAGACGCCAGCAGCAGAAGATAACTGTCCACGCTCAAAAGATTGAGAATATGGCCCAGTCAAAGGAACAAACCAATAGCTCAAATGAGACACAAGAGCTGAGACAACTAATCCTGAATATACGAACAGAAATGGAAAACCTCTTCAAAAATGAAATCGATAAATTGAGGGAGGACATGAAGAGGACATGGGCTGAACATAAAGAAGAAATAGAAAAACTGAAAAAACAAATCGCAGAACTTATGGAAGTGAAGGATAAAGTAGCAAACATAGAAAAAATAATGGATAGCTACAATGATAGATTTAAAGAGACAGAAGATAGAATTAGTGATTTGGAGGATGGAACATCTGAATTCCAAAAAGAAACAGAAACTATAGGGAAAAGAATGGAAAAATTTGAACAGGGTATCAGGGAACTCAAGGACAATATGAACCGCACAAATATACGTGTTGTGGGTGTCCCAGAAGGAGAAGAGAAGGGAAAAGGAGGAGAAAAACTAATGGAAGAAATTTTCACTGAAAATTTCCCAACTCTTATGAAAGACCTAAAATTACAGATCCAAGAAGTGCAGCGCACCCCAAAGAGATTAGACCCAAATAGGCGTTCTCCAAGACACTTACTAGTTAGAATGTCAGAGGTCAAAGAGAAAGAGAAGATCTTGAAAGCAGCAAGAGAAAAACAATCCATTACATACAAGGGAAACCCAATAAGACTTTGTGTAGATTTCTCAGCAGAAACCATGGAAGCTAGAAGAGAGTGGGATGATATATTTAAAATACTAAAAGAGAAAAACTGCCAACCAAGACTCCTATATCCAGCAAAATTATCCTTCAAAAATGAGGGAGAAATTAAAACATTCTCAGACAAAAAGTCACTGAAAGAATTTGTGACCAAGAGACCAGCTCTGCAAGAAATACTAAAGGGAGCACTAGAGTCAGATACAAAAAGACAGAAGAGAGAGATAAGGAAAAGAGTGTAGAAAGAAGGAAAATCAGATATGATATATATAATACAAAAGGCAAAATGTTAGAGGAAAATATTATCCAAACAGTAATAACACTAAATGTCAATGGACTGAATTCCCCAATCAAAAGACATAGATTGGCAGAATGGATTAAAAAAACAGGATCCCTCTATATGCTGTCTACAGGAAACACATCTTAGACCCAAAGATAAACATAGGTTGAAAGTGAAAGGTTGGGAAAAGATATTTCATGCAAATAACAACCAGAAAAGAGCAGGAGTGGCTATACTAATATCCAACAAATTAGACTTCAAATGTAAAACAGTTAAAAGAGACAAAGAAGGACACTATATACTAATAAAAGGAACAATTAAACAAGAAGACATAACAATCATAAATATTTACGCACCGAATCAGAATGCCCCAAAATACGTGAGGAATATACTGCAAACACTGAAAAGGGAAATAGACACAAATACCATAATAGTTGGAGACTTCAACTCACCACTCTCATCAAGGGACAGAACATCTAGACAGAGGATCAACAAAGAAATAGAGAATCTGAATATTACTATAAATGAACTAGACTTAATAGACATTTATAGGACATTACATCCCACAACAGCAGGATACACCTTTTTCTCAAGTGCTCATGGATCATTCTCAAAGATAGACCATATGCTGGGTCACAAAGCAAGTCTTAACAAATTTAAAAAGATTGAAATCTTACACAACACTTTCTCAGACCATAAAGGAATGATGTTGGAAATCAATAATAGGCAGAGTGCCAGAAAATTCACAAATACGTGGAGGCTCAACAACACACTCCTAAACAACGACTGGGTCAAAGAAGAAATTGCAAGAGAAATTAGCAAATACCTTGAGGCGAATGAAAATGAAAACACAACATATCAAAACTTATGGGACGCAGCAAAGGCAGTGCTAAGAGGGAAATTTATTGCTCTAAATGCCTATATCAGAAAAGAAGAAAAGGCAAAAATTCAGGAATTAACTATCCATTTGGAAGAACTGGAGAAAGAACAGCAAGCTAACCCCAAAGCAAGCAAAAGGAAAGAAATAACAAAGATTAGAGCACAAATAAATGAAATTGAAAACATGAAAACAATAGAGAAAATCAATAAGGCCAGAAGTTGGTTCTATGAGAAAATCAATAAGATTGATGGGCCCTTAGCAAGATTGACAAAAAGAAGAAGAGAGAGGATGCAAATAAATAAGATCAGAAATGGAAGAGGAGACATAACCACTGACCTCACAGAAATAAAGGAGGTAATAACAGGATACTATGAACAACTTTACGCTAATAAATACAACAATTTAGAGGAAATGGACGGGTTCCTGGAAAGACATGAACAACCAACTTTGACTCAAGAAGACACAGATGACCTCAACAAACCAATCACAAGTAAAGAAATTGAATTAGTCATTCAAAAGCTTCCTAAAAAGAAAAGTCCAGGACCAGATGGCTTCACATGTGAATTCTACCAAACGTTCCAGAAAGAATTAGTACCAATTCTCTTCAAACTCTTCCAAAAAATCGAAGTGGAGGGAAAACTACCTAATTCATTCTATGAAGCCAACATCACCCTCATACCAAAACCAGGCAAAGATATTACAAAAAAAGAAAACTACAGACCAATCTCTCTAATGAATACAGATGCAAAAATCCTCAATAAAATTCTAGCAAATCGTATCCAACAACACATTAAAAGAATTATACATCATGACCAAGTAGGATTCATCCCAGGTTCAACATAAGAAAATCAATTAATGTAATACACCATATCAACAAATCAAAGCAGAAAAATCACATGATCATCTCAATTGATGCAGAGAAGGCATTCGACAAGATTCAACATCCTTTCCTGTTGAAAACACTTCAAAAGATAGGAATACAAGGGAACTTCCTTAAAATGATAGAGGGAATATATGAAAAACCCACAGCTAATATCATCCTCAATGGGGAAAAATTGAAAACTTTCCCCCTAAGATCAGGAACAAGACAAGGATGTCCACTATCACCACTATTATTCAACATTGTGTTGGAGGTTCTAGCCAGAGCAATTAGACAAGAAAAAGAAATACAAGGCATCAAAATTGGAAAGGAAGAAGTAAAACTATCACTGTTTGCAGACGATATGATACTATACGTCGAAAACCCGGAAAAATCCACAACAAAACTACTAGAGCTAATAAATGAGTACAGCAAAGTAGCAGGTTACAAGATCAACATTCAAAAATCTGTAGCATTTCTATACACTAGTAATGAACAAGCTGAGGGGGAAATCAAGAAACGAATCCCATTTACAATTGCAACTAAAAGAATAAAATACCTAGGAATAAATTTAACTAAAGAGACAAAAAACCTATATAAAGAAAACTACAAAAAACTGCTAAAAGAAATCACAGAAGACCTAAATAGATGGAAGGGCATACTGTGTTCATGGATTGGAAGACTAAATATAGTTAAGATGTCAATCCTACCTAAATTGATTTACAGATTCAATGCAATACCAATCAAAATCCCAACAACTTATTTTTCAGAAATAGAAAAACCAATAAGCAAATTTATCTGGAAGGGCAGGGTGCCCCGAATTGCTAAAAACATCTTGAGGAAAAAAAACGAAGCTGGAGGTCTCGCGCTGCCTGACTTTAAGGCATATTATGAAGCCACAGTGGTCAAAACAGCATGGTATTGGCATAAAGATAGATATATCGACCAATGGAATCGAATAGAGTGCTCAGATATAGACCCTCTCATCTATGGACATTTGATCTTTGATAAGGCAGTCAAGCCAACTCACCTGGGACAGAGCAGTCTCTTCAATAAATGGTGCCTAGAGAACTGGATATCCATATGCAAAAGAATGAAAGAAGACCCATCTCTCACACCCTATACAAAAGTTAACTCAAAATGGATCAAAGATCTAAACATTAGGTCTAAGACCATAAAACAGTTAGAGGAAAATGTTGGGAGATATCTTATGGATCTTACAACTGGAGGCGGTTTTATGGACCTTAAACCTAAAGCAAGAGCACTGAAGAAGGAAATAAATAAATGGGAACTCCTCAAAATTAAACACTTTTGTGCATCAAAGAACTTCATCAAGAAAGTAGAAAGACAGCCTTCACAATGGGAGACAATATTTGGAAATGATATATCAGATAAAGGTCTAGTATCCAGAATTTGTAAAGAGATTGTTCATCTCAACAACAAAAAGACAGCCAACCCAATCACAAAATGGGAAAAAGACTTGAACAGACACCTCTCAGAAGAGGAAATACGGATGGCCAAGAGGCACATGAAGAGATGCTCAATGTCCCTGGCCATTAGAGAAATGCAAATCAAAACCACAATGAGATATCATCTCACACCCACCAGAATGGCCATTATCAACAAAACAGAAAATGACAAGTGCTGGAGAGGATGCGGAGAAAGAGGCACACTTATCCACTGTTGGTGGGAATGTCAAAGGGTGCAACCACTGTGGAAGGCAGTTTGGCGGTTCCTCAAAAAGCTGAATATAGAATTGCCATACGACCCAGCAATACCATTGCTAGGTATCTACTCAAAGGACTTAAGGGCAAAGACACAAACGGACATTTGCACACCAATGTTTATAGCAGCATTATTTACAATTGCAAAGAGATGGAAACAGCCAAAATCTCCATCAACAGAAGAGTGGCTAAACAAACTGTGGTATATACATACTATGGAATATTATGCAGCTTTAAGACAAGATAAACTTATGAACCATGTAATAACATGGATGGACCTAGAGAATATTATGCTGAGTGAATCCAGCCAAAAACTAAAGGACAAATACTGTATGGTCCCACTGATGTGAACGGACATTCGAGAATAAACTTGAAATATGTCATTGGTAACAGAGTTCAGCAGGAGTTAGAAACAGGGTAAGACAATGGGTAATTGAAGCTGAAGGGATACAGACTGTGCAACAGGACTAGATACAAAAACTCAAAAATGGACAGCACAATAATACCTAATTGTAAAGTAATCATGTTAAAACACTGAATGAAGCTGCATCTGAGCTATAGGTTTTTGTTTTGTTTTGTGTTGTTTTGTTTTGATTTTACTATTATTACTTTTATTTTTTTCTCTATAATAACATTCTATATCTTTTTCGGTTATGTTGCTAGTTCTTCTAAACCAATGCAAATGTACTAAGAAATGATGATCATGCAGCTATGTGATGATGTTAAGAATGAATGATTGCATGTGTAGAATGGTATGATCTCTAAATGTTGGGTTAATTTCTTTTTTTCCGTTAATTAAAAAAAAAAAAAAAAGAGAAGGGATAATTGGAGATGAAGGGATACAGACTGTACAACGGGACTGGATATAAAAACTCAGAAATGGACAGCACAATACTACCCAATTGTAATGCAATTATGTTAAAACACTGAATGAAGCTGCATGTGAGGTATAGGTTTTTTGTTTTTGTTTTTTTTGTTTTTTTTTTTCTTTCTATTATTGTTTTAATTCTTATTCTGTTGTCTTTTTATTTCTTTTTCTAAATCGATGCAAATGTACTAAGAAATGATGAATATGCAACTATGTGATGTTATTAAGAATTACTGATTGTACATGTAGATTGAAATGATTTCTAATTGTTTTGTTAATTCTTTTTTTAATTAATAAAAAAAAAAAGAATAATATTATTCTATTCTAGATACACCTTGTGCTGGTTTGAAAGAATTTATATACCCTAAAAAAGCCATGTTTTAATTTTAATCAGTCTTGTGGGAGGAAGCATTTCTTTTAATCCCTATCAATAATGTAGGTTGTAACCTTGATTGGGTTATCTCCATGGAGGTGTGACTCACCCACTTGTGGGTATTAGACTTTCATTAGGAGGAATGTAACTCCACCCACTCCAGGTAGGTCTTGATTAGTTTACTGGACTCCTTTAAAAGATGAGACATTTTGGAGAAAGCTGGAGAGTGACGGGAGAGCAACAGAGTAGAGTCACGAGAGTGATGACAGCAGCAGAGACATGAGAACTACAGAGTCCACCAGCCCCCGACCTTTGGAGATGAAGGAGGAGAATGCTCCTGGGGAAGATTCATGAAGCAAGAGGCCTGGAGAAGAAGGTAGAAGATGTCGCCATGTTTGCCATGTGCTTTTCCAGTTGAGAGAGAAACCCTGACGTTCGTTGGCCTTCTTGAAACAAGGTATTTTTACCTGTGTGCCTTAATTTGGACATTTTTATAGACTTGCTTTAATTGGGACATTTTCTCTGCCTTGGAACTGTAAACTAGCAATTATTAAATCCCCCTTTTTAAAAGCCATTCCATTTCTGGTATATTGCATTCCGGGAGCTAACAAACTAGAACATATACCATCTTAGGCATTTCTAGATTATACCACCTCAGTCTTTATTGTCTATCTTTCCTTCTGATTTCTTTGTGCCCCCAGGCCTCCTCCCTCTATCATTCTCACATTCAGCTTCATTCAGTGTTCTAACATTATTTATACCATCTTTTTAAATCCATTTATCTGTTGATGGATAAAGGTTATTTCCATCTTTTGGCAAATGTCAATAATGGCACTATGAACATCAGTGTGAAAATATCTGTTCAAGTCCTTGCTTTTTATTTTCTTGGATTTATACCTAGATGTGTCATTACCTGTTCATGTGGTTATTCTGGGAACCGCTGAAGTTTTCCACAGTGAGTGCATCTTCATGGTATATTATGAAGAGTGGAAGTTTTTATTTTTTATGAACTCTGATTAATCAATTTTTACTCTTTGGTGCATTCTTTTGTGTCCAATTGAAGAAATATTTGCATAGCACAAGACTGCAAAAATTTTTAACTGTTGTACTCTAGAAAAATCATCCTAGTTTTAGCTTTTACACTAGTTTTTTTTTTTTTTTTTTTAAAGGAAAGACAGAGAGAAGGAAGGAAGGATAGAAGGAAGGAAGGGAGGAAGAAAGGGAAACATCTTTTAAACATTTTCTTGTTTTATTGTACTTTGTTTCTCCGTTTTTGTTACATGGGCTGGGGCCGGGAATCGAACCGAGGTCCTCCGGCATAGCAGGCAAGCACTTTGCCCGCTGAGCCACCGCGGCCCCCCTACACTAGTTTTAAGATCCATTTCAAGTTAATTTCTATGTAATGGGTTGAAGTTTATGTTATTTCACAGATATCAGGTTATTCCACTTGTTTGAAAAGTTTATACTTTTCCCATTGAATTACTTTGGCACCTTAATAAAAAATTTGACTAAATATATGGGGTGTATTTCTGGACTCTCCTTTCTGTTTCATTGATGCATATGTCAATATTAAAATGTTTCGATTTCATAGGTTTTATACCAAGTCTGGATATCAGATAACGTTAGTCCTCCAAACTGGGTCATTTTCTGAATTATTTCCAAAATTATTTTGGTTATTATGGTGTTCTTGCATTTCACATAGATTTTAGAATTACGGTTTTAATTTTTCCAAATAGAAATCAGCTGGTATTTTGCTTGGGTTGCATTAAATATAGAGATACATTTGGGGAGACTTGATATCTTAACAATTTGAGTTTTTCAATATATGAACATGGTATTTCTCTCCATTAATCTAGCTTTTCTTTAATTTCTCTCAGCAGTGATTTTTTTTTTCAATTTTAAGGGAAGAGAGTAACATATGCTTTATAAAGTTTATCCCTGATTATTTTATATATTTTGATGACATAAAAATTAAATTATACACTTAGTTTTCTATTTTTTTCATGGCTAGTGTATAGGAATGTAATTGATTTTGTATTGGCTTTGTATCCTGTGCCCCTGCTAAATTCAATCATTAGAATAAACCTTAGGCTTTTGTACATAGAGCGATGTTGTTCGCAATGATAACATTTTACTTCTTTCAATTTGTATGAATTTATTTTTATTTTTCTTGTCTTATTTCAGTGATTCCAATGTTGAGTAAAAGGGGTGAAAGCTTTTGTATTAACCTTGATTTTAAGGGGAAAGCTCACTTCACCATTAAGTATAATGTTAGCTAATGGTCTTACATAGATATTATTTATCATGTTTAGCAAGTTCCTTATTTTTCCCATGATGGTGAAGTTTTTTTCTGATCACGAATGAATATTTATTTCTATCTAATGATTTTTCTCCTCTATTTTGTTAATATAGTAAACTAAGTTGATTGATTTTTGAACGACACATTACTTTGCATTCTTAGGATGAGTGTCACTTGGGATATGTGATTCTTTTAATATATTGCTGGATTTGATTTGCTAATAATTTATTAAGGATCTTTATGTCTCTATTCATGAGGGATACTGTGCTGGTTTGAAAGGATGTATGTCCTCTAGAAAAGCCATGTTTTAATCTAAATTTCATTTTTTAAAGACAGAATAATCCCTATTCAATACTGTATGTTTGAAACTGCAATTAGATCAACTCCCTGGAGATGTAACCCAGTCAAGAGTGGTTGTTAATCTGGATTGGGGGAAATGTGTCTCCACCTATCTGGGTGGTCTTGATTAGTTTCTGAAGTCCTATAAAAGAGGAAACATTTTGGAGAATGAGAGATTCAGAGAGAGCAGAGCAGAACGACATAGCCATGAGAAGCAGAGTCCATCAGCCTGTGACCTTTGGAGATGAAGAAGGAACATGCCTCCTGGGGAGCTTCATGAAACAGAAATCCAGGAGAAGAAGCTAGCAGATAATGCCTTGTTTGCCATGTGCCCTTCCAAATGAGAGAGGAACCCTAACTGTGTTCACCATGTGCCTTTCCAGATGAGGGAGAAACTCTGACTGTGTTCGCCATGTGTCCTTCCACTTGAGAGAGAAATCATGAACGTCATCAGCCTTCTTGAACCAAGGTATCTTTCCCTGAATGGATACCTTTGACTGGACATTTCTATAGACTTGTTTTAATTGGGACATTTTCTCAACCTTAGAACTGTAAACTAGCAACTTATTAAATTCCCCTTTTTAACAGCCATTCTGTCTCTGGTATATTGCATCCTGGCAGCTAGCAAAGTAGAACAGATACTGATCTCTATTTTTGCATCCTGTAATGTCATTCCCTGATTTTATTATAGGGTAATACTAGCTTCATAAATTGAGTTGAGAAGTGCTGTCTCCTCCACTTTTCTCTAAAAATTTGTGTCAGACAGTAATTATTTCCTTCACAAATGTCTGATAGAATTCAACAGAAAAGCCTTGCTCCAAATTCCTCCTTTTCCCTGCATTCCCGCTACTCTGTTCCAGGGTTACATCAACTCTCACTCATGCTAATATTTCCTCCTTCTTGCTATGCCCAGAACAATATGAAAGAAATCTATTAAAGCACTAATCTATTAATGCCATTGCCATGTATAAACACTTTCCTTGTCTGTTTCTGTCTTTTTGTGGTTTCCCCTGACTTCTCATTTAAGATGTAGTGCTCTTCAGAAGAGAGAACATTAGATGGCTTCTTCAGGGTGTTTCCTTCTCTCCAAGGTGTGGCCACAGATCTTTGCTTATAACTCTGCTTTGTCTTTGGGGGTGCTTTGCCTTGGTTTGATGCTTATCTTCTTCTTGAGCCTTTTGAAAATCTCTATAATTCTTTCCGCGGCACCTTAAGGGGTACTCAGGGCTTTTTTTTTTTTTTAAATCTTATATTATTGATCCGAGGACTCTTAACTGGTTTGGTGGCTCATCCTTGTTCTGATCTTTTGATCTTTTATATAATTTTTTACTTTAGGTGAGGGTTTAAGAGTTTCAATCTTGTGAACTCCATTCATACTAACATTACACCATTCTGAGATTTTCCTTTACTTTCTGGGCCTAAGTTCCTAATATAGTATCTGCCTACCTCCTCAGTTCATCTTGGACTGACCGTTATATTGCTTTTGCTGCTTGTCCTGCCTCCATCTCTCTTCTCTTCTGGGCTTCTGGGCTGGTGTTTAACTACCTCATGATGCCTGTTACCCAAGATGTCATCGTTTCATCTGTCCTAAGCTTGCTGCTACCATGCTTGGCTTCTCTGTCAGAAAACCAGGTGCTTTAAGTTAGGGTTCATAATCTTGGATCTGTCTGAACCCACCTACTGTGTTTTCTATTTGCTTTAGAACTAGGCTGGTAATTAGCGTTTAACTCTAGTGGATGGCTTTATTCTGGGTACTGACCATTCCCGATCCACCTTTCCAATATAGCTTTATGCAGACTTCTCTTTCTCTGATGAACGATTATCATTCTGAAGACACACAGATCTGGCTGAGTCCTGAACTATTAATTTGAATGCATATGTTCTATTTTTCCTTTCTGCCTTGTTAAAAAAAATTTTTCCCCACAGGGAATTTCTTCCTGGATTTGAAGAAGCCATGAAGAAACAGGTATGCCATCTGAAATTTTCTCCTCTGCAAGTGGAATACACATGGTTTTGCCAGTTGCTTTCTACCCAGTGAAATGTCCAAGTCCTTTATAGTCTTGGATGTCTTCTGTGGATTTATCTGGCACCATTGTTAAGAGTAGATTTGGTGACTGAGAGGATGGTCAAATGTAGGGAGATGAATTAAGAAGATCCAGAGTTGGTGAATAATTTTGCCAAGGTCAGATAATATATGGACTGCGATATTTGAAGACCAAAGTTACAGACTTGGCCCACCCTTGTAGCCACCATTTCAAGTCTAGGCATAGGAGTTTTATTTCTGATGTTACTTGTTCCCTGGCTAATTTCTCTCTTATCATAAAGACTACTACAAACTGATCCATTCTTTATCTCATGGTTCCACTTCTCTCACTGTGGGGTGTCTTCTGTGGTAATGTCCTGTGTTGGTCCTGGCACTGCCCGTCTGCATTCCCCTTCCTTCTTCCTCACCCTACCTAGATCAGATCTTGTTGGTTCATCAAGCCAGGTATCCCGTTCCCCTTGACAGGAAGCTTCTCCTTGTTCCTGACTGCAGGATCTTGGCTCTCCTCTTACAAGGCATCCCTGAAGTATGCTGTTCAAAATAGTCCCTGCTGAAGTTGCTCCAATAAGAGGAACAGACCTTGTTAGAACTTAGTTTGAAGTGTATAGAGGTATTAACTTGTGCTGGGTAGTGGGAACTTTACCCTGGATCCCAGCAGGCTATGTCTGAAAGGTACACATTGTACCCATTCTTGGTACCTTGCAGATACCTTAACTTATTAGTCAATAAATGCATTTTTTTTTGGTGAGTAATAACTAAGGATAGGCCCAAGGAAAAGAAATATGTATAGGGTCTATCACACATTAACTTTCCTCTAACTTTGCCAGATATGGACAGTCTGATAGGTTATCGGAGGCACAACTGCATACTTTCAATTCCATTAAGGAAAATTGGAAACATGAGCAACACTGTGTATATTTTCAGGTGAGCATCTGGCTCTTCGGTGGTTTATGGACATGAACAGGATCTGATGAGTGAGATCTTCACTCCAAAGCAGGCAAACACCTTTCCAGTCCTGTCAACAATAGTTTCTTTGGAAGTCTGCTCCTCTTTGAAGTATATAGGGTGAGTTATAGGGAATCATTTATAGAGGCATCTAAACATTGAGTCCAGACTCCTCTCATTCCTGGGGACTTTACCTACCTCCCTGATTGGGGTAGACTTGCTGAGCTTATTGGGTAAGACTTTTCCTTGAGGGACAAGGAAATAAAGAAGGACCTTTGCTAGATCCTGAGGGGTTACTTGGTACATTAAGTGCAACAATTCCTTAGACTGTTCTGAAGACACCATTATGTCCCACAAGGTTGTGTATTGTGTGTGTGTGTGTGTGTGTGTGTGTGTGTGTGTGTGTAGACTTAAGAAAGAGCTACTCTGAACATAATTTGAAGCAGGTGTTTAGGTGATCAGAGCCATATTTCTTAACAGCTCCCCTCCCATGGAATGAATCTGTCTCATCATATTTTGCCAAACCAAAAGATTTCTCAATCTCTGAATTTTCTGTTGTTCTTAACCAGACTGCTACCAGTGCATCATTTATTTATGACAATTCATAGAATGGGATCATAAAAATATGGTAATAATTTCACCATTCGACAATAATTTCCCCCCATTATATCTCACTTGATTCTCACAATGATCCTGTGAAGTTGGTTTTAGTACACTCATTTTACATAAGAGGAAACTAAGGCTTGAAAGTAGTTAATGCATTGGCCTAGGTCACAGAGCCGACACATGGCTGAAATAGCACCCTAAAGCAGGACGTTGACTCCTGGTCTAGAGTATTTATCTCATAACACAGAAACTATGAGGTTCATTTGCATCTCCCGTTTCTTCTGTTTCCTGTCTTCTGCTGTCCTCACGTAGTTTCCTTAGCTGCTGTGGTTAAAGGCTTGGGAAGTAATTACAAATTGTTCTTGGAGAGAAAAAGGAAACTTCCTTGGCCATATTAAAACTGTGTTGTTTCTTCTTCCTTGGGCTATGCTCTTGGGCCAACTTTTGCTCTCTTCCCTGATGTTTAGAGAGCTCTTCTTGCTGTCGTTGGGGCTGTGAGAGCAACCTTGCTGCCCCTTTTCTACCTGACATATGAATTTTACCCTGATACTTCAAGTTCCTCTCAGACCCTAGACCCAGGTATCAGGTTATCCTTATATTTTTCTCTCATATGAGAGGATTTTGGTACTGAAAGAGTTTGGGAGCTGTTGGGGAGACATATAATCCCTAAATCATTCCATACCTTTCTGTTATTTGAAGCCTCGGGGCTGCCCATCCACCCATCCATGGCCACACAACACTGTATGTTTTTCTCTGGATCCAGATAATCCAGAGAAACTGGATGTTAGCTGCCACTGCTAATATGGATATGGGGTGATGACTTCCTGGCTTGGGGTTCAGTGGATGTGATTTGTGGTAGATTATGCCACTAACTTATCTGTAACCCTGGGTAATTTACTTCTTTCTAGACCTCAGTTGTCCAACCTATAAAATGTTTTATCGGGTATGGTATGTGTTGAAGGCATAAGTAATTTTGTGCACTTCATAGTGTTACTACCTGAAAAGAACTTGAGGGCATACTTACCCACTTTCTCTCCTGCTCACAAGAAGGTGGCTGTGATCTAGCATTCCATGGCCTTCACATTATTGTTATTACCAAGAGTTTCTGTTTCTACTCCAGGTCACCACAGTTCTGAACTTTGTGCCTAGTCCTGTACCAGACTACCTTGAAGAAGAGGGAGGTATGGGAGGTGGTGAAGAAGGCAGCCATTAAGATATGGGGGAAAGAAGCTAGAATGCACATTTGTGAAATGGATGGAGAATAATCCAGGGAAGAGCCTGATAAATGCTGAAACCATAAGGGACTGCTCATTCTGTAACCTTGGTAGTTAGGTGAAATTTTGGAAGAATGTGACGTTTCCAAATTAAAGCATTTTCTAGATGTTAGGATTTGGGGCAGTTTAAGATTTAGAGTAAGACTAGGGGACCGTCTGAGGTCAGTGTTGATTACGTTATGGAGCATACATGGAATTTAGGAATGTGAACTTGATACAAAGGGTTTTTATTTATGACAGTTCCTGGGCATCCATTTAAATTTGGTTATGACCCAGGTTATGCTTATACTAGGATATCTGACTTGCCTCTTCTGCTGTGAGGATATTGCAAAAATATTGATTGAATAGGAAATTACTTCAGTCTGTTTTCTGAGCCTGCAGGTGGGAATGGTGGAGATAATAGTGGTTTTAGTTGAGACCATATATCCTAAGTTCCCAACCTCTACATCACTGAATTTAACCTGCCTGCCTTTCTTTTCAGTGGACCTTCACTGTTCTAAGTGACATGATTCTTTCCAATGATTCTCCTCTGTTCTCACACATTTTCTTCTTGGCTGGCATCCCAAGACAGACTGCTGTCCACATTTGGATCTCACTTCCGTTTTGCTTCATTTTCTTTTTGGTAGTGACTGGGAATGGCATCCTGCTTTTTGTCATCCAGACAAAGCACAGTCTTCACCAGCCCACGTTTTTCTTTCTCACCTGCTCTCCTTTGTCGACCTGGTCCTCTCCTTCTCCACTCTGTCCAAGATGCTATCCATTATCTGGTTTGGTGCTACAGCCATCGTCTCCCACACTTGTCTCTCCCCGATGTTCTTCATCCATGCATTCTCTGCTATGGATTCATGGGGGCTGGCAGCCAACTGTAACTTAGTTACCAACTGTAACCCACTATGCTATGCAACCATCCTTAACCCAGTGGTGGTTTCCAAGATTGGAGGCCTGATGGTGCTGTGAAGTGTGGATTTAACCATTTCTTTTCTAAGCCTGGTCCATTGGTTGTCCTACTGTGCTCACACATTATTGCCTATACCTACGGTGAGCATATGACTATGGTGAAGTTGGCCTGTGGGGCTGTGACTATGAACAACCTCTATGCCTTTGCTGTGGCAATCTTTCATGGTGTGGGGGATGTGGCCTTTATTGCTTACTCCTATGGTCTGATTAAGACTGTGATTCATTTTCGTTTATCTGAGGCACAGGCTAAAGCAGGCAGCACGTGCATGGCTCACATCTGTCATACTTTTCTTATATGGACCTTGTTTTCTTTCAGTGGTCATGCAGCCCTTTGAGAGACCATAGGCTCTGCTGCCAAAGTCATCCTTGCCAATCTTTACTTGCTCTGTCAGGTTTATATCTTAAGGTTCGGTTGCTCTGGTCCAGTAGCAAATTGAAAGAGAGCACAAGGAGCCCCTGTTAGAGTGGTCATCTGTAATCACTCTCTCTGCTCTGCTCTGATGCTTACAGAGCAGTAGTCCTTATATACTAAATTACGCAAAAGTCACACTTTACCAACAAGTGACTTCACTTGTGGGATACATGATTAGATATATGTATATTACATAAATGGTTACATAAGCCATACTGTATCATGTTCCCCCAGAACTTATGGAGGCCATCTTAGCAAGCTGTTTACAATGAGTAAGTTTTCATATCCTGCATCTTCCAGGATTGGACCCTATTGTCTCTGGGGTTAAGACCAAGCATCTGCTTGATCCAAGAGCGGTTGTTCAAAATTCTGAGCCCCAAGTGGATTGATCCCACTTAAGGTTTGCTCCCGACCATTAGGAGACAGTATTTGGAAGTTGGGAAATCTATTCTGGTGTTTTTGAACATATGGATATATAAACTATCCTAAGTATAATGCAGTAAGCACTCAATACATTAATAATGAAGACATATATTGTAGTACATAGTTTGTTGTCACAAAACAACCATTGCCATTGCAATTACTGTTAACATTAATGTCTTTACCACCAACATCACAATTAATATCACCAAAATGTAATATTTCAAAGGCTGTTATTTCAAATAATGGTTTTAAGACACAGTGCAGAGGTTATTATTATAAGGTAGACTCAATGTTGTGTATAAGTATTGAACAAAAAGAAATAAAATAGCATCTGTCTTTTTTTAACTTTTTAAAAATTGTATATATAATATATATACAAAGCAAAGAAATAAAAAAGCAATAGTTTTCAAAGCACTCTTCAGCAGGTGATAACAGGACAGATCCTAGAGTTTGTCATAGACTGCCATAGATCCTTATATTTTTCCTTCTAGCTGTTTCAGAATATAGGAGGCTAGAGGGCTTAAATATTTTTTTATCATCACAATTGACTTTTTTTCCTTCTTTTTTTGTGAAAAATAACATGTATACAAAAAGGGTATAAATTTCAAAGCACTGTACCACAATTAATTGTAGAACACATTTCAGACTTTGATATGGGTTACAACTCCATAATTTTAGGTTTTTACTTCTAGCTGCTCTAAAATACTGGAGACTAAAAGAGATATCAATTTAATGATTCAGCATTCATACTCCTTAACTATCTGATGTTCTGGAGAGGCTGGGCTAGGTTTCAGGACTTATCTGGATCAGAGACCCATCTGGAGGATGTAGGTTTCTGGAAAGTTGCTCTAGTGCCTGGAACCCTTGTGGAATCTTATATATTGCCCTAGGTGTTCTTTAGGATTGGTTGGAATGGTCCTGGTTGGGGGTTGGCAGGTTATAATAGGTAGCAAGGTCTACCTGAAGCTTGCCTAAGAGCAGCCTCTTGAGTAGCCTCTCAACTCTATTTGAACTCTCTCTGCCACTGATACTTTATTATATGAAAAGGGTTTTTTCCCCCCCTTTTGGTCAGGATGGAATTGTTGATCCCATGATGCCAGGTCTGGATTCATCCCTGGGAGTCTCTCCCATGTCATCAGGGAGAATTTTACCCCCGGATGTCATGTCCCACATAGGGGGGAGGGCAATGATTTCACTTGCAGAGTTGGGCTTAGAGAGACTGAGGCCACATCTGAGCAACAGAGGTCCTCCAGAAGTAACTCTTAGGCATGCCCATAGGTAGTCTAAGTTTCTCCACTACCTACATAAGCTTTGCAAGAGTAAGCCTCATGATTGAGGATATGGCCTGGTGATTTGGGTATCTCTAAAGTTTGACGCAGTTTCAGGGGAGTCCCTGATTAAGGTTTAATAGTTCCATAGTCTGTCTCCCCTCCTTCTGGGGACTTTGCCAATACTTTTTGATTATCTGCTTAATATATTCTAGGATGTTTCCAGGCATTACAATAATCTATACAGGATTAAAGAAACTTTTCTTATTCTGTCCTTCCTGTGTTTCAGTTGTTCAAATGAGCTATACAGATAGGTTGAATTATATTATGCACTACAGAAAATTTCAATTCCAGATCAAGTAAACCTTTCTTCCATTGGTCTCAAAGAGTACGTGTGGTTCTAAAATATAGACACTGTCTTCCTTACCCCTATGTTCTGAATTACTTTAACCCCAGCCTGTTTGGCATCATTCTTATGTCTAAATATCAGGTTATATATATAAAACAACCTCTCAAAATCCAGAAATAGTAATCACCACTTCGGACTTAATGGGTTTGCTCTAAAAGCTTACAATCTAGGTCCCTGTTTTCTTATAAGCATTTTCTAAAGGTGACCATACCATTGTTGCTTTTTTGTTTCTGGCCTATTTTGTCTCACCAAATGTCCCACATGTTTAGTCACATCATTGTATGCCCCACGACATTGTTGCTTTTTTGTAGCAGCCTTCTTTGTCTCTTATGATGTCTTTATATTTAAAGTCTATTTTGTCAGATATTAGCATAGCTACTCCAGCTTTCTTTTGGTTACAACTTGTGTGGAAAATCTTTTTCTACTGATTCACTTACAATCTGTTTGTATCCTTGTGTCTAAAATGGATCTCTTGTAAGCAGCGTATA
This sequence comes from Tamandua tetradactyla, assembly GCF_023851605.1. NCBI lineage: Eukaryota > Metazoa > Chordata > Mammalia > Pilosa > Myrmecophagidae > Tamandua > Tamandua tetradactyla. Next base: position 79,470,708 of record NC_135334.1, on the reverse strand, counting down.
GCTGGATTATGTTTTTTAATCCATTCTGCCAATCTGTATCTTTTAATTGGTAAATTTAGTCCAATAACATTCAAAGTTATTACTGAAAAGGCGTTTCTTGATTCTACCATCTTATCTTTTTAATTTTATTTGTCAGATCTAAATATTCTTTTCCCTCTTTCTCTTTGTATTATTTTAATTACCCTTAGTGGTACTCTTCAATTCTGTGCCCTCCTCTGGACCGCCCTCTCCTGTCTTTTTTTTTTTTTTTTCAGCTGGCAGACCCCCTTTTAGTATTTCTTGTAGGGTTGGTCTCTTATTGACAAATTCTTTCAGGACTTCTTCGTCTGTGAAAACTTTAATCTCTCCCTCAATTTTGAAGGGTAATTTGTCTGGGTACAGAATTTTTGACTGGAAGTCTTTCTCTTTCAGGATCTTGAGTATATCATACCACTGCCTTCTCACCTCTAGGGTGCTAGTTGAGTAGTCTGAAGTCAGTTGTATTTGATTTCCCATGTATGTAGTAGATTGTTTATCTTTTGCTACTTTCAGGATTTTCTGCTTCTCTTCAGCATTTGACAGACTGATTAGTATGTGCCTTGGGGAAGGCCTATTTGGATTTATTCTGTTTAGTGTTTTTTGGGCTCCTTTGACTTGTATATTTATGTCCTTTATGAGGATTGGGAAGTTTTCCTCCATCATATCTTCAACTACTCCTCCTAGCCCTTTACTCCTCTCTTCTTCTGGGACAACAATGATTCTTATATTTGCATGCTTTGTTTTGTCTATGATTTCCCTGAGTTCCCATTCAATTTTTTTCCATCTTTTTTGCCATTTTCTGTTTTAAGTCTTCGAAGTCAATTATCCTGCCCTCTATGTCACTTATTCTTTCTTCTGTCTCTTCAAATCTGGTGTTGTGTACCTCTAGTATGTTTTTTATTTGTTCAACAGAGTCTTTAATCTCTGTTATTTCCACAATTTTTCTATTTATTCTTTCAAATAATACATAATGCTCTTATACTGTCTTCTTGATCTCTTCTATGTCATTTGCTATCCCATGTATTTTATTAAGTAGAGTTGTATGAACATCTTTGATTAGTTGTTCTAGAGTCTGTGTCTCCTCTGGTGTTTTAATCTGGTTGTTAGGCAGGGTTATATCTGTCTGCATTGTGATATTCTTAGTGATGTTCTGCTGTCTTCATCACATGTAAATATCTTGATTGATTTACTTTGGGAGTTGATTTCTTTTAGTAGTCTAAGGTCTTGTGTTTGTGGGATGGTTGTACAGCAGGGAGCAGGGCATGAGGTGGAGCACTCAGTGTGGTGATTTGTTTCAGGGCAGGTATGGGCACAGGTTGGGGATGTTACACTAGTGCTTGTGAACATGGGTGCCCCATAGCCAGGAAGGATGCATCTGTGTGGGTGTACTAGTCTGGGGGGCGTAACCCTGGTGTGCGCTGGTCTAAGGCATGGGGCCCTTTGTGCTGCATCTGTCTTCTTTTATTTATCAGCTTTCTTTTTCATCTTCAGTATTTTCCCCATATTTTGAGTATTTACAATGCTCTTGAATTACTGGAGCTCTAAGTTTAATGAGAAGACCAATTTGAAAATTTAGAACTTATGAGAAAATGTAACAGTGCTGTGGTAGACTAGTTCTAAGTCAGAAAAGGCTGTAGATAAAAGAGAGTTAATTCCACTGGGGATTGAGCAGCAGTGGTGGGACATGGGTCGGGTTGGGTTAAAGGAATGCTATGGATGACCAGGGTTCAGAAGACTATGAACTGGTGGGAGAATGGGTCAGGGCTAAGTGTATGGTTCCTAGGAGGAGCCTGCCTCCAATTATGCCCCTTAGTGGCTTCTGTCTTGAGCCATAATGCACAATCCCATTTTTTTCCTTTTAAATGTTGATCTCTGATATTATTACCATTCCAACCAATATTATTAATATTATTAGTAAGAACATAGCTCTTTAAAGTAGGGACTGAAAGTAGGGATATATCCAACCCTTGCCCCTGCTCCATGGTGGAACTGAAGCAAAGATGTGCAGGAGGTGGGGAAATGACTTGGGATTACAGAGAAAGATTCCTTAAGTGGGTGGAAGACTGAGTGATGGTTATTTCTAATGATCTTAGAGGTCTCTAAGTGCTTTGGGAAAACGAGTTTTGAATAATCTTAGTCTGAATGTGTTGTATAAGTGGGAAACCTTGATAAAAAGAGCAGCTCCTATGTTTAGCTCTCACACCATTGTGCCTTGTGTTGCTGTGATAAAACATTTGCACATGCACTTTCTTATTTAACGGTCAGGAAATGAATCTTGTGTTGTCACTATTCTCCCTTTACTTTGAAAGAAAATATTATGCTTCCTCCTAAGTGGGGACCATTTATTTTGTACTCTTCTTTTACTTCTGCTTTAGTGGTGAGTTCAGTGTCCTTGTTCCTAAATGCAATTTTCAGTTCTTTCCTTTTAAAGCAAACAGACAAGCACAATACAAGCATGGGCTGGTGCTTCTCTGAAGGTCATTCTGTTCACACATGTCATCCTCCACCACTCCCAGTTACTCCCATTAATACCTGGTTAATTTTCTTCATTAAATTATGACTTGGTCAAATCTTCCTCTCTTATTTTTGCTTGCTAACATACCTGGTGAGAGGCTTCAGTCTTTGTATAGATGATCCAGTGAACACTCTGGCTTTTCAGATTCTTGATTTCTCATTCCCAAAGATCCCTACTTTATCTATCTGATGCCATGTCATATTATTGAAACTCTCTGGTTATCATTGGCTTCGTCTCCTTATGCAGACTATCTATTAACCCCTTCCAATCATTCTCCTAGCATGATAAATTTATAATAAGAATGTAATCATGTTTTCAGTTCTTTGCCTAAATCCTTCATGATCTTCCATTGCCTAACAAATCTTAAATATGGCCTAACAGGTCCTACAGGCTACAGGTTCTGTCCCTGAGTGCAATATTACCTTCAAGCCTCCCTTGTTTCAGGGTTTTGATGTTTTTGTATTCTTAACGTAACCCTAAAACTCTCTTCATTTTTGGACAATCCTTCTATTTACTAACTTGAGTTAAGGATTCTTTTCCTAAATGCTGCAAACTGAGCAAGTTTTCTTTATATACTTTTAAAACTCTGTGGTTATAATTTATAAATCACTATTAAAACTTGAGTGAATATGTATTTAATATATATCATCTTATGATCCATGTAAGCAAGGGCCATTTTAGAATATAAACTGTTAGTATTTACCAACATCTTGCAGAGTACTTGGAATTGGTAAATATTTAATTAATATTATTGAATGAATGAATAAAATGAGGCTTCCTACTAGTTGTGGATGAAATTTTGGTTGACTGGATAAGTGAAAAGACTGTTGCACTGGAAGTGTTGTTCCCAAGGAGAATACAGCCACTGGGATGGAACGGTAGCTTCTATAGATAGAAATGAGACCTAGGGAAAGGCTTGCCTGATGATGGGTTGTATGTAAGTGGAGGCCTCAACTCATCTCATTGAACACTTGCTGGAATAGATTCTCCTGAGGCTATGTCATGTACTCACCATGTCCTGGGTAGGTATCCTCAGACCAGTCACAATCTTCTAGAGAGTACTCTGCTCACCTGAGGTGTGCAGATATTTGTTTTATGTTAGGATCTCCAGAAACAGATTCTGAGACAGATATTTTCATATAGGTATTTATTGGGAAATATACTTGGGAACAACACCCCTCCGTGAGTCAGGGAAACAGGTGGGTCAGAAGAAGTTAAACTGTGACACAGTTGCTCTAGAGATCGTGTGAGGAGCTGTTGAGCTGCGATGGTCCTCAGTTTTGTCCCAGATTGAACCAAGAGGCTCAGGTTCAATCCTATTGCTATGTTTACCCATCACTGCCAATAAGTCTAGCTGGGAGATAATATCTCCTTTGGCCAAAGGAGAGTGAGTGAGTTTTCAACTTTCAGCAGCAAACATTCCCAGCTCCTGGAGGAATCAGCACACCAAACTACAGCATTAACTGAAGGATTTGTTGGGGCTCAAGATTGTTTTGTGAGAATAAGAAGTCTGAGCTCCAGAGCAGTGTGAAAGCTTGAGAATTATTAGCATAACCATCAGGATGTACAGGCTTAGGGCGGATAATCATTACTGGGCAGATGTGGGTCACCTGGACAGGTGCTAGTGCCATGCCCTGCTCTGCCTGCTTGCTCCACCCCCATCCCTGGGGCAGTATCCTCATCTTTATGTGCCTCTCATCACTCTGGAGGCAAACTTAATCTCTGTCCAGGTGTGCCTGTATATCCTCTGGGACCTCCAATTGATAATAATGACCTGTGTACCCAGTGCTTTGTTCACAGACACTAACATTGCCTTGAGGAAGTATCAGGAATGGACTTGCCTTACAGCATGAAGATAATAGAACCAGCTATGAGTTGATTCATGGGATTTCAGGTGAGGAAATGAGGTTAGGCTTGGGATTTAGAGCTTGGGGAAGACCGTTGAGATCTAACTTTGGCCTTACCACAGTCACTGTGTTAAGGGCTGTTTCTTTCTTGGTTTGTTAATGTAGCTCCAACCCTCCCAATACATCTAGTCTAACTCCCTCTTCATGGTCTTAAGCTTCCTCCCCATGACTGAGTAGCTGGTGTCTTCAAGCCTGACTCTTCAAAACTACCCTTCCTTGTTCCACTATTACCTTCCACCATTTAGATCACACATTGCTTCAAGCTTACCTGTGACCTTACAGGTACCTACCAATCCCATTACACTTTCATATTCTGCTTGTGGCATTCACTGGGGCATTTAGCATGACCCCAAATTGACAACCTCATCATCACATGTGTCCTGTTTAGATACAGCTGATTTACCTCCTTTTCCCAAGTTGTGCCTGAGCTAGTATTTGTGTTCATATCCTGGGAAGACTTCAGTTGCACAGACCTTGAGTGATGTGCTTGATTTCCTCTTTGTCTTCAAAGACTACTATGCAGCCCTTATGAATCAACAATCCTCTTCATCACTGTTACTACCAAGCTAAGGCAGAAGGTCATTATGGAGATTCAACAGGGGACTGAGGCTGTTCTTGGAGCTGAGCATAGAGGGGCATTGTGTAAACTTTCTGTGTATAGGAACTTTCTCCTTTTGCAAGTTTTTAGCCACATTGCTGAGTCTTCCTTAAGGCTGACTCAGGACTTTAAAGCATGCCATCCTCACAGAGAATCCAGAGACCAAGAGAACAGTGTCCCTATGTCTGGTATATTTTATTGATCATGTGTTTCAGAATTCTCACCTAAGGCTCTGCATCTGATGCTTGATTTCTGTTTTTCCTTCTCCTACAAGGTCATTATCATGGATACACTATTTCTGTGTCCTCCATAATCTTTCTCTGTGCCCCATCTCTCCCTTTTTATAATTATACACTGTTAAGAAGGAGATTAATGAGAGGGGGAGAAGCCATGTGTGATAGAGCAATCTTCCTGCCTCAGAGAGGCAGTGACATAAGTGACCAGTCATTGCTGACACACACCTATGGTTCTGTCATAATTTCTAACAGCAGAGAGATTCAGCAGGAGTCTTTCAGCCATGAGGTATCCAGAGCATCACTTAAGGCAATGAAAGTTGAGGCTCATTACATCTCTGATAGACACGTGTTGCCTGCTGTCTTTCTTATCCTCTAAATTCATTCCCTACCTTTTCAAGTTCCAGTGATTCTTGGCTCCTTAAGAGCCTCACCCACTCATTTATCAATTCTTTAATTTAATCATATTGATGTTTATTTATTCGGCAAGGATTAGTGAGCATCAACTAGATACTAGGCACTGAACTTTGCCCTGAAATTACAGCAATAAACAATAAGCAAGGCACAGTCCCTACTCTAGAGGACTGAAGCACTAAAGGGTTTTAAAGTGCAAGGTAACCAATGCAATGGCAGGAAAAAGGGCTGTGATGAAGAAAAGGAGACATGCCACACTGCCTTGTTCAATTTTGGGACAAATTCACAGAATACATGTTGATTGAGTGGAATCTACATGAATGAGGACTTGAACATTAACTCTTTCCTAAAATTGTCTGCTTCCTGGACAGATAGCTAAATGCATCTTCACTAGTAGGTTCCTGAGAATAAAGCTTAATCTGCTTTTCCTGGAAGAACCACTGGGGGACATCTTACTTACTTTAACAATTATTATTATTATTATTTTTGCATGGGCAGACACCAGGAATTGAACCTGGGTCTCCGGCATGGCAGAACTCTGCCTGCTGAGCCACCATGGCCCACCCAACAATTAATTCTTAATAAGCATATTTAGGCTTTTGCTATATACTCACAAACTATTCAAAACAAAAAAGAGGTAGGTTATACTCTTCTTCTTCTTTACATATGTCTGTTTCTTTCCTTCACCTACTATAGTTTGGGTTGAGTTCCCACTGCTCCACTGCCACTGCTGCTACCAAAGCCACAGGTGGCCTTCCACTGTTACACAGGTGTTCTCTTACTCCTCAGCCCCCCCAAATTAACAGGTGGTCTAAAGCTTTCAGCAGAAGGGAGATAATGAAGAAAGAGAATTAACTTTCTCACCATTTGAAATTTCTCCATAATGTAAGTTTCTGTAAGATTATGAGATCTCCCTGGAAGTCTCAATAAAGTATATCACTCTCACTTGATGTTATCAGTAGATTGGAATCTGAAGGAAAAACAAAGGTTGGGCATATATGTGCACTAGACATTTCAGATGTCATAGCTTCCATGTTCAGAGTTTTGGGGAATTCATTATTGGCTTATGAAACAGACCCTCTGGATGATCTATAGATGCATAATTCACAAGAACTGAGACACTCCTGACTCTTTATCTTTACATATACATGCACACACACACACACCCACTGACATAAAAATAAAATTATTTCAGACTATATGCACACACTATATGTTTAGACTATATGCATTTCAATATATGCACACAGAATTATAAGCATATCCAATTTAAGCCTTTCGTTTTAGTGCTCAAAGAGTGAATCATGTAGGGGGGGTTAAATAAAGCATTCATTATTTATTTGGCATGTCGTGTTGACTTGGATTACTAGGGAGATTGGATGACCATATACCCCAGAAACAGACATATCAAAATTTTAAAACAGAGAACCAGAGCCATGGAGACAAGGAAAAAATGAACAAGGCCCATTATTTCATATTCAGTCATCTTTTATTATTATTTTTAATGTTGATGATAACTGTGATTAAAAATAACCTGTAAACCATTATTTTATCTTAATTATCTTAAGCTTTACAATAACCCAGTAGGATTGGAAGTATTTAATCTACCATCTGATGATGAAATCAAGGTTCAAGAATGTTTTAGTAACATTCCAAGGCTTCATTTCTAGAATATAAAAGAATTGGAATTTACACCCAAGTCAGTCTGACTTCACTGCTTGTGTTTTTCCATTGTGCGTGCAACCTCCACCCTACTTCCTTCTAATTACACAGTTTGATGTAATGTGGTCCATTCTCTTGAAATAAACCATCAGGACACTGAAAGCCTTTCTATAATTGATATAAAGCAGAAAGTTGTGGGCAAACAAAGGAAGACCATAAAATAAAATGCTCCTAATGCAATCAGTGTGGTCCTACATCAGTCATTGGATCCCATAAGAGACAGGAAGCAGTGGATTCTAAGTCTTGAAGAGAAAAATTAACAATTCCAGTAATATGTTACTGCTGCATAAAGTTTTTAGAAGGGATGCTTTTATGAGTAAAAAAAGAGAAGGAGGAAAGAATATGTAAGAGGCATATATAACATAGGATGGTGTGCTTGTGTTATTCCAAGAATATTGGAATGACTAAAGCAAACCATGTGAGAATGCTAACTGTAAGAGAATAAGACATACACATGCAACTATGCTAAGATGGCAGGAATAGACAAAAGATAGTCTTAGAGGGCCATTTATTATCTTATTGTATTTATTATGTTCACTGAAGGGTATAACTGTAGAAGTGATATGATGACATCTGAATTTTAGGAAAATCCCTCTTACATTAAGGTGGAAAATGGGCTGTGAAGGAATTAATAGGAAAGGCAGAAAAATATAATGAAGCAAACCATGTGACAGCAGTTGGGAATGTATACTAAGGCAGTGATACTGGTAAATTGAGGGAGGAGTAGGCATAGAGGGGATAAAAAAAGTCAACAGGGATTGGTGAATGGGTAAGAGGTATGAAAAGTAAGGATGGATCAAGGATAGTTCTCAACTTTCTAGATTGTGTTATTTAGGCAGGTAGTGATAGAATCCACAAAAATACGGGAAATGGGAGGTGGAACAAATTTGAGGAGAATAGGTGAGTTAATTCAGTCTTGTAGATGTTGACTATGGCTTATAGTAGTTCAGTAGGAAAATGGAAAGTGGACTTGTGTTTCAGAACCCTATTTTACTTAGACATGTAGATTTGGAAGAAATAAAAGTACATGATGGATTAAAACTATGCGAATGGATGAACTCAGTCAGAGATAATATACAGAGTAGAGAAGAGAGAAGAGAATGGAACACACAAATCAGTAACATATAACATAGCTGTGGAAAAATCCTATAGGGTCTGAAGTGCTGACATTGGGGGCATAGGAGGAACAAATGTAGAGTACTATATCATGTCATAGAAATCGTGGGAAACTAATTTAAAAATGAGATTGTTTTACAGTGTTTAGTAATTCTAAGAGGTTAATAAAGAGAATCCATTGGAGTTGACTGTTCCAAGATATGAATAATTGTATTGTAGAGATTAAATACCTCTCTAAAAGCAGTATATGTTTGTTCTTATCTGCAGATAGAACTAGACATGTCCTAATTCAGATATGTGGATGTTTTGCCTTTAAGCAAATTATTTCAAGAAAGGGAGATTTTCTTTCTTGTATATAATCTTATTCCTTTGTGCTTTGGTTTAAGCCTCTGTATTCTTCTCAAGAAGATGGTACTCATCTCTGGACAATGTGAGATCTCATCAGGGATGGGAAAATCATGACTTTGGCTTCTTTTCCCATTTTCTTATCTAAGTCACTGAGATGACCTTTAGCAATTCCAGCTGGAACCTACCCCAGCCTTCTTTTTTCCTGGTAGGTATTCCAGGGTTGGAAGAAAGTCAGCACTGGATAGCTTTGCCCCTGGGTATCCTTTACCTTCTTGCTGTAGTGGGCAATTTCACCATCCTCTTCATCATATGGACTGACTCATCCTTGTACCAGCCTATGTACCACTTCCTGGCCATGCTAGCCATCATTGACCTGGTCCTCACCTCCTCCACTGCACCCAAACTCCTTACAGTGCTCCTGGTTCATGCCCATGAGATTGGGCACACTCTCTGCCTGATTCAGATGTTCTTCATCCATGCTTTTTCCTTAATGGAGTCAGATGTGCTTGTGGCCATGGCTCTGGATCGCTATGTAGCCATTTGCCACCCTCTGCACCATTCCACCATTCTGCATCCAGGGATCATAGGGCGCATTGGAGTGGCAGTGCTGGTCCGTGGATTACTTCTCCTCATCCCCTTCCCCATCCTGCTGCAGCGCCTCATCTTCTGCCGGGCCACCATCATAGGCCATGCCTACTGTGAACATATGGCTGTGGTGAAACTTGCCTGCTCAGATGCCACGGTGAACCGAGCTTATGGGCTGGCTGTGGCACTGCTTGTGGTTGGGCTGGATGTCCTGGCCATTGGTATTTCCTATGCCCTCATCCTCCAAGCAGTCCTAAAGGTACCAGGGGGTGAGGCCCGACTTAAAGCCTTTAGCACGTGTGGGTCCCATGTTTGTGTTATTCTGATCTTTTATGTCCCTGGAATGTTCTCTTTCCTTACTCACCACTTTGGCCACCATGTGCCCCATCATGTCTATGTTCTTCTGGCCACACTCTACCTCCTGGTGCCATCTGCTCTCAATCCTCTTGTCTATGGAGTGAAGACTCGGCAGATCTGCCAGCGTGTTCTCAAGGTGCTCTACATAAAAGAGTAAATCTAAATGTATCTGAATTCTCTTCTTCATGCATTCCTGCCAGGCACACAGCCAGGAGCCTGTGGATGGTCTAGGTTATATAGATAAAAGCCTTCCACAGTGAAGTGTCCTGGTCATAGTAGTCCTGTGGCAAAGGACAGCTATGGGCACTTGGCTCCACAACCTACTATATACCTGGCTAGTTAGATTTGTGAATATTTTCCCCGTCCTTTATTTTGTTCCTGAATCCAACATTTTCCAACTCCTTGTACCAGAGACACTTGGGGATGGGAGAAATAGATGAAAGGTCTGGATATGCCATTTTTCTTGCCCTCACTCTATGGCTAACCATACAGAATCATCTGAAATGGGAATATAGAGTCTAGATCTTTGCTTTATTTCAGTGTTTGTGTGTCTTCATGCCCTCCTAGTTATTTTCATGAGCTTCAGATCATTATGTTCCTGGGTAGCAGTACGGTCTCTCTGCAAGCAACTGAGGGAATCAGAATATGAGAGAATACCTTTTACTGCAACATGGGTGTTATTCATTTATATAAAATAAATTGCAATAAGTTCTAGGAATAATAATATATGAGCCCTATTTTCAAGGAAAAATTATATACATATATATATATATATATATATATACACATACACATATATATATATATATTTATGGGCCTGTTTGGATTTATTTATGTACATTTTTTTTGCTTAGGATAGAGAAACAGTAAGACCAAGTATTGAATATAATTATGTTTTATGAGTTTTAACTTGATACAACAAAAGTAATTATCAAATTCTACCAATCATAAAATATGCTATGTTTATGTGCTAAGCATTGGTTTATTAAGAAATATGAAAGTAGTTTGGAACTTAGAAATGCTAGATATGAAGATATGTCAACAGATCCCCATTTTGGTTAATAGGAACTGGCTCCAGTTTCAAGCTCTCTCACACAATTAGTGCCTTTTATACTGTTTATTGTCCTATGACCTGGCTTAATTCTTTTGTGTTCCTAAAAGGCAACATTTTTTTGTATTGTCCTGGACAAAGTCTTATCTTTGCCACTTTGAGGTAGGTTGCTCAGATAAAGAGAATACCCCATCTTCGGATTCCATATTGGTAGAAAACATGGAGAGGATGGTTAAGGCTTCTACTTTTCCCCTTTTCTTTTTAAATTTTGCTCTTAGTAAGTGTTTCTGAAACAGATTATCTTTAATTTGACTGAAACATGGGTGGGTTAGTCTGGTAAGAGATGCTCTTATTCCAAAAGGAGTTACAAATATCTATGAATTTTGTTCTAGATCTAGTGCTCAATCTATTGTAGGCAGTACTGGGGAGGCAAGGCTATGTTATATTTCTCCCATTTGAAAACAACTTTCTTGATCTTAGAAGTACTAAATTTTAGTAGGTTATATATTTTTAATTTTTTTTTCCATTTCATGTAAATTTTCAAATATATTCTTATAAAGTTGCTTTTAATATCCTGTTATTACTTTTAATCTCTACATCTCTTATTTATTCCCACTTTATCATTTCTAAAATTTTTATTCTCTCTCTCTCTGCTCAATCCTGGCAGTTTTTCTCTGTTATTTTTTTCAAATTCTAAATTTTCTCTATATTGCTTTCTAATATTGTTCTGTTTTCCATTGTATTTATTTTTGCTCTTTATTCCTTCCTTCTATTCTTATTTCTGTTTTTATATCTTCAAATTTAATGTTTTCTTATCCTCTAACATATACTTTTATATATATATATAATTCTAAATTGTGCTTTAAAAGAATATACTGCATCGAGTTGATATTTGTATTTTCTGTTATTACTTAGTTCTATTTTCTAATTCATTATTATTCTTCAGTAGCTCAGGACTCATTTAGAAAAACATGGAGGTTTTGTAGGTATATTTTTGTTACTGACTTTTAATATAATGACATTTCTGTCAAAGAACACTATTTAAAACATACCAGTGTGTGGACATCTGTGTAGATTTTGTTTATGGGCTAAAGTGTAGTCAGTTTAGTAAACCATTAGTGTATTCTTGCAAATCATACTTCTCTTGAATTCTGAGTGTGTGCTTTATAGATGCTTTATATTATCCTGGTGAATTGCATATTTATTTTTAGATAGTTTCTCTATCACAAGAAGTGCTTTTTGCCTAAAGTCTAATTTGTTACTTTCCTTTGATTAATACTTGCCTCACATTTTCCCTGTCTTTTGATTTTCAACATTTTTGCTGCCTAATAGTTTAGATGCCTCTCTTTCATTCTTGTAAATAACACATAACTTATTTATTTATTTATTTGTTTGTTTTGCATGGGCAGGCACCAGGAATCAGACCCGGGTCTCTGGCATGGTAGGCAAGAACTCTGCCACTGCAGCACCATCGCCCACCCTTGATTTATTTTTATATTCTGATGATATTTGTCTTTTACCTGGGAACATTTAGGCTAGTTATTTTTATTGTAATTACTGGTAAATTTGGATTTATTTATAACTTCCTAATGTTTGTTTTCTATTCGCCTATTTTTCCTTGTATTTCTTATTCTTTCTTTCCTTATTTTTTGTTTCATTTTAAAATTTGTTTTAACATTCCCTCAATTAAGCACTGTAAATGGAGAAATGAACAAAGAAACATAATATGTGGGTGCAATTGGTAGGCAGTGATGTCATCATTTACTTTGGTCATAGGAAACTGAGGTTTCTGGCTTATTGAAGGACCTCACCAGGGGAATGATACAAATCTTATTTGCAAAATTCCATAGGGCAAAAGTAAGGGCCACTCTGTTAAGAAATCCTTAAACACTGGTTCTGATGAATTAAAGACATTTGAAATGTTTAGGGTTACTAATTCCTTGTGTTCCTCAAATACACTCTTCATTCCATGAAATGTCTCATGAATAGAAAATTGCAAATTATGAATGAATAGGATCTGTTATATGGAATTATAGTATATTATGAGTTTGGTGAAAGGTGAGAAGATGGAAGGCCCCCTGATTTCTATAATATCAATGCACACAAAGAACTGTTTTGAAAAAAAGATTTAAAAATAATTTGTTTAAAAGATGGACATAAACGGATTATGAGGTGGATGTGTAGAGAAGGTGGGGGGGGGTCAAAGAGCACTACTTTTGGAAGCTAGTATGCCAAGATTTTGGTGGGTTTTGCCATCTCCAGGCTTTGGTTCTTCAAGGAATAATTCATAAACTTCCCATTTGTGGATGAAGACAGTGATTGGATTCCCCAGAACCAAACATACTTAACCTGGAGACCCTCTCATGCAACTAAGTTTTCTTAGTCCTGTGAGAAAAGTCTCACTGTTACAAGGTCTTCCCTGGACACCTATATTATCTCTGGGAATACATCCTATTGCCTCTATATGCAAAGGAGAATGTTTTGATGGTCCCAATTCAAAAAACTTGAAATGCTGTTTTTAATCCTGTATTAGTCACCTCTCACTAGATTTCCCATTTCTGCCATCCCTGCCCTTATCCCAGAACTTAAAGCTATTCTTTTTGAGTTTCTTAGATACATACTGGAGTCTCATATCACTCTGCATTCATGTTTCCTCAAAGGCGTATTCCCTTTCGCTGTGGTACATAGTTCTACTAGGGCAATGCAGCTTTCCTGTGAAACAGATCTCTTCTGACTGTGGAGAGGGAATGGGGTTATGCAGCCATAAATTCAACCCCGAGCCTAGGTAGGAGTTAAGATTTGGATGGTGCTTTCAGTTTCCTGCCCAGCTTGGTTTAATTTAGTCAAAGGACTTTAGTTTGTCAAAATCTGGTAACATGGGTTGTACTTACCAATTTACCTGATGTTAAACTGAACAAAATATTTGAATTGATTTTCAAGACATTGACCATCAGGCAACAAAGCAAAGTGATTCATGAGGGATAGAAACAAATGAGGTGAGTCCTGCTTAATGGAGTTTGGTCTATATTTGGTTAATATTCATGGCCATATTAAGGGTGGGGGTACCTCAGTGGAGCCTGGTGGGGCTCCTGTGTTAAGGAGGAGGTGGGAGTCAAGGAAGATCAAGGCAGCTAGAGTTCACAGGCAGTGTATTGGGGAACAGAGAGGTGCATGGAGAGAAAACTCCAAAATTTGCTGACGGTTCCCCTTGAATATTCAGAGTACTGATCGGAGAATGCATACAAAGCAACTACCCAAGTCCAGGGAGAAAACTGCTTAAAAAAGATTTGAAGGAACAATCAGGAGGGCTTGTGATTTAGTTTAGTTGAATGTAATACTTGGATACATTCCAGAGTATTTTGGGCAGATAATTAAAAAGTATTGGCGAAGTCCCTTGAGGGACGGGAGAAAAAATATGTCACTATTGAACTTTCCCACTGGGGAAACTCCAGTTTCTCTCCCAAACATAAGGGACTCTCAAGCTAATAGGCTAAGCCCTTGATCTTGAGGCTTGCTCTTATGAAAATGATTTGTGTAGCAGAGAATCTAAGCCCACCTACAGCTATGCCTAAGAGATACTTCCAGAAAATCTCTTTTGTTACTCAGATGTGCTGTCTCTCTCTCTTTCTCTCTAAGCACAGCTCTGCCAGGAAAATCATTACCCTATCCCCTATGTGGGATAAGAAACCAGGGTTGAAACCCTCCCAGGCAACGTGGGGCATGACTCCCAGGGATAAGCCTGGCCCTGGCACTGTGGGATTGACAGCACCTTCCTGACCAAAAGGTGGGAAAGAAATGTAACAAAATAAGGTATCAGTAGTTAAGAGACTTCAAGTAGAGTTAAGAGGCTATTCTGGAGGCTACTCATGCAAGCTTCTGCCAAATATTGCTAATTGCCATGGTTTGCCAAACCCTAACCAACATCATTCCTGTTAACCCTAAAGAATACCTAGGGCTCTATGTGGTATTCTACAGAAGTTACTTGCACTAAAATTACTTTCCAGAAACTTACAACTTCCAGATGGTTCCTAGGCTATATAAGTCTTGGAGGGGCCAGCCTCTCCAAGAACATCAACTAATTTCATCACCCTATCCCATATTGTACTACACTCCTTTCCAACATAAAAAAGGTACAATGGGCATAGCCTAAATGCCCCTAAAGATAGGGAGAGGGATCAAAGAAAAGAAGGAGTTGTAACAGAGAAAATAGGATTTAACAAATGAGTATGATTGCTGAATCATTATATGATTTTTCCTTTAGTCTCCAATGTCTTGAGCAGCTAGAAGGAAAAACTTGAGATTGTGGAACTGTAACCCATACCAAACTTTGAAATCTGTCCTATAACTACTTGTTGCAATATACTCTGAAATTTATTGCTTTTTTGTGTATATGTTCTATTTCACAATAAAAAATGTAAAAACAAAAAAAAGGCTGTCTTGAGCCTGACTCCCAGACTTTCTGAATGAGTGGGTCTGGGTGCTAATGTATAAAAACCTACTGATTTTTGCATGTTGATTTGTATCCTGCCTCTTTGCTGAACTCATTTATTAGCTCAAGTAGCTTTGTTGTAGTTTTATCTGAATTTTCTAGATATAGGATCATGTATTCTGCAAATAGTGGGAGTTTTACTTCTTTCTTTCTGATTCCGATGCCTTTTCTTCATTTTTCTCGCCTAAGTGCTTTAACTAGAACTTCTCACACAAGGGTGAATAACAGTGGTGAAAGTGCACATCCTCCTCTCGTTCCCAATCTAAGAAGGAACACTTTCAGTCTCTCACCATTGAGTGTGATATTAGCTGTGGATTTTTCATATATACCCTTTATCATGTTGAGGAGTTTTCCTTCAGTTCTTTCCTTTTGAAGTGTTTTTACCAAGTAAAGATGTTGGATTTTGTCAAGTGCCTTTTCTGCATCAGTCGAGATGATCACCTGGTTTCCATTTCGATTTGGTGTATTACTTTAATTGATTTTCTTGTGTTGAACCACCCTTCGATACCCAGGATAAGACCCATTTGGTTACAGTGTATAATTCTTTTAGTGTGCTGTTGGATTCAATTTACAAGTGTTTTGTTGTACATTTTTCAACTATATTAGAAACATTGGTCTTTAGTTTTATTGTTGAATCTTAGCAGGGTTAGTAATTGTGTGATGGCTTCATAGAATGACTAAAGTAGTGTTCCCTCTTCAATTTTTTTGGAAGAATTTAAGCAGGAATGGGGTAATTTATTCTTGGAATGCTTAATAAAATTTACCTGTGAAGCAGTCTCGTCCTGAGCTTTTCTTTGTTGGTACTCAGCATAATGTTTTCTAGGTCCATCCATGTTATTACATGCTTCATAAGTTTATTCTGTCTTAACGCTGCATAATATTCCATCGTACGTTATACCACAGTTTGTTTAGCCACTCGTCTGTTGATGGACATTTTGGCTGTTTCCATCTCTTTGCAATTGTAAATAACGCTGCTATAAACATTGGTGTGCAAATATCTGTTTGAGTTTTTGCCCTTAATTCCTTTGAGTAGATTCCCAGCAATGGTATTGCTGGATCGTATGGCAATTCTATATTCAGCTTTTTGAGGAACCACCAAACTGCTTTCCACAGTGGTTGCACCATTTGACATTCCCACCAACAGTGGATAAGTGTGCCTCTTTCTCCGCATCCTCTCCAGCACTTGTCATTTTCTGTTTTGTTGATAATGGCCATTCTGGTGGGTGTGAGATGATATCTCATTGTGGTTTTGATTTGCATTTCTCTAATCCCAGGGACATTGAGCATCTCTTCATGTGTCTTTTGGCCATTTGTATTTCCTCCTCTGAAAGGTGTCTATTCAAGTCTTTTTCCATTTTGTAATTGGGTTGGCTATCTTTTTGTTGTTGAGTTGAACAATCTCATTATAAATTCTGGATACTAGACCTTTATCTGATATGTCGTTTCAAATATTGATTCCCATTGTGTAGGCTGTCTTTCTACTATCTTGATGAAGTTCTTTGATGCACAAAAGTGTTTAATTTTGAGGAGTTCCCATTTATTTATTTCCTTCTTCAGTGCTCTTGCTTTAGGTGTAAGGTCCATAAAACCGCCTCCAATTGTAAGATTCATAAGATATCTCCCTACATTTTCCTCTAACTGTTCTATGGTCTTAGACCTATGTTTAGATCTTTGATCCATTTTGAGTTAACTTTTGTATAGGGTGTGAGATATGGGTCTTCTTTCATTCTTTTGCATATGGATATCCAGTTCTCTAGGCACCATTTATTGAAGAGACTGTTCTGTCCCAGGTGAGTTGGCTTGACTCCCTTATCAAAGATCAAATGACCATAGATGAGAGGGTCTATATCTGAGCACTCTATTCGATTCCATTGGTCGATATATCTATCTTTATGCCAATACCATGCTGTTTTGACCACTGTGGCTTCATAATATGCCTTAAAGTCTGGCAGCGCAAGACCCCAGCTTCGTTTTTTTTCCTCAAGATGTTTTTAGCAATTCGGGGCACCCTGCCCTTCCAGATAAATTTGCTTATTGGTTTTTCTATTTCTGAAAAATAAGTTGTTGGGATTTTGATTGGTATTGCATTGAATCTGTAAATCAATTTAGGTAGGATTGACATCTTAACTATATTTAGTCTTCCAATCCATGAACACGGTATGCCCTTCCATCTATTTAGATCTTCTGTGATTTCTTTTAGCAGTTTTTTGTAGTTTTCTTTGTATAGGTCTTTTGTCTCTTTAGTTAAATTTATTCCTAGGTATTTTATTCTTTTAGTTGCAATTGTAAATGGGATTCATTTCTTGATTTCTCCCTCATCTTGTTCATTGCTAGTGTATAGAAATGCTACAGATTTTTGAATGTTGATCTTGTAACCTGCTACTTTGCTGTACTCATTTATTAGTGCTAGTAGTTTTGTTGTGGATTCTTCCGGGTTTTCGACATATAGTATCATATCGTCTGCAAACAGTGATAGTTTTACTTCTTCCTTTCCAATTTTGATGCCTTGTATTTCTTTTTCTTGTCTAATTGCTCTGGCTAGAACCTCCAACACAAGGTTGAATAATAGTGGTGATAGTGGACATCCTTGTCTTGTTCCTGATCTTAGGGGGAACGTTTTCAATTTTTCCCGTTAAGGATGATATTAGCTGTGGGTTTTTCATATATTCCCTCTATCATTTTAAGGAAGTTCCCTTGTATTCCTATCCTTTGAAGTGTTTTCAACAAGAAAGGATGTTGAATCTTGTCAAATGCCTTCTCTGCATCAATTGAGATGATCATGTGATTTTTCTGCTTTAATTTGTTGATATGGTGTATTACATTAATTGATTTTCTTATGTTGAACCATCCTTGCATACCTGGGATGAATCCTACTTGGTCATGATGAATAATTCTTTTAATGTGTTGTTGGATACGATTTGCTAGAATTTTATGAGATTTTTGCATCAATATTCATTAGAGAGATCGGCCTGTAGTTTTCTTTCTTGTAATATATTTGCCTGGTTTTGGTATGAGGGTAATGTTGGCTTCATAGAATGAGTTAGATATTTTTCCCTCCACTTCGATTTTTTTGAAGAGTTTGAGGAGAGTTGGTACTAATTCTTTCTGGAATGTTTGATAGAATTCACATGTGAAGCCGTCTGGTCCTGGACTTTTCTTTTTAGGAAGCTTTTGAATGACTGCTTCGATTTCTTCACTTGTGATTGGTTTGTTGAGATCATCTATCTCTTCTTGAGTCAAAGTTGGTTGTTCATGTCTTTCCAGGAACCCGTCCATTTCCTCTAAATTGTTGTATTTATTAGCGTAAAGTTGTTCATAGTATCCTATTATTACCTCCTTTATTTCTGTGAGGTCAGTAGTTATGTCACCTCTTCCATTTCTGATCTTATTTATTTGCATCCTCTCTCTTCTTCTTTTTGTCAATCTTGCTAAGGGCCCATCAATCTTATTGATTTTCTCATAGAACCAACTTCTGGCCTTATTGATTTTCTCTATTGTTTTCATGTTTTCAATTTCATTTATTTGTGCTCTAATCTTTGCTATTTCTTTCCTTTTGCTTGCTTTGGGGTTAGCTTGCTGTTCTTTCTCCAGTTCTTCCAAATGGATAGTTAATTCCTGAATTTTTGCCTTTTCTTCTTTTCTGATATAGGCATTTAGAGCAATAAATTTCCCTCTTAGCACTGCCTTTGCTGCGTCCCATAAGTTTTGATATGTTGTGTTTTCATTTTCATTCGCCTCGAGGTATTTGCTAATTTCTCTAGCAATTTCTTCTTTGACCCACTCGTTGTTTAGGAGTGTGTTGTTGAGCCTCCACGTATTTGTGAATTTTCTGGCACTCTGCCTATTATGATTTCCAACATCATTCCTTTATGGTCCGAGAAAGTGTTGTGTAAGATTTCAATCTTTTTAAATTTGTTAAGACTTGCTTTGTGACCCAGCATATGGTCTATTTTTGAGAATGATCCATGAGCACTTGAGAAAAAGGTGGTATCCTGCTGTTGTGGGATGTAATGTCCTATAAATGTCTATTAAGTCTAGTTCATTTATAGTAATATTCAGATTCTCTATTTCTTTGTTGATCTTCTGTCTAGATGTTCTGTCCCTTGATGAGAGTGGTGAGTTGAAGTCTCCAACTATTATAGTATATGAGTCTATTTCCCTTTTCAGTGTTTGCAGTGTATTGCTCACGTATTTTGGGGCATTCTGGTTCGGGCGTAAATATTTATGATTGTTATGTCTTCATGTTTAATTGTTCCTTTTATTAGTATATAGTGTCCTTCTTTGTCTCTTTTAACTGCTTTACATTTGAAGTCTAATTTGTTGGATATTAGTATAGCCACTCCTGCTCTTTCTGGTTGTTATTTGCATGAAGTATCTTTTCCCAACCTTTCACTTTCAACCTATGTTTATCTTTGGGTCTAAGATGTGTTTCCTAGATTTTTGATGACTGGTTCAATCTCTTAATTTGTGATTGGTTTGTTGAATTCTTTTTCTTCTCAAGTCACTGTAGGTTGTGTGTGTTGGTAGGAAGTTGTTTATTTCATGTGAGTTGTCTAGTTCATTGACATTCAGTTGTCTGTATTATCTCCTTGGCATCTTTTTTATTTTCTTCCAGGGCTGTGGAAATGAATCCCTCTCATTTCTGATTTTGTTTACTTGCATCTACTCTCTTAGTTTTTCACTCTAGCCAAAAGTTTGTCAATTTTATTTATCTTCTCAAAGAACCAACTTTTGGTTGTATTGTTTCTTTTTATTTTTTTCTTCATCATTTCTTTTATTTCTGCTCTAATCTTCAGTTATTTCTTTCCTTCTGCTTGCTTTGGTCTTACTTTACTGTTCTTTCCCTAGTTTAGTTAGGTCTATGGTTTTAGCTTTCTTCCTTTTTAATGCAAGTCTTTAGGGCTATACATTTCCCTCTCAGCACCTCCTTCTGTACATCCCATAAGTTTTGATATGTTGTATTTTCATTTTCATTCACCTTGAGATATTACTGATTTCTCTTGTAATTTCATCTTTGACTCATTGATTCTTTAAGAACATGTTGTGTAATATCATATATTTGTGAAATTTACAGTTCTCAAATTGTTATTGATTTAACTGAAATTCTCCAAGTTCATTCATTAATGTTAGTTCATATTCAATTTTTCTTTATGCTCTCCTATTGTTTTCTGAATATCCTTTATGTCTTTAACCATCTCATTGAAATTTAGGAGATCTATTTGAACATCTTAGATTAGTTGTTCCAAATTCTGTATCTTGTCTAACATTTTAATTTGATCATTTATCTTGGCACATATCTTCTTGTTTCTTAATGTGGCTGCTAAATTTTTTGCTAATTTCTGGCATCTTATTATCTTGATTATATTATTTTGCAAGTTTGTTTCTCTCTCGTGTCTAAGATTTTGTTATTTATTGGATTTGCGTTGTGAAGGTTTCCTTTGAAACTTAGTTCACCAGTATTTCCCACCCAAACCTGGGCTTCTGCCCTGTGGAAGGAATGCAGACCCATTCCAATGGGTGCACAATTTTTCAGTCATAGTTTCTCCATTTTTTGTTCAGGTGTTCCTTGTATGTTGCAATGATTCTTCACTGATCTCCTGAGCCTCAGAACCACTGCTTTGGATAGTTTCTGCATATTCTCTAGATTCTGTTGGTGAAAGAGTGAGTACTACCTGTCCTTATTCCACCATCTTCAACTTTCCACCAGAAAGTCTCCCAAGCTATGTACTTTTGAAGGAGTGAATGAACCAATGAAAAATAAATATATATGTGATCACAATTTGGAGGCAATTTGGAGGGTTTCTCAGCGTTGCCATTTGTCAGGGTCATTTAAACTCTTATGTCTGAGTTACCACTTATCAGTTGGATGAATCTGTATACATCCAACCTGAGCCTTTTCTGTATAAAAAGTATCCCTAAATCTCCCTAATTAAAACAACTGCTGTGAAGGTATATAAAATTGTTGATACATTGTGGAAAATGTGTTGCAAGTTAAAGAATTCTGCAAGATTAGGGATTATTATTACTTGTTCCTTCAGGATAGAAATTGTAGGGCATTGGTTAAGTTAAACTAGGTCTGTATGATGGTCTTTCTCCTGCCTCTTTTTAATGGAGTATTGCTTTAGTCTGAAACAGCGCCTATCATCAGGCAAAGGTGAGGCAGTCATTCCCTTTGGAGGAAGTTTCTAGTCTGTGTTGTTGGGTAAGTTTCCAAACATACCTCTTAGGATGGCCTGTTGTACAACGTGGGTTGAATTCCTGCAATTCTGCCATGCTGTCCAGCCTCCACCACTCATGTTCAATGCGTACATGGTTTTTGATATTGCATCCCTCCCAGGGGAGTCTTCTAAAAACTGTTCTTCAAGGTGGGTTTATCAGCAGACTTCTTGATATCATTCTTCAGACTATGTTCCAGGCTATTTTTGCTTATACATAGGATACAACACTGTGTTATACCCCCTGACTAAATGCATCATGATTAAATTATTCCTTACATAAATTGTATGAAGAGTTCTATGTTAGGGCCAGAAAATAAGGAACATATGAAGATTTCTTGTGCTAAAAAGTTGCATTTTTGTTAGACAATCAGTATAAATTCATTTAGATTTAATTAATTGTTTATTTAGAACTTTTTCATTGCACATTCTAGTACAATTTTCTTCTTCCCACAGCAAGAAAACTTTGCCACAATTAGATTAATTGTTCCATATGTATGTAATATTTCAAATAAAATTTTATCAGTTTTGTTTGTCATGAATTGCTAATACTTAGCTCAGTAAAATTTTACTACTCCTTTTCTTTTGCATGCTGTATTGCAGGGGTCACATTTCTTTCTTTTTGCATGTGAGTATCCCCTTATTGCTGCACCATTTACTGAATTTTTGTTTGTTTGTTTGCTTGTTTGTTTGGGAAGTGCATGGGCCACGAATTGAACCTGGGTTTCCCACATGGAAGGTGAGAATTCACTACTCTTGCACCCCTAGTACTACTTTTAACTTGAAGAATTGCATAGGTAGTATCTCAGAGGTTGTTTGAGGTCACCTAGCAATTAAGGAATACAATGCTTAGACAACCAGAATTCCAAAGACTTTATCCTTTGCTATCTCTCTTATTTAATGTGCTGCCAGGATCATGTTCCTTAACTTTAATGCCTTAATGTCCTCATTTCTTTTGCTATAAGTTGTGGGTAATACTGTACCTGAATTGTAGTTTGTTATGAGCATTAAATCAGATTATATATGTTTATTTATTTATTTTCACTGTATCTGGCATTGATGAAGCACTGTATATTCTTAACACTTCTTAGTTATAAAGTCATTAATCAGGACTGAGATTATCAAGTACAAAAATCAAATGTTCTTTGACCTTAAAAAATGAGTATTTATTGATTTTTTTCTTATAAAAATTACAATGAGTATGTATATAAAAAGAAACATACGTAAACATTATTTTTGAATGCTTTATTTTTATTATTAATATTACAATGCATTTCTTTATTCCAGTTTGCATGTAGAATATTTCTGTTTGAAGAATTTGAACATAGATAAGAAATGATAATTTCCCCATTGCTTTATGCACATTTGGACCAGTTTTATGTCTCATCACATTTATGTAAGAATGCCAAGAATGGCATGAAGATTCAGGACCACTTTATTTTTCTTATATTACTTACTATCTAAGCAATAGAAAATTTCTTTGCAATTTTCATGTGCATATTTTGATAAATAATGCACATTATTTTTTTCATGGGCAGGTACCAGGAATCGAACCCAGGTCTCTGGCATGGCAGGCAAGAATTCTGCCACTGAGCCACTGTTGCACCATCCTGTGCATATCTTTTACTGTTCTTAGTTTTCCCAATCTAATTGACTATTTTTATCCCTTGTGAGCGGTAAAGGCAAAATTACAGCTCAGGTTTTTCGAGAACTAAAAAACCTCAGTCCCTCCAAGACACAATAGTTTCTAAAGCTGGAGTTACTTGATGGACATGTTTTCACCCAGCACGAGCAATTTCTGGAAGCCCAGTCTGAGCTCCTGCATCCTGAGTGCGTAGACCATGGGGTTGAGTGCAGGAGGGATGATATTGTGCAGCATGTTAAGGAGTACGGGAATGAGGGGAACCTTTTTCTCTGCTAAGTGTGTGACTGACAGCACAATGATACCTGAGTAGAAAAAGAGGATGAGGATGAGGTGGGAGCTGCAGGTGCTCAGAGCCTTGGACATTGCTTCCACTGAGTTCAGCCTCATTACAGAACGTAGGATTAGAGCATAGGAAGAAAACACCAGGGCCATGTCACTCCCAACCAGGAACCATGCTAAGGCAAGTTGGTAAAATTTGTTCACGGTGATGTCATCACAAGCCAGGCTGATAACTCCCAAGTTAGAGCAAAGGCAGTGCTGAATCTCATTCTTGGAGCAGTAGAGTCTCTGGGCTGCCAGTATGGGCACTGGGATGGTCAACAGGCCATTCCTGAGCACCATGAATCCTGTGGCTTTGATCACAGAAGCTTCAGTGATTATGGAGGGATATCGAAGTGGGTGGCAGATGGCTATGTATCTGTCCACTGCCATGCAGAGGAAGATACCAGACTCCATGCAAAAGAAGCAGTGGATGGCGTAGATCTGAGCAAAGCACTCAGAGAGGCTGATGGCCTTGGCATCAAACCAGAAGATGGCCAGGATCTTGGGCATGATGGTGGTGGCCAGGCCAATGTCCACCACTGATAATATGCTCAGAAAATGGTACATGGGCTCATGGAGCATGGGCTCATGTTGTATGGTGATCATGATGAGGAGATTGGCACCAAGAGCTAAGAGGTAGAGCAGAGCCAGGGGCAGGGAGAGCCAGTGTTGCCACTTGTGAATGCCTGGGAGGCCCATGAGGATGAAGTAGGAATTCTGGAAGGTGGAACTGTTGGTAACACTGGTGGAGGTATCCATTGCACAGTTTCCCCGTTCTCAGTGTCTGTCCATGAAACTGAAATAGGAAGGAAATTGCATTTGAAAGTTCATATGACAGATATGATTAGAGTCCCCTTTCCTGTGACCCAGTTGCTTTTGTTATGATGAAACTTCACCTTTTCTTTGGTTCCTGGAAACATGTCATAGACGGCAACAAGGAAAGCCAATATAAGTTCTTAGTGGCAAGTTTGACATAGCTATTTGTCATACCCAGTTTTATGTCTTATAAGCAAGTCTAAATCTGTCAGGTATAATTTTACTAGTAACAGAAAAGAAGTATTAGTTTTTGGTTCATTTAGTTCTTTTCTCTATTTTTGTTTTAAATCAGATTATACCATTATAGGGAGAAAAATTTTAGCTGTATTTTCTAAGTTGTAATATTGGTACTCAGAAAAGATGAAGAAATTAACCCAAGACTTTCCAATATCAGCAAAGACAATTTGTAATTATGATTGTATTATATTGCTGTACTTGCTTATGTTGTAATTTACTTACCAACATTTTTGCTATTGATCTTTGCTAGATTTTCAGATTATTTCCTTGGACTAGAACTTGATATTGATACACAATATGTGATATATGTACAAGGTGTGTCCACTTAAAAATTTATTTTTAATAATATTTTGGTTTGAAGTAATATGCATATATATTAAAATTTCCTAAAAAATGAAAACATAAGGAAAGGAAAGTAAAACTCCTGTGTTTTGATCTCCCAAATCTTATTTCTCACCAGAGGCAGCTAGTAATAACAAATTTCAGAATCCTTCCAGAGATAGTTTTGCAGGGGCAAAAAATATGTATTTACTTTCCCATAAACACAAGACCATATGTTTTCATAGAATTTCATACCTGTCTTCTCGTTTTCTTCCACTCCTTTTATTTTGTATTAAAACTTATTTATCTTGGAGATTGTTTCATATCAGATTGTCTAATGTACTTTATTGCTATAACTAGTGTGATTTTCTTCCAAATCGATGTCCCATAGCTTAACAATAACTTTGGGTTGAGATTTAATTTCTTTATATATTGCTAATACAAACAAGGATGCATGAAATTACTTGTTCATATATCTTTATGCATATGTGTAAGTTTATCCGCAGGATAATTTCCTAGAAGTAAATTGTTGGGTCAGATAATTTTGACATATATCGCCAAATTGCCTTTCAAAGAGGTCATCGTGTCACTGTATAAGGGTTTGTACATTTAAAATGCTCTTGATATATACTGAAATGTTGGTTCAAAGATAGTGTACTAGTTTACACAGCTAGAATTTGTTCTTGACTGTGTTCATTTTATCACGTCCCCAAATTGGCAATTCAATTTTAAATGATTCATTAATGGAATAAGCAAATATTGATATTTCAATTTTGGTTCAGTTTTCACTTTATTATTTAGTGAACTTAAAATTTCAAAGATTTATTTTCCACTTATGTTCTTATGCATTAATTTTCTATTTTGTCTTTTTGCATTTATTTATTATATATTTATTACTTGTCCCAGGCTTGACAGTCAGGTGGATTTCGGTCTGCAGCTCATATTCACCATGCAACACCATCGCTCAACCTTTCCTTATCAGACACCTATGGATAGTTACATAATCACTCTGAGACTTGATTTTCTCATGACAAAAAACGGTGTTGAGTTTTATTAATAAATTATCATTGAAAAAATATTATGCTATATTACTTCCAAGGGGAAGCATATGGATAATTTATAATTTTTGATGTGCTCCATGGATAATTGAGTCTAGAAATGGACCATTTACCAAAGTTTTCACTCTTCATCCATAGGATGTAAAAAATGACGCATAGATCTTACATCCAGCAGATATTAACCTTCGTGTTTATTGTTTTGGGTTTTGTGGGTTCTTTAGTTGGGGGGAGATTAAATTTGCAACTTGGAGTTTATAGAGTTTTTTAAGATTGGGGCATAGCTTGACCAATATTGTTAGAGTGAATTGTCTTGTCAATAAAATCTTTCAAGTATTTGGAGGTCAAATTAGTTTCCACCCCTCTCTGGGTGGCTGCTTGACAGAAAAGTGCCATGATTACTTGAAGGGAGAGTTTGGTAGTCACTCAACTTGTCTGGTAGTATTAAATGAGAATGTTTTAAAGTGCTTATTGTGGAGTCTGGCAGCACAACCTTATTAATGTATATGAGTTTAATGATATCTTAAAGATATAACCTGTAGTTGTTGAATTTTCTGGAGATACATTCACTTTCCTTTAAAGTCTATTGATTCTTTTAAAAAAGATATATATTTACATATAAACTTTATAACAATTTGGCTTCTTAAAATTATTTCATGAATTCTAAGCTTTTAATCTGGTGTAACAAAATATTTATTAATAAATATTTACTTGCCTTTTTTTCTATACAAAAGCCTATTTTCAAATAAATTTTTTAATCCATTTGAAATCTGACATGGAATGGGAAAGTATCTAAATTTATTTTCCTTCAAAATCCTTAAGCAGTTGTTCCAGCATCATTCAATAAATAAGCAATCTTTGCCCATTCATTTGCAATGCCTTTTTATGCCCTGTGTTATAGTAGAGCATAAAGTCAGAGATTACTACCTGGGCAAACATTTCTGTTTCTCATACCAGTACCAGATGAATTTGTGCATATGCCATATAATAGTGGAAAATATTATTAATGACTTCAAGTGTTTCTTTAAATAAAAAGGGTGGGTTGATATTTTCCAAGTTATTTTATTAAACATAGGAATTAATTATGGAAGAATTGCTGTCTTTACACCATTAACTCTTCATATGCAGAAATATAATATATTTTTCATTTCTGTCATATAACTCACAATTGAAAAATATGTTTCTAGACATCCTTGTATTGTTTCCATTAATTTATTAGTTTATTCAAGCTTTATATTTTCTAACTGGCCATTGTTACCTAGGCAACCTTATTATAGTAATTTGTAAAAATCATTTTCCAAAATAAAACTCCATTACAGAAGTATTTGCCAAAGTTAATAGCTTTATTGCAGCTATTATTATTTTTCTTAAAGGAGGCAAATATTATATAACATGTATATTATATAGCTATTGTAACTTTGAATGGTATAGGCTATTATTTTTACTTTGCATCTTATTAAAATGTTTAGAAGTTTCAAAGCAATGTGAAGAACGAGCGGTAGTCCTAATCCTTGTCCAGCTATGGACTTAAGAGAATGTTCTTAGACTTCTCACATAAGCATTTCTGTAAATGATCTGTATCAGTTTAGGTGATTCAATGTCTATTTCTAGTTCTGCATTTTTTTTTTCTAATCAGCAATGGGTATGCTCAATGATGTCCTGTTTCCGGAGTCTTGTTTCTATAATTTGGATGGAAGGTCCTCGTGCTCTCACCATCCCCCCAACCCCAAGCATTTTCAGAGCACCCCTCTGTGTCAGGCCCCAGGAAGAAAGGGTTTGCTGCACTTTCCCTTGTTAATGATTTCCAGTCTCCTCACATTGCAGAGGAGAGCTCAGTCTCATTATCCGCACATGTTCTCTAGCCAATAAGGCTTAGTTTCTGCTCAGGTGAAGATCCTGAGGGCACTGAGGGCCAGAGTTGGAAAGATACAATGTAGGAAGCAAACTGAGAAAACCAAGCAGGTAAAGAGAGGCAGAGGTAAGAA
This sequence comes from Tamandua tetradactyla, assembly GCF_023851605.1. NCBI lineage: Eukaryota > Metazoa > Chordata > Mammalia > Pilosa > Myrmecophagidae > Tamandua > Tamandua tetradactyla. The sequence continues at coordinate 79,442,760 of NC_135334.1, read as the reverse complement.
GGACAGAGACCAAGAAGCACAGAATCAGAAAATCACCTCCTTCCCCTCACCTCTGGCCTCTTGTTCTTCTGCAGGAAGGTCCAGGAAACACCCTCTTCAGCTGGAACTCCTTTTTATAACTGCTTTTATCCTCGTGCTTGTACTTCTCTTTTATGCCTTCATTGTTACGAGTACAATTCTCCCTTTCCCATGGGAGCTGGTTGGTTGTACAAATTGAACCCAGGTATGCCCTGTACATTTTATGCTACTTCCAAGTTCTTCCATGAGGCTCTCTCTAATCTTTTTCCTGTGTGCCCATGGCCTGTGGTGTGTTCATTGCAACTCTAAATGGTCCCCAGTGATTTTATAGGCACATCAAGGTCAGCTCAGAGAATAGAATCCTTAGCCCCTGATCCCTTGGAACGCTCTGCTCTGATGAAGGATTAGGAAGAGATGCTCTGTTTTAATCCCTGAATGCCTGCCCCTCCCTAACCTCTAATTCATATATCCCCCTTTAGCCAATTCAGGGGCTATATTGTAGCAGTTTCCCCCTCTGCTTTATCTTTCACCACTTCCTTTCTCATGGGTTGTCTTGTCTCTTCTTTACCCCTCCTTTACCCCTTCTTTATCTGCTTTCCACTCTGCTCTCTACACAGAGGGCTTAAATTTTGGATGGCTTCAACTGGGCACCCTGGCCCTCTTGCTTTTGGTTGGATTTGGTCAATGGGAGTCATGGCAGGATGTGAGAGATGAGCAAGAAGGACTGGTCGAGGGATTTATTCCTCTGAATCTCTCCTGATCCGGTTTGACAGTTCCTGTGTTCCTCTCCCCAAGGCCACTGCCTCCATAAAGTGTATTCTTTATTGCTCTTGCTGATTCTGGCAGCTGTTTCCTTCCATTGCTCCTCAAAGTTAGGGATAGTAATGATTTTGAGATTATCTGCTCTTGTATATTTCACTATCCTTTTTTCATTTTTCTTAATCCTGCTCACCGCTTTGAAATAGACTCTTCATTATATGCCCATCAGTCATCTCTTGTGCATGTGCCATCTTTAACCAACATATTGACTGATCTCGAATATCACCCTCTATGCATCCTGTTCCTGTTTTGGCTTTACTTTTTTCTTTTTTTTTAAAAACAAAATTCTTGAAACACAGCTGTGTATTTCAATCTATTGCTTCCAATTCCTCACCTTCCATACTCTTCCCTGCCATCTCGAGATTTATATCTCCATGTTAAAACAAAATATATTAATTTCATTCCGCAGTCAGGGTCAGGGGAAGCAGATAGTAAGACAGGGTAATGATGAAGAAGTTTATTACGGATCCAAAGCTCTGGACCCAAGGGGGAGGAAGAAAGACTGGGAAAAAGAGGAAATATAATGCAGAACTGATAAAAGCCAACCTGACGTGGAGCTCTGGAGTGAATATTGCCCATCAGTTTTCCTCATCAGAACAAAATGACCTAGCTGTTATGTGCCCACCACATCCTGAGAGTGGATGGGGAATTTCCAGGGGAAAAGTGCAACCTTGGGCACAGTGGCTTTTGGTAGCTGAGGCAGTACCTGCAAAGCTGGGAGCTGAAAGCTACCTGTACTCACTGAAGCTGATGAATAGACCTTCCCTGAAAGGGGGGAGGGAAACCCATCTCCATTTGTATCACACTTTATGTCATTAAATTGCATGGGAGTTTTTGCACTTCTCTCTTGATCTTAGTTCCTCAAAAATATTCTGGAAGTCCAGAATATTCCAACCATCAATGACTGTTTTCTATGTCCTCGGAAGATCAGTTGTCAGCTCATCCCTTTCCTGTCATATTTCACTATAAGCTGCAAGGAGAAAGCAGGCCACACTTTCCACATTTAATTTGAAAATATCTTCAGCTAAATATCCAAGTTTGTGGCTTTTAAATTCTGTCTTTCATCCAATACTGGTAGTGAATTTTGCCAAATTCTCTGCCATTTTAAAACAAGGATCACCTTCCTTCCAGTTTGCAATAACACATGCATGATTTCTGTCTAAGGCTTTATCAGAAGTAACTTTAGCGTTCACATCTCTACAACAGTCTCTTCAAAGCATTCTAGGCCTTCTCTATCAGGCTCCTCATAACTTTTCTAGAATCTTCCTTCACCATTTAAAAGGTTGTCCCGTGTGTTTGGTGTTTGTAAACCACAGCATTCCACTCTTGGTACCAAAATCTGTTATAATTTATTAATGCTGCCAGAATGTAATATACCAGAAATGGCTTTGCTTCTTTTTTAAATTTTAATGTTGGAAGACACCAGGAATCAAAGCTAGATCTGCAGCATGGTGGCAAAAACTCTACCAGTGAGCCACTGTGGACCACCCAAAATGGCTTGGCTTTTGTAACGGGAATTTATTAAGTTACAAGTTTACAGTCCTAAGGCCATAAAAATGTCCAAACTGAGGCATCTAGAGAAAGATGCCTTGACTGAAGAAACATGTTGGAATCTGGATAACCTTTATTAGCTGTGAAGACATGTGGATGGCATCTTCGGGTCCATTGGCTTCTGGTTTCAAAGTGTTTCCCCAGGGTCATTTTCTTTGTTCATCTTGAAACATCTATGTCTGTGTCAGCTCTGAGTTTTTCCCCAAATGGCTCCCTCTTAAAGGACTCCTGTAAGCAGATTAAGGCCCACATTGTATGGGCAGGATCATATCTTCATGGAAACCACCTAATCTAAAGGTCCCATCCACAATTGGGTGTATCACATCTCCATGGAAATAATCTAACCAAAGCTTCTACCCTAAACTATAGGCTTTCCCCCAGAAGTATGACTTATGATTGAAAGAACATGGCTTTTCTGGGGTATGCAACAGCCTCAAAGCAGAACAATATTAGAAATTAAAATATGGTTTACAGTAGGAAAAATCCCAATGTCTAGAAATTGGCATCATAATGAATGCATGAGATCTTTAAAGATACTATTTTAAATTTATGTGAAAGTGTGTAAGTTAGAGATAAACAATACATGGAATGTATACATTAACATTTTAATGGTATTGACTCCTTCCAAACTAACTGATGAATTAATGAAATTTCAAGAAACATTCCAGTAAGATTTTCAGAGGAACTTTTGTAAAAGTTATTCTAAAATGCATATGGAAGATCAAAGTTTCATCAGAACAAAGAGATTTAAAAAGAAAAAAATAGATAAAAGGGATATCCTCAGAATTAAATTTTTTTGTTTCAAAGGACTTTGTCAAGAAAATGAAAAGCATCTACTCAATGGTAAAACATATGGGAACCAGATATCTGATGAGTTTAATGTTCAGAATACATAAAGAAATTCTACAACTCAACAATATAAAAGTTATAACGCAATTTGAAAAATGGTCATAAGACTTGAATAGACTTTCCAAAGAGAAAATACAAATGGCTAAAAAGCACATGAAAAACTGCTTAACATCACAAGATATTGGGGAAATGCAAATGAGAACCACAGTGAGATATCATTTCACACCAACTACAATAACCACTTGTGAAAAAAAAAACCCTGCACGTTTTGGTGACCACGTGTAGAATAGGAGCACTCATTCACTGCTGGTGGGAACGCAACACTGTGGAAGACAGTTTGGCAGCTCCTTGGGAAGCTAAGTATAGAATTGCCATGGGATCCTACAATTCTGCTGCTAGGTTTATACCCAGGAGAATTAAAGCAAGGACATGAAAAAACATTTGTACACTAATATTCATAACAGCATTATTCACAGTTGCCAAAAGTGTCAGGAATGGATTAAAAAATATGTTATATGCATATAATGAAATATTAATCAGTGTAAGAAGGAATGAAGTCCTGACACATGTGACAACATGGATGAGCTTTGAGGACATTAATTTGAATGAGACAAGCCAGATACAAAAGGACAGATGTCATGTGATTTCACTGACATGAACTGGGCAAAAACTCATAGAGTTAGAAAATAGAATATATGTTACTAGGGGCGTTATAGTTTTCCAATGACGCCAAAATGCTAAATACTGGAAATGGATTGGCTTTTATAAAGAGGATTTCTTAAGTTACAAGTTTAAAGTTCTAAGCCCTTTAAAATGTCCGAACTAAGGCATCCAGAGAAAGATACCTTGACTCCAAATAAAGGTCAATGTCTGTACACATGGGAAGGTATGTGGTTGGCATGTGTTGGTCCCTGTTGATAGTTCTGTATCTTCCAGCTTATGATTCCAGTGGCTTCCTATCTAAGCATCTGTGGGCCTTCATTTAGCTTTTCTGGTGCAAACCTATGGGTTCTGGCTTGCTTAGCATCTCAAGGGAAGGCACATGGTAATGTCTGCTGGGATCTGCATCTCCAAATGTCCATGTCTAAGCATCTCCTCTCTCTGTTGGCACTCCAAGCTCTCCAAATGTCTCTGTCTCAATCTTCTCCAAAATTTCTTCCTTTTACCAGACTCCAATAAAGTAATTTAGGCCCACCTTGAATAAATGGAGTCACATCTCCATCTAATCAAAGGGCACACCCACAACTGAGTGTTTCAATCTCCATAGAAATTATCCAATAAAAATTTTCCACCCTATATCATAGATCTGCTGCCTATAAGATTGGTTTTTCTGAGGTACATAAAAGATTCAAACTAGCACAAGGGGGTAGAATGGGAATAGAGAGAGTCGATCTGATGATTAATTTGTGCAGAATTTCTTTTTGGTTGATAGTAAATGTTTGTAAATGGATATTGGTGATAATAGCATGTTATTGTGAGTGTAATTAGCAGTGATGAATTATGGTGCTTAAAGTGATTGAAAAAAGAAGTTTTGGCTGGTGTACATTACCAGAAGGAAAGTTAGAAGATAAACATGGGACTGGACTAATGGGTAGACAGCTCTGCTTTAATGAAAGTTTAAGAAGAGGTATTTTATCTTGTGTTGAATTTATGAATCTTGCTCTTCCCAATACACATACCTTCCTTCAGCCTCTCGAGGGTCCATGGGAGCAGTTTTATCCTCTCTATGCTTTACTGCTTCCTTTGTCATGCACTTTCTCTCTGTATGTAAGAATGCAGTTGCCACCTCTCTTGGAAATCTCTTGTTTGCTTTTTGTCCCCAGATCTACTTTCCACTCTTTATATCTCTGGAGAAGTCAGTTCACCACTGCATGTGCAGCTTCAACAGGGTCCTGTGCCATCTGCCTTATGTTTGGATTTGGCCAATGAGAGCTACTGGCAAGATATCAAAGGGCAGCAAAAAAGACAGGTTTAGGTATATATTTGTCTCTCTCCCTTTTGCTCAATTGTTTGGCAGTTGTATGTTCCTCTGTGGAATGCCACTGCCTCTCTCAGGTGATCCTACCTAGGACCCTTGCCAATTCTGGTAGTTGTTTCCATTCATTGCTTCTCAAGCCTAGGGATGGAAATGGCATGATATTGTTAGCCCTGAAGTATTTTGGCATCCAGTTTTATTTTTCTTAATCTTTCTCCATGTTTGGACTGTTCTCTTCACTGTCCTCTCTTCAGTCACCACTTTTACATGTGCCATCCATTTCCTCTTGGGACTTTCACCAATACACCACCTGATCTCTAATATCACTCTCCATGCATCTTGTTCCTGATTCTGCTTTGCTTCTTTTGTTTTCCAAAATTCTTGAAGCCGTTTTTTTCAATGGATTTTCCTTTAATCCCTCAGCTCCCAAACTCCACTCACCTGATTTGAGACTTGTATTTCTCTACCAATTAATTAACTTACGGCTTCTATCAGTGACATTGGAAGCAGATGGTGAGACTTAGGTGCAAGAAGTTTATAAGGGATCAATGGCTATGTAAACCAGAGGGAGGAACCAAGTTAGTAAGGAGATGACAAATGCTGATGCAGTCTTGGTAAAAGCCAAAATGACAAGGAGCTCTGTAGCGACTATTGCCCATCAGAATTTTCCACATCAGACTAAAGTGGCACAACTATTATGTCCCCACCTCAGCCTGTCAGTGGATGGAGGATTTCCATGGGAATTGTGCAGCATTGGGCACAGTGCCCTTCTGCTGCTCAGGCAGTACCTAGAAAGCTGAGAGCTGGAAGCCATCTGCACTTCCAATAGTTGGTAGATAGGCCTTCCTTAAAGGAGGATGTGGGGAACTCATCTCTATTTCTACTGTACATAATGCTGTTAAATCAAATGGGAGGTTTTTCTCACCTCATTTTCTTGATTTAGTTCCTTCAGTACATTTTTAACTCTCATTTTAGGCCTTCTTCTTTCTTCATGCAACACTTTATGTGCATGTGGATTATCTCCATTGGGCTTATGCATCTTAACCTGGGTACCACTTCTAAGAAGCCTTCTCCAATTGCTCTAGGCTTCTTTAGATGCCATTCCTGTGTGCTTCCATAACACCACATACTCCCACTGCTATCAATTATTGGCTGGATTTGTAATTGCCATTTTGTTTGTCTTCTTACCATTATAAGATCTGTTTGTTCTTGGACTATGTGTATTTTATTTACTTTTTAACATTTGGAATCTATCATCTTGGCCAAAATATGGTAAATGTTCAATAACTATTAGTTTGGAATCTTCCTTTTGACTACACTCCATATTGTCCACATTTATATATGTTCATATATAGTAAAGATGTTGGTACTGAATCCAAGTACTTTATTCAACTCTTTTATTAGTGCTACCAACTTCAATGCTGTATCTTTTAAGGGCCCTTCATTACCATTCACTGGGCTCCTCTAAATCCTAATGTTGTCCTGTGTCCTATGGACAATGTCTCTCTTCTCAGTCAATATTACTTTCTTGGGTGATGTTATCCATTACCCTGGTTTAAAGCAATGCACGTCAATATAACACCTTCATTGACACCTTTTTTGTGTGTGTGGAGGGAGTGCATTCCAATATTATTTGATTCTTACTCCCTCACTCCTATGTACAAGGTCCCTGGTTAGGCAATGGGCTTATTTATTTCTGGCATCTGCCCAAGTTGGATTCATGATGTCAGAAATCAAATGCTAAAGCTTGTACACACAAACATATTGATGTCAACTGGGATATAAAATCTAGACTGGATTGTGAAAATAAAGAATAATGGAACAAATTTTGAAAGAAAACAAATTAGGACATTAGGACTCTCAAGAGCATGCAGAAAAGAGGGAAATTAGAAAAAGGTCTGGAAAAATTTTGGAGAAAGTATGCTATGGCCTGTGGGACTTTGTCTATTTTCCTATTATATTAGGTATAAGTAGTGTGGAAAGATAAAGTTATATTTTTAGTGAAAACTTAGATTCTTACATTTATGATTCCCTTATTCACTGTGTAGATTTTCACATACTTTGTGTTGGGTTATAAAATCTGTAAAGCTCTAGAGAGTAGAGAGCACTTCCCTCTGCATACACTCAGACTGAATAGGGTCATTGGAAAGGTAACATGAAAACTCAAAAGTAACTGGCTAATGTGTGCGGCCAGATGTCTTGATCAAAACCTTCAGAAGCAGAAGAGTTATAGTCAATAGAAAACTGGGAGTATGTACTTATGAAATAGTAATGGACTTCTTCTCAAGAGTTCCTTACACTCTTCCTTGTCCTTCAGTGGGATATTCATGTTTGATAATACTTAATGATGACAAGGAATTTCCCTTACAGACTGAGAAATCTCCATGAACATCTGGATGTGCTGTTCTATGATCTACAGCCTTGGGACTGGATTTCTGTCAAAGTCAATCAAGGAAAAACATCAGCTGAGCTCTGGTGAGAGGTGACATCCCATGTCTCTCTATAGCATAACTCAGTTGAGTGTGAAAACATCAGACTAGCACCATGTTATTTGTCAGAAGATGTGTCTCACACAGTTAGTAAACTCTTATACATGATTTTTGTTACTTTCTCAGACAGACATTGATGATACACATTTTCCTTGTCAGACTATTTGTCCAGCCTAAATGCTGACTCCTTTAACCTCAAGTTCAAGGGACCAAGTGCTATTTTTTTATCCTTAACTATAATCTGTTGTTGATTGGTAGACCCAATACGTGACTGATTTAAGGGGGTATTCCTTACCTCACTAGGTGGTACATTTGTAAAACTTTTGGGTGCCCCTGGAAGGAAATTTTTATACTGTGACTTCAACTGGTGTAATCATTTTCCCTTCCAAAAAGTCTAGCTTTGGACATATTTGAACAGGTTCAGAATTTACAGACATCTAAGTGAGAGACCAAATAGTCCTCCTTCAGCCAGATTAACATATCTTCTTTCTCACTGGAAATTAATTGTTTCATTTTTGCCTTTCCTGCACTATAAGGTGGTTGCTATATGGCTATTGATTCTTCCTCTGTTAGGGAAGAAGTCTACATAATAAAATCTATTGTGGTGTTCTTTGCATAGTAAGAGAAAACACTGTTTTGATAGCTAGATTCTCCATTGTACCTTTGGATCCTTTTTGTGGTCAGTTGCTTTTTCTTTTCCTTTTATTTAATTGAAATTTTGTTGAGACATATTCATACACCATGCATTCCATGGCTTCAAGTATCATCACATAGTTGTTCCATTATCACCACAATCCATTTTACAACATTTTCAAAACTCAAAAAAAAAGATGAGTAAGATAAAATAAAAATACAAAAGAAAACCCAAAATATACTATGCTCTTTTTGTTCTCCTCCCCATTGTTGACCCCTTTTATTGGTGTGGTAGATTTGTTACTGTTGATGAAAGAATATTATGACTTTACTGTTAATTATTTTTGCAATGGATACATTTTCTCCCACATATCACTCTATTATTAGCTCCTCGTTTTAGTTCACGAAAGAACTTTTTTACATTTGTCATGCAATTCACAGTCATCATCCACCAGAAAATTCACTGTTATACGTTCCCAAGTTTTCATCTTCAGTTTTCTTTTTTGTGACTTAAGTGGGTCTAAACTACCCCTTTCAGTCACAGTTAATCACAGTTCAGCAATATTAATTATACTCATAATAATGTGCCACAATCATCTCAATATATTTTCAAACATTTAAATTCAACCTACTTAAAAATTATGCACATATTAAACAACTTCTCCCCAATTTCTAGCATCATTCTTTCCCCAGCTAACCTATATACTCGACATTATCTGTATGAGTTTACAGATTATAATTAGTGCATGTCTCCGAGATCACACAATATCTGTCCTTGTGTCTGACTTATTTCAGTTAACATAATGTCCTCAAGATTCATCCATGTTGTTGCTTGCTTCAGAACTTCATTCCTTCTTACTGTTGAAATATATTCCAATGTAGGTATATGGTACAGTTTGTCTATTCATCAGTTGATGGACACTTTGGCTATTTCACTCTTTGGCAATTGTGAATAATGCTGCTATGAACATCAGTGTGCAAATGACTCTTTGTGATACTGCTTTAATCTCTTCTGGCTATATACTGAGTAGTGATTTTGCTGGGTTATAGGGCAACTTGACATTTAGTTTTCTAAGGAACTGCCTCACTGTCTTCCATGGTGGCTGTACCATTTTATATTCCCACCAGCAGTGCGTGAATGTTCCAATTTGTCCCCATTCTCTCCAACACTTGTGATTTCCAGTTTGAATAATAGTGGCCATCATAATAAGTGTGAAATGATATCCCATTGTGGTTTTAATTTGCATTTCATTAATAGCCAGTGAAGATGAGCATCTTTTAATGTGTATTTAGCCATCTGTTTTCCTTATTTGAAAAATGTCTATTCATGTCTTTTGTCCATTTTTATATTAGATTGTTTATCTTTTTATTGTTGAGGTGTAGGTTTTTAAATATGTTCTAGATATTAAACCCCTGTCAGATATATGTTTCCAAAAATTTTTTCTTATTGATTCCTTGCCTTTTCAATCTTTTGACAAAGTCCTGTGAAGCACAGAAGTTTTGAGGAGCTTCCATTTATTGTGCTTTTCTTTCATTGCTTGTGCTTTGGGTAGAACAACTAAGAAACTATTCCTATCATGAGATCTTGAAGATTTTTCCATGTATTTTCTCAGTGGTTTTATTGTACTAACTCTTATTTTTAGGTCTTTCATCCCCTTTGAGTTAATTTTTGAATAGGGTATGAGGTAGGGGTCCTCTTTTGTTCCTTTGGCTATGGATATCCAATTCTCCCAGCTCCATTTATTAAAAAGACAATTCTGTCCCAGTTCAGTGGTTTTGGAGGCCTTGTCAAGGATCTATTGACCATAAATCTGGGGATCTATTTCAATATATTTTCAAACATTTAAATTCAACCTACTTAAAAATTATGCACATATTAAACAACTTCTCCCCATTTTTTATATTAGATTTTATTTTAGATTAGATTTATATTAGAACTCTCAATTCAATTCCACTGATCAATATGTCTGTCCTCATGCCAGTACCATGCTGTTTTGACCACTGTGCCTTTATAATATGCTTTAAAGTGAAAACACATCAGAAGTCCTACTTCATTCTTTCTCAAGGTGTTTTTGGCTATTTGAGTCCCCTTACCCTTCCAAATATATTTTATAAATTTCATACCCTTCCTTTCCATGCATATGGGATTTTTCCCATTTATTTAGTTCTTTTATTTATTTGGTCAATTTTTATGTTTATCTCTGTACAGATTCTTTATATCCTTGTTTAAGTTTATTCCTAAATATTCAATTCTTTCAGTTGTCATTTATTTAGTTCTTTATTTCTTTTGTCAATTTTTGTGGTGTCTCTGTACAGATTCTTTACATCCTTCATTAAGTTTATCCTAGATATTTGATTCTTTCAGTTGCTATTTTGAATGGAATTTTTTTCTTGATTACCTACTCAGATAGCTTGTAGCTAATGTATAAAATCCTATGGATTTTTGCATGTTGATTTGTATCCTGCCTCTTTGCTGAACTCATTTATTAGCTCAAGTAGCTTTGTTGTAGTTTTATCTGAATTTTCTAGATATTGGATCGTGTATTCTGCAAATAGTGGGAGTTTTACTTCTTCCTTTCTGATTCCGATGCCTTTTATTCATTTTTCTCGCCTGCTTTAAGTAGAACTTCTCACACAAGTGTGAATAACAGTGGTGAAAGTGCACATCCTTCTCTTGTTCCCAAACTAAGAAGAAACACTTTCAATCTCTCACCATTGAGTATGATATTATCTGTGGATTTTTCATATATGCCTTTTATCATGTTGAGGAAGTTTCCTTCAGTTCTTTCCTTTTGAAGTGTTTTTTTTTACCAAGTAAGGATGTTGGATCTTTTCAAGTGCCTTTTCTGCATCAGTCGATACGATCATCTGGTTTCCCTTTTGATTTGGTGTATTACATTAATGGATTTTCTTGTGTTGAATCACCCCTCCATACCTGGATAAGACCCCTTTGGTTACAGTTATAATTCTTTTAATGTGCTGTTGGATTCAATTTGCAAGTGTTTTGTTGAATATTTTTCAACTATATTAGAATCATTGGTCTTTAGTTTTATTGTCGAATCTTAGCAGGGTTGGTAATTGTGTGATGGCTTCATAGAATGACTAAGGTCGTGTTCCCTCTTCAATTTTTTGGAAGAATTTAAGTAGGAATAGGATAAATTGTTCTTGGACTGCTTGATAAAATTTGCCTGTGAAGCTGTCTGTTCCTGAGCTTTACTTTGTTGGAAGATTTTTGATGATGGGTTCAATCTCTTAATTTGTGATTGGTTTGTTGAATTCTTTTTCTTCTCAAGTCAGTGTAGGTTGTGTGTGTTGGTAGGAAGTTGTCTATTTCATGTGAGTTGTGTAGTTCATTGACATTCAGTTGTCTGTATTATCTTCTTGTCATCTTTTTTATTTTCTTCCAGGTCTGTGGAAATGAATTCCCCTGATTTCTGGTGTTCTTTACTTGCATCTTCTCTCTTTCTTAGTTTTTTAGTCTAGCCAAAAGTTTGTCAATTTTATTTATCTTCTCAAAGAACCAACTTTTGGTTGTATTGACTCTTTTTATTGTTTATTTTCCTACATTTCTTTTATTTCTGCTCTAATCTTCAGTAATTCCTTTCCTAATGCTAACTTTGGTCTTAGTTTACTGTTTTTTCCCTAGTTTAGTTAGGTCTGTGGTTTTAGCTTTCTTCCTTTTAAATGCAAGTCTTTAGGGCTATACATTTCCCTCTCAGCACCTCCCTCTGTACCTCCCATAAATTTTGATATGTTGCATTTTCATTTTCATTCACCTTGAGATATTACTGATTTCTCTTTTAATTTAATCTTTGACTCATTAATTCTTTAAGAACATGTTGTTTAATCTTCACATATTTATGAAATTTACAGTTCTCAAATTGTTATTGATTTAACTGAAATTGTCCAAGTTCATTCATTAATGTTAGTCCATATCAAATCTTCTTTATGCTTTCCTATTGTTTTCTTAATTTCCTTTATGTCTTTAACCATCTCATTGAAATTTAGGAGATCTGTTTGAACATCTTAGATTAGTTGTTCCAAATTCTGTATCTTGTCTAATATTTTAATTTGATCGTTTATCTCGGCCATATCTTCTTGTTTTTTAATGAGCTTGCTAATTTTTTTGCTGGTTTCTGGCATCTTATTACCTTGATTAGATTATTTTGCAAGTTTGTTTCCCTCTCTTGTCTAAGATTTTGTTATTTATTGGATTTGTGTTGAAGGTTTCCTTTTAAAGTTGGTTCACCAATATTTCCCACCCAAACCTGTGCCACTGCCCCATGCAACGAATGCAGACCCATTCCAATGGGTGCACAATTTTTCAGTCATAATTTCTCTGTTTTTTTGTTCAGATGTTCCTTGTATGTTGCAATGATTCTTCACTGGTCTCCTGAGCCTCAGAACCATTGCTTTGGATAGTTTCTGCATATTCTCTAGATTCTGTTGGTGAAAGAGTGAGTTCTACCTGTCCTTATTCCACCATCTTAAACTTTCCACCAGAAAGTCTCCCAAGCTATGTACTTTTGAAGGAGTGAATAAACCAATGAAAAATCAATATATATGTGATCACAATTTGGAGGCAATTTGGAGGGTTTCTCAGTGTTGCCATTTTTCAGGGTAATCTAAACTCCTATGCCTGGGTTATCACTTATTAGTTGGATGAATCAGTGTACATCCAACCTGAGCCTTTTCTGTATAAAAAGTAACACGAAATCTCCCTAATTACGTGGACGGCTGTGAAGAGTATATAAAATGGTGGATGCATTGTGGAAAATGTGTTGCAAGTTAAAGAATTCTGCATGGTTAGAGATTATTATTACTTGTTCCTTCAGGATAGAAATTGTAGGGCATTGGTTAAGTTAAACTAGGTCTGTATGATGGTCTTTCTTCTGCCTCTTCTTAATGGAGGATTGCTTTAGTCTGAAACAGCATCTATCATCAGGCAAGGGTCAGGCAGTCATTCCCTTTGGAGGAAGTTTCTAGTCTTTGTTGTTGGATAAGTTTCTAAACCTACCTCTTAGGATGGCCTGTTGTACATCGTGGGCTGAATTCCTGCAGTTATGCCATGCCGTCCAGCCTCTACCACTCATGTTCAATGTCTACATGGCTTTTGATATTGCATCCCTTCCAGGGGAGTCTTCTAAAACTTGTTCTCCAAGGTGGGCTTATCAGCAGACTTCCTGATATCATTCTTCAGTCTATGTTCCAGGCTATTTTTGCTTATACATAGGATACAACAACTGTGTTATATCCCCTGACTAAATGCATCATGATTAAAGTATGCCTTACATATATTGTATGTTGAGGCCAGAAAATACGGAACATGTGAAAGTTTCTTGTGCTCTGAAGTTGCATTTTTCCTAGCCAGGCAATCAGTATAAATTCATTTAGATTTAATTAATTGTTCATTTAGACCTTTTTATTTTGGTGCATTTTCTAGGACAATTTTCTTCTTCCCACAGCAAGAAAACTTTGCTACAATTAGATTAATTGTTCCATATGTATGTAATATTTCAAATCAAATTTTCTTATCTGTTTTGTTTGTCATGAATTGCTTATAACTTAGCTCAGTAAAATTTTATTACTCCTTTTTTGTGTATGCTGTATTGCAGGGGTCACATTTCATTCTTTTTCCATGTGAGCATCCCCTTATTGCAGCACCATTTATTGAATACTTGTTTGTTTGTTTGCTTGTTTGCTTGGGAACTGCATGAGCCAGGAATTGATGCTGGGTTTCCTACATGGAAGGTGAGAATTCTGCCACTGCACTACTCTTGCACCCCTAGTACTACTTTTAACTTGAAGATTTGTGTAAGTAATATCTCATAGGTTTTTCTAGGTCACCTAGGAATTTAGGAATGTAATGCTTAGACAACCACATTTCCAAAGATTTTACCCTTTGCTATCTCCCTCATTTAATGTGCTGCCAGGATCGTGTTCTTAACTCTTAATGCCTTAATGTCCTCATTTCTTTTGCTATAATTTAGGGATAATACTGTACCTGAATTGTAGATTTGTTGTGAGATTATATATGTTTATTTAGTTATTATTACTGTTTCTGGCGTCTGTGAAGCACTGTATATTCTTAGCACTTCTTAGTTATAAAGTCATTAATCAAAACTGAGATTATGAAGTACAAAATGAAATGTTCTTTTACCCTTTAAAAATGAGTATTTATTGATATTTTCTTATAAAAATTACAATAGGTAAATATGTAAAAGAAAAACATATGTAAACATTATTTTTGAATGCTTTATTTTTGTTATTAATATTACAATGCATTTCTTTATTCCTGTTTGTATTTAGAATATTTCTGTTTGAAGAATTTGAAGATAGATAAGAAATGATCATTTTGCCATTGCTTTATGCACATTTCGACCAGTTTTATGTCTATCTCATTTATATAAGAATGCCAAGAATGGCATGAAGATTCAGGACCATTTTATTTTTCTAATTTTACTTACTATCTAAGTAATAAATACTTACTATCTAAGTAATAGAAAATTTCTTTGCAATTTTAATGTGCATATTTGATAAATGCACTTTTTTTTTCATGGGCAGGTACCGGGAATCGAACCCAGGCCTTTGGCATGGCAGGCAAGAATTCTGTCACTGAGCCACTGTTGTACCGCCCTGTGCATATTTTTTAATGTTCATAGTTTTCACAGTCTAATTGACTATTTTTACCCCTTGTGAGAGGTAAAGGCAGAACTGCAGCCCAGGTTCTTTGAGAATTAAAAAACCTCAGTCCCTCCCAGACACAATAGTTTCTAAAGCTGGAGTTACTTGATGGACATGTTTTCACCCAGCCCAAGCAATTTCTGGAAGCCCAGTCTAAGCTCCTGCATCCTGAGTGCATAGACCATGGGGTTGAGTGCAGGAGGGATGATATTGTGCAGCATGTTAAGGAGTACGGGAATGAGGGGAACCTTTTTCTCTGCTAAGTGTGTGACTGACAGCACAATGATACCTGAGTAGAAAAAGAGGATGAGGATGAGGTGGGAGCTGCAGGTGCTCAGAGCTTTGGACATTGCTTCCACTGAGTTCAGCCTCATCACAGAGCGTAGGATTAGAGCATAGGAAGAAAACACCAGGGCCATGTCACTCCCAATCAGGACCCATGCTAAACCAAGTTGGTAAAATTTGTTCACGGTGATGTCATCACAAGCCAGGCTGATAACCCCCAAGTTTGAGCAGAGGCAGTGCTGAATCTCATTCTTGGCACAGTAGAGTCTCTGGGCTGCCAGTATGGGTATTGGGATGGTCAACAGGCCATTCCTGAGCACCATGAATCCTGTGGCTTTGATCACAGAAGCTTCGGTGATTATGGAGGGGTATCGAAGTGGGTGGCAGATGGCTATGTATCTGTCCACTGCCATGCAGAGGAAGATACCAGACTCCATGCCAAAGAAGCAGTGGATGGCGTAGATCTGAGCAAAGCACTCAGAGAGGCTGATGGCCTTGGCATCAAACCAGAAGATGGCCAGGATCTTGGGCATGATGGTGGTGGCCAGGCCAATGTCCACCACTGATAATATGCTCAGAAAATGGTACATGGGCTCATGGAGCATGGGCTCATGTTGTATGGTGATCATGATGAGGAGATTGGCACCAAGAGCTAAGAGGTAGAGCAGAGCCAGGGGCAGGGAGAGCCAGTGTTGCCATTCGTGAATGTTTGGGAGGCCCATGAGGATGAAGTGGGAATTCTGGAAGGTGGAACTGTTGGTAACACTGGTGGAGGTATCCATTGCACAGCTGCCCCGTTCTCAGTGTCTGTCCATGAAACTGAAATAGGAAGGAAATTGCATTTGAAAGTTCATATGACAGATATAATTAGATTTCCCTTTCCTGTGACCCAGTTCCTTTGATTATGATGAAACTTCACCTTTTCTTTGGTTCCTGGAAACATTTCATAGACGGCAACAAGGAAAGCCAATATAAGTTCTTAATGGCAAGTTTGAAATAGCTATTTGTCATATCCAGTTTTATGTTATATAAGCAAGTCTAAATCTGTCAGGTGTAATTTTACTAGCAACAGAAAAGAAGCATTAGTTTTTGGTTTAATTAGTTCTTTTCTCTATTTTTGTTTTAAATCAGATTATACCATTATAAGGAGAAAAACTCTAAGTTGTAATATTGGTACAGAAAAGATGAACAAATAAACCCAAGACTTTCCAATATCAGCAAAAACTATTTGTAATTATGATTGTTTTATATTTCTGTATTTACTTATTCTGTAATTTACTGACCAACATTTTTGCTATTGATCTTTGCTAGATTTTTAGATTATTTCCTTGGAATAGAATTTGATATTGATACACAATCAGTGATATATGTACAAGGTGTGTTCATTTAAAAAATTTATTTGTATAGCATTTTGATTTGAAGATGTAATATGTATATATATTAAAAGTTCCTATAAAATGAGAGTATAAGGAAAGTAAAGTAAAACTCCTTTGTTTGAATCTCCCGAATCTTCGATTTTACTGGAGACAGCTATTAATATCCGATTTCTCAGAATCCTTCTAGAGATAGTTTTGCAGGGGCAAAAAAATATGTACTTACTTTCCCATAAACACAATACCATATGTTTTCATAGTATTCATACCTGTCTGCTCATTTTCCTCCACTGCTTTTATTTGGCATTAAAACTTAGTTATCTTGGAGATTGTTTCATATCGGAATGTCTCATATACCCAATTGCTATAAGTAGTGTGATTTTCTACCAAATCGATGTCCTATAGCTTAACAATAACTTTGGGTTGAAATTTAATTTCTTTTTATATTGCTAATACAAACAAGGATTCATGAAATTACTTGTTCATATATATTTATGCATATGTGTAAGTTTATCCATAGGATAATTTCCTAGAAGTAAATTGTTGGATCAGATAATTTTGACATATATTGCCAAATTGCCTTTCAAAGAGGTCATCATGACACTGTGTAAGGGTTTGTACATTTTAAATGCTCTTGATATATGCTGAAATGCTGGTTCAAAGATACAGTGTACTAGTTTACACACCTAGAATTTGTTTTTGACTGTGTCCATTTTATTACATCCCAAAATTGGGAATTTAATTTTAAATGATTCATTAATGGAATAAGCAAATATTGATATTTCAATTTTGGTTCAGTTTTCACTTTATTCTTTAGTGAACTTAAAATTTCAAATTTTATTTTCCATTTATGTTCTTATGCATTAATTTTCTATTTTGTCTTTTTGCATTTATTTATTATACATTTATTACTTGCCCCAGGCTTAACAGTCTGGTGGATTTCGGTCTGTAGCCCATATTCACCATGCAACACCATCCCTCAACCTTTCCTTATCAGACACCTATGGATAGTTACATAATCACTCTGAGACTTGACTTTCTGATGACAAAGAACAGTGATGAGTTCTATTAATAAGTTATCACTGAAAAAATATTATGCTAAATTGAGGGGACTTCCGAGGAGCTGGAGGCTTAGTAAGACGCGCGGGTCTTAGTTCCTCCTCCAGAAAAGAACCTAAAGAAACAGAAACAATACGAAACAGCTCCTGGAGTCACGACAGAGACCAAAAAGACAGCGTACCCCATTCTGGAACAGCTGAACGGGCAGGGAGAATCTGCTGCGGTGAGATACCCGAGGGGCGCGCGTTTTCCCGGCCGGGGTGGCTGGCGACTGGGGTCCCCTCCACGCATGTGGCTCCCCGGTCTGACTGGGAACGTTGGATAGCGGGGCCCTCCCGTCACGCTTGGCATTTCGGGTCAGCTGGGCAATTAGGACCGGCACTCTCCCAAGCCGCGGCGGCCAGCGACCCCCGCCTCCACACGCGGTTTCCCGGGCCGACTGCCGTGCAGACAGACGAGCGCCACGAGCACCACCTACTGGGCAGGAAAAGAAAAACAGAGCCCAGAGATTTCACAGAAAAAGCTTTCAACCAGCTGGGTCCCACACCCAGGAAAATCTGATCAAATGCCCAGACACCAGCAGAAAATAATGGATGACGCTCGGAAAATTAAAGATATGGCCCAGTCAAAGGAACAAACCAATAGTTCAAATGAGATACAGGAGCTGAGACAACTAATGCTGAATATACGAACAGAAATGGAAAAACTCTTCAAAAACCAAATCAATAAATTGAGGGAGGACATGAAGAAGACATGGGCTGAACAAAAAGAAGAAATAGAAAATCTGAAAAAACAAATCACAGAACTTATGGGAGTGAAGGACAAAGAAGAAAAAATGGAAAAAACAATGGATACCTACAATGGTAGATCTAAAGAGACAGAAGCTACAATTAGTGAACTGGAGGATGGAACATCTGAATTCCAAAAAGAAACAGAAACTATAGGGAAAAGAATGGAAAAACTTGAGCAGGGGATCAGGGAACTGAATGACAATATGAAGCGCACAAATATACGTGTTGTGGGTGTCCCAGAAGGAGAAGAGGAGGGAAAAGGAGGAGAAAAACTAATGGAAGAAATTATCACTGAAAATTTCCCAACTCTTATGAAAGACCTAAATTTGCAGATCCAAGAAGTGCAGCGCACCCCAAGGAGAATAGACCCAAATAGGCATTCTCCAAGACAATTACTAGTTAGAATGTCAGAGGTCAAAGAGAAAGAGAGGATCTTGAAAGCAGCAAGAGAAAAACAATCTGTCACATACAAGGGAAACCCAATAAGACTATGTGTAGATTTCTCAGCAGAAACCATGGAAGCTAGAAGACAGTGGGATGATATATTTAAATTACTAAAAGAGAAAAACTGCCAACCAAGACTCCTATATCCAGCAAAATTGTCCTTCAAAAATGAAGGAGAAATTAAAACATTTATAGACAAAAAGTCACTGAGAGAATTTGTGACCAAGAGACCAGCTCTGCAAGAAATACTAAAGGGAGCACTAGAGTCAGATACGAAAAGACAGAAGAGAGAGGTATGGAGTAAAGTGTAGAAAGAAGGAAAATCAGATATGATATATATAAGACAAAAGCCAAAATGGTAGAGGAAAATATTATCCAAACAGTAATAATACTAAAAGTTAATGGACTGAATTTCCCAATCAAAAGACATAGAATGGCAGAATGGATTACGACCCAGCAATACCACTGCTAGGTATCTACTCAAGGGACTTAATGGCAAAGACACAGACGGACATTTGCACACCAGTGTTTATAGCAGCATTATCTACAATTGCAAAGAGATGGAAACAGCCAAAATGTTCATCAACAGACGAGTGGCTAAACAAACTGTGGCGTATACCTACGATGGAATATTATGCAGCTTTAAGACAGACTAAACTTATGAAGCATGTAATAACATGGATGGACCTAGAGAACATTATGCTGAATGAGTCTAGCCCAAAACTAAAGGACAAATACTGTAAGGTCCCACTGATGTGAACCGACATTCGAGAATCAGCTTGGAATATATCATTGGTAACAGAGACCAGCAGGAGTTAGAAACAGGGTAAGATAATGGGTAATTGGAGCTGAAGGGATACAGACTGTGCAACAGGACTAGATACAAAAACTCAAAAATGGACAGCAGAATAATACCTAAGTGTAATGTAACTAGGTTGGAACACTGAATGAAGCTGCACCTGAAATATGGTTTTTTGTTTGTTTGTTTGTGTGTTTGTATCTTTTGTTTTTGTTTTTTTCTTTTTCCTTTATATATATATATATATAATTAGTATTATTATTTTAATTCTCTTCTCTATATTAACATTCTATATCTTTTTCTTCTGTTTTGCTAGTTCTTTTCCTAAATCGATGCAAATGTACTAAGAAATGATGATCATACATCTATGTGATGATACTAAGAATTACTGAGTGCATTTGTAGAATGGAATGATTTCTAAATGTTGTGTTAATTTCTTTTCTTTTTTTGATTAATAAAAAAATTAAAAAAAAATATTATGCTAAATTACTAAAGGGAAAGCCTATGGATAATTTATCATTTTTGATGTGCTCCATGGATAATTGAGTCTAGAAATGGACCATTTACCAAAGTTTTCGCTCTTCATCCATAGGATGTAAAAAATGATGCATAGATCTTACATCCAGCAGATATTAACCTTCGTGTTTATTGTTTTGGGTTTTGTGGGTTCTCTAGTTGAGGGGAGATTAAATTTGCAAGTTGGAGTTTATAGAGTCTTTTTAAGATTGGGGCACAGCTTGACTAATATTGTTAGAGTGAATTGTCTTGTCAATAAAATCTTTCAAGTATTTGGAGGTCAGATGAATTTCCACCCCTCTCTGGGTGGCTGCTTGACAGAAAAGTGCCATGATTATTTGAATGGAGCGTTTGGTAGTCACTCAACTTGTCTGGTAGTATTAAATGAGAATGTTTTAAAGTGCTTATTGTGGAGTCTGGCAGCACAACCTTATTAATGTATATGAGTTTAATGATATCTTAAAGATATAACCTGTAGTTGTTGAATTTTCTGGAGATACATTCACTTTCCTTTAAATTCTATTGATTCTTTTTAAAAAGATATGTATTTACATATAAACTTTATAACAATTTGGCTTCTTAAAATCATTTCATGAATTTTAAGCTTTAATCAGGTGTAACAAAATATTTATTAATAAACATTTACTTGCATTTTTTTCTATACAGAAGCTTATTTTCAAATAATGTTTTTAATCCATTTGAAATCTGACATGGAATGGGAAAGTATCTAAATTTTATTTTGCTTCAGAAATCCTTAAGCAGTTGTTCCAACATCATTCAATAAAAAAGCAATCCTTGCCCATTCATTTGCAATGCCTTTTTATGCCCTGTGTTATATTAGAGCATAAAGTCAGAGATTACTACCTGGGTAAACTTTTCTGTTTCTCATACCAGTACCAGATGAATTTGTGCATATGCCATATAATAGGGGAGAATATTATTAAATGACTTGAAGTGTTTCTTTAAATAAAAGGGTGGATTGTGATTTTCCAAGTTATTTTATTAAACATAGAAATTAATTATGGAAGAATTGTTATCTTTACACCATTAACTGTTCATATGCAGAAATATAATATATTTTTCATTTTTTTCATATAACTCACAATTGAAAAATATATTTCTAGACATCCTTGTATTCTTTCCATTAATTTATTAGTTTATTCAAGCTTTATATTTTCTAATTGGCCATTGTTACCTAAGCAACCTTATTATAGTAATTTGTAAAAATCATTTTCCAAAATAAAGCTGCATTACAGAAGTATTTGCCAAAGTTAATTGCTTTATTGCAGCTATTATTATTTTTCCTAAAGGAGGCAAATATTATATAACATATATATTATATAGCTATTGTAAGTTTGAATGGTATAAGCTATTATTTTTACTTTGCATCTTATTAAAATGTTTAGAAGTTTCAAAGCAATGTGAAGAACGAGCGGTAGTCATAATCCTTGTCCAGCTATGGACTTAAGAGAATGTTCTTAGACTTCTCACATAAGCATTTCTGTAAATGATCTGTATCAGTTTAGGTGATTCAATGTCTATTTCTAGTTCTGCATTTTTTTTTTCTAATCAGCAATGGGTATGCTCAATGATGTCCTGTTTCTGGAGTCTTGTTTCTATAATTTGGATGGAAGGTCCTCGTGCTCTCACCATCCCCCCAACCCCCAGCATTTTCAGAGCACCCCTCTATGTCAGGCCCCAGGAAGAAAGGGTTTGCTGCACTTTCCCTTGTTAACGATTTCCAGTCTCCTCACATTGCAGAGGAGAGCTCAGTCTCATTTTCCGCACATGTTCTCTAGCCAATAAGGCTTAGTTTCTGCTCAGGTGAAGATCCTGAGGGCACTGAGGGCCAGAGTTGGAAAGATACAATGTAGGAAGCAAACTGAGAAAACCAAGGAGGTAAAGAGAGGCAGAGGTAAGAAGGACAGAGACCAAGAAGCACAGAATCAGAAAATCACCTCCTTCCCCTCACCTCTGGCCTCTTGTTCTTCTGCAGGAACGTCCAGGAAACACCCTCTTCAGCTGGAACTCCTTTTTATAACTGCTTTTATCCTCGTGCTTGTACCTCTCTTTTATGCCTTCATTGTTACGAATACAACTCTCCCTTTCCCGTGGGAACTGGGTGGTTGTACAAATTGAACCCAGGTATGCCCAGCACATTTTATGCTACTTCCAAGTTCTTCCATGAGGCTCTCTCTAATCTTTTTCCTGTGTGCCCATGGCCTGTGGTGTGTTCATTGCAACTCTAAATGGTCCCTAGTGATTTTATAGGCACATCAAGGTCAGCTCAGAGAATAGAATCCTTAGCCTTCGATCCCTTGGAACACTCTGCTTTGATGAAGGATTAGGAAGAGATGCTCTGTTTTAATCCCTGGATGCCTACCCCTCCCTAACCTCTAATTCATATATCCCCCTTTAGCCAATTCAGGGGCTATATTGTAGCAGTTTCCCCCTCTGCTTTATCTTTCACCACTTCCTTTCTCATGGGTTGTCTTGTCTCATCTTTACCCCTCCATATCTGCTTTCCACTCTGCTCTGTACACAGAGGGCTTAAACTTTGGATGGCTTCAACTGGGCACCCTGGCCCTCTTGCTTTTGGTTGGATTTGGTCAGTGGGAGCCATGGCAGGATGTGAGAGACGAGCAAGAAGGACAGGTCGAGGGATTTATTCCTCTGAATCTCTCCTGATCCAGTTTGACAGTTCCTGTGTTCCTCTCCCCAAGGCCACTGCCTCCATCAAGTGTATTCTCTATTGGTCTTGCTGATTCTGGCAGCTGTTTCCTTCCATTGCTCCTCAAAGGTAGGGATAGTAATGATTTTGAGATTATCTGCTCTTGTATATTTCACTATCCTTTTTTCATTTTTCTTAATCCTGCTCGCCTCTTTGAAATAGACTCTTCATTATATGCCCATCAGTCATCTCTTGAGCATGTGCCATTTTTAACCAACATATTGACTTGAATATCACCCTCTATGAATATTGTTCCTGATTTGGCTTTACTTTTTTCTCTTTTTTTAAAAACAAATTTCTTGGAACACAGCTGTGCACTTCAATCTATTGCTTCCAATTCCTCACCTTCCATACTCTTCCCTGCCATCTTGTGATTGATATCTGCATATTAAACCAAAATATATTAATTTCATGCTGCAGTCAGGGTTGGGGAAGCAGATGGTAAGACAGGGAAATGATGCTAGAAGTTTATTAGGGATCCATAGCTCTGGACCCAAGGGGGAGGAAGAAAGACTGGGAAAAAGAGGAAATATAATGCAGAACTGATAAAAGCCAACCTGACATGGAGCTCTGGAGTGAATATTGCCCATCAGTTTTCCACATCAGACCAAAATGACCTAGCCATTATGTCCCCACCTCATCCTGAGAGTGGATGAGGAATTTCCATGGGAAAAGTGCAACCTTGGGCACAGTGGCTTTTTGAAGCTGAGGCAGTACCTGCAAAGCTGGGAGCTGAAAGCTACCTGTACTCACTGAAGCTGATGAATAGACCTTCCCTGAAAGGGGAGAGGGAAACCCATCTCCATTTTTATCACACTTTATGTCATTAAATCGCATGGGAGTTTTTAGCACTTCTCTCTTGATCTTAGTTCCTCAAATACATAGTTTAAATTCTTGCTTTTAGGCCTTCAGAGCTGTTGATTTTTCATGGAACACTTTTTGTGTTACACATGTATAATGCACCCCTGCCCCCTGCCTTCAGCAAGTTTCTCTAGACTGGCAACTGACCCCAGGAACCACTTCTTCTAAGGAGACTTCCCTGATTGTCCTAGAGTTGTTTAGATACCATTCCCATATGCTAGTATAGTATCATGTACTTACCTTTTTATCAATTATAAAAGGGAATTGAAAGTACCTTTATGTCCTTCTCACCATTATTTTATACTATTGAAGCAGAGCCTGTGCTATTTCAATTAAGTTTCATTCCTAGTATCTTTCAGGGAGGCTGGCTGGTAGTAGATGTTCAACAAATATTAAAATCCATAAAATCTTCTCCTGTTGCCACAACAGTGTTCTCTCCGTATTTAAATATATATGTTGGTATATAGAGAAGATGTTGGTATTCAAAACAACTTCTTATTCAACTCTCTTATTAATGCTACAAATTATAGAGCTATGCTGTTTAAGAGTCCTTTATTATCTTTATTTTTTTTTAATTAGAGAAGTTATAGGTTTATAGAGAAATCATGCAGTGAATACAGCATTCCTATATATACCCTCTCTTATTAACGACATGCAGTATTGTGGTAAATGTGTTACAAATGATGAAGGAATATAATTATAATTATAGTATTTACTGTAGTCCTTGATTTGCATTAGGGTTTACTGTTTGTGTTGCAAAGCTCTATATTGTTTTTAAAATTTATTATAGTACATACATGAAACTTAAGATTTCCCCTTTTAATGACAGTCAAAATTATAATTCAGTGATGTAAATGACATTAACAAGGTTGTACTACCATCACCATCATCCATTACCAAAACTATTTCGTCACCCCAAATAGAAACTCTGTACAATGTAAGCATTAACTCCCCATTCCCTCCCTCCTACTCCAGCCTCTAGCAACCTATATTCTAAGTTTACTTTGTGAATTTACTTATTTGAATGATTTCATATCATTGTGATTTTACAATGTTTGCCCTTTGTTTCTGGCTTATTTCACTCAATATAATGTTTTCCAGTTCACCTACACTGTCACATCCATCAGAATTTCATTACTTCTTTCACCTGAATAACATTCTATTGTATGTATATGCTACGTTTTGTTTATCCATTCAGTGGTTGATGGACACTTGGGTTGTTTCCATTTTTTGGTAATTGTGAATATTTCAGTTATGGGCATAGCTGTACAAATATCGGTAGAGTCTCTGCTTTCAATACTTTGGGGTATCGAATTGGAAGTGGAATTGCTGGGTCGTATGTAAAATCTGCACTGAACTTTCTGAAAAACTGCCAAACTGTCTTCCACAGTGGTTACATCATTTTACATTCCCACCAACAATGAATAAGAATTCCTATGTCTCCACATCTTCTCCAACATTTGTAGTTCTCTGTTTATTTAATAGTGGCCAAGTTAGTTGATGTGAAATTGTATCTCAAGGTGGATTTGATTTGCATTTCCCTAATGGCTAATGATGTTATGCTTTTTGCCCATTTCTATATCGTCTTTAAAGAACTATGTATTCAAAAGTTTTGCCAATGTTTTAACTGGGATGTTTCTCTTTTTCTTGTTGACTTGTATGGCTTCTTCATATATTCTGGATACTAAACACTTATTAGATATGTAGTTTCTAAATATTTTCTCTGATTGTATAGGTTGTCTTTTTACTTTCCTGATAAAGTCCTTTGATGCACAGAAGTTTTTAATTTTGATGAGGGGCCATTTATCTATTTTTTCATTTGTTTCTTGAGGTTTTTGGGGTAAACTCTAAGAAATCTTTGTCTAACTTGTGGCTCTGAAGATGCCTCCCTATGTGTTCCTCCAGGAGTTTTATACTTCTGGTTCTTATGTTTAGGTCTTTGATACATTGTGAATTGATTTTTGTTTATGTTTTGGTATAGGGGTCCATTTTCATTTTGTTGCATTTGAACACCTAGTTTTTCCAGCACACATGTGTTGAAGCGACTGTTATTTTCTGATTGAGTGTGTTTGTTATCCTTATAAAAGATCAGTTGGCCAAAGCAAATGTGAGTGTTGCTTTTGAACTCTCAATTTGATTCCATTGCTCTATATTCTAAACTTGTGTCAGACCATGCTGTTTTGATTGCTGTGGCATTATAACAAGTTTTAAGATTAGGAGGTGTGAATCCTCTAACTTCATTTTTTTTTTTCCCAAAATGGCTTAGGCCATTTTTGCTAGAGGAATGTTAGAGTTTTGACTGTGATTTCATTGAATGTATCCTACATAGGGTAGGATTGGTATCTTTGCATAATTTCTCTCTTGTAAAATGCATTATGACCTGTGTTCTGCCCCAGCTTGTTGTCTATCCTTTAAAATATTCCATGAGAACTTGAGAAGAATGTATATCCTGCTGTTTTGGGGTGCAATATTCGATATATGCCTGTTAGGTCTCGTTCATTTCTCATATTATTTAGGTTCTCTGTGTCCTCATTGATCCTCTATTTAGATGTTCCATCTATTGGAGAGAACTTTATGTTGAAGTCTCTCACTATTATTTTAGCGATGTGTATTATTCCCTTCAGTTTTACCAACATTAACCATGTGTACTTTGCAGCACGTTGATAAGGGGCATAAACATTTATGATTATTTTTCTCTTGATAGATTGTCCCTTTTATTAATATATAGTGTCCTTCTTTGTCTCTTATAACATTTTTTGCATCTATAGTCTATTTTGTGTGATATATAACTATAGCTACCCTAGCCTTTTTTTTTTTTTTGTTACTGCTTGCATGAAATGTTTTCTCCATCTTTTTCCTTTCATCTGTTTATATCACTGGGTCTAAAATGAATCTCTTGTAATCAGCATATATATAATGATCATACATATATATATATATATATATATATATATATATATATATATATATATATATTTTATCCATTCTGTCAATCTGTGTCTTTTGAACTGAGGAGTTTAATCCACTAACTTTAAATGTTATTGTAAGCAGTGGAGAACAACATTCAGGGTTGTCTTCTCTTTGGCATTTGACAGTCTGATCAGTATGTGTCTAGGAGTGGATCTATCTGGTTTTATTTTATTTGGATTACACTGGGTTTTCTTGATTCGCACTTATGTCTTTTATAAGAGTTGGAAAATTTTCAGCCACTATGTCCTCAAATATTCCTCCTGGCCCTTTACCCTTCTCTTCTTATGGGACATCTATGACAGTATATGTGTGCACTTTGTATTCTTGTTAATTTCCCTGAGACCTAGCTCAAAGTTTTCTATTTTTTTTCTCTGTTAACATGTTCTTTTGTGTGTTTGATTTTGTTTCTCTGTCTTCTAATTTGCTGATCATTTCTTCTATCATTTCAAATCTGCTGTTGTGAATTTCTGGTGTATTTTTATTTTCTTATACAGTATCTTTCATTTCCATAAGATCTGTCATTTTCTATGTATTCTTTCAAATTCTTCTTTATGTTCTCCTAGTATCTTCTTCAAATCCTTTATCTCTTTCATCATCTCATTGAAATTATTTAGGAGGCATATTTGAATATTGTTGATTAGTTGTACCAAATTCTGTATCTCCTCTAACTTTTTAATTTGATCATTTGTCTTGGGCACATCTTCTTGTTTCTTAATGTACCTTGTAATATTTTTGCTAGTTTCTGGCATCTGATTATTTTGATAAGATTATTTTTCAAGTTGGTTTCCTTCTCTCGTCTAAGATTTTCTTGTTTATTAGTTTCATGTTGAAGGTTTCCTTTGGCACTCGATTTTCCAGTATTTCCAGCCAGACCAGGGCCATGGTCCTACACAGGGGATGCAGACCAGTTTCAAAGGGCTCTGGGGAGGGGGTCAGGAAAGCAGCTTCTCAAACTGCATTTTCCCAGTCTCCCCAGAAGATGGTGCTCCCTGGCAGTCTATTCCCCACAGCCTGACACAGGGCTCCTTTTCTAAGGCCCCCTGGTACTGCAGATCCCTGTTCAAAAAGGACCCAAACTGTGGGAGACTATTGTCCTATTTTGCTGGCCAACAGTTAGATCAGAACTAAGCAATGGTGGGCCTTACAGCAGGTTCTCTTTGTGGAAATAGTGGAGTCACTAGTGGCCTGGATTCCTTGTGAAAGATTCAAGGCTGCAGGACCCAAGGGGTAGCCCTTGCTGACCAACAGTTGAATCAGACTGTTTCACGATGCCCTTTTTCCCTGAGGGAAGGACTTCCCTGTCTCTCCTAGGCTTCAGCAGCCAGCTGGTGGAACCAAAGCTGCTGGCCTTGGGGCTGGGGATGTGCACCAGGGACCCTAGTAGAGATAATCTCTCTACTGCAGTCTCTTTGCTTGTGGAAATAAAGGAGCCATGGGCTCCTGGGCTCCCACGTGGAAAGGCTCTGGGTTGTTGGACCAAGTGGATTAACTTCTCTGACCAACAGTTGGAACAGGACTCCACTGTCTCTTGCCAGCTGGGCGAGAACCAGGCTGAGCCACAGCTGTTGGCTTCGGGGTGAAGGATGGGCACTGAGGGCCATGGTCATGCTAACTCACCCCAATTTCTCAGTTGTAGTTTCTCCATTCTTCATCCAGCTCTTCATTGTAAATTACAGTGGTCATTCCCTGATCTCCTGAGCCTCACAACTGCTACTTTGTTCGGTTTCTGCCTGTTTTCCAGGTGTTTTTGGTGGAGGAATGAGTTCTGCCTGACTTTATTCCACTATATTCTGGGATGTCTCCAAAATTGACATCTTAATATTTGTTTTACAATCCATGGAATGTCTTCCATCTATTTAGAACTCCTTTGATTTCTTTTAGCAATGTTTTGTAATTTTCGGTATACAGGTCCTTACATTCTGGATTAGATTTATTCCTAAATATTTGATTCTTTTAGGTCCTATTGTATGGAATTTTTTCTTGATTTCTTCTGATTGTTCATTACGAGTGTATAGAACCACTACTGATTTTTGGGTGTCTTTTATTTCTACATCCTAAAGAACTGACTTCATCTCTCCCACTCTCCCTACTCCCATTCATTCCACTCCCTTAGACTCTCCTTAGCTTTTATTATTATTATTGTTATAAAATTATAGGTTTACAGAAATCATGTGAAAGGACAGAGTTTCCATACTTCCCTGTCATATACACTGTTTTCTTTGTTGTTATCCCTTTGTGTGCGTGGTATTTTATTACAATTAATGAAAGAATTTTATTATAATCGTACTATAAACTACAGTTCAAAGTTTACATTAGGATTCACTGTTTGTGTTGTACAGTTCTATCATTTTTAAGCATTTTATTCTGCATCATATATACAACCTAAAATTTCCCATTTTCACCACTTTATACAAAATTCATTAGTGTTAATTGCATTTACAATGATGTGTTACTGTGCTGGTTTGAAACTGTTTTGTACCCCAGAAAAGCCATTTTTAAAAAATCCTAATCCAGTCTTATGGGGGCAGATCTATTGTTGGATGAGACCCTTAGATTAAATTGTTTCCATGGAGATGTGACCCATCCAAATGTGGGTGGCATGTTTTGTTTAGATGGAGATATGACCCTACCATTAAGGTAGGTTTACTGGAGTCCTTAAAAGAGCCAATACGGGGACACACATCTAGATACAGTTGTTTGGACATGCTTGGAGAAAGTAAAAACTCAGAGAGGAGGCTGCTGGAACCAGGAGCTGAAAACAGTGAAACCCAGGAGCAAAGGACCAGCAAAAGTTGCCATTTGCATTCCCATGTGACAGAGAAAACCCAGACAGGAATTGAGCTTTCTTTATTGAAGAAAGATCTCTTGTTGAGGCCTTAATTTGTACATTTTCTTGGCCTTAGAATTGTAGCTCATAAATTCCCTTTAAAAAAACTACTTCATATCTGGTGTATTGCACTCTGGCAGCATTAGTGAACCAAAACAGAATTTGGTACCAGAAGTGGGTGCTGCAGCTTATAAAAACCAAATATATTGGAATAGCTTTTTAAACAGATAAGGGAAAAATTCTGGAAGAATTGTGAAGAGGTATATATATTACTTTGAGGAGACTTTTGGTAGAAATATGGACTCTAAAGATACTTTTAATGAGGCTTTAGATGAAACGATGAATGGGGCACTGCCAACTGGAAGAAAGGTGGCCCTCTGTTTTAAAGTGGCAGAGAATTTGGCAAAACTGACTACTGGTGTTGGATGGAAGATAGAATTTGAAAATGATGAACTTGGATATCTAGCTGAGGAAACTAAATGTGGAAAATGCAGCCTATTTTCTTTTTGCACCTTCTAGTAAAATGTGACAGGAAATAGATAAGCTGAGAAGTGAACTCTTGGGTACAAAGAAAACCAGAAACTGATAGTTTGGAAAGTTCTGAGCTTTTGGAAAATAAGACCCCAGAGAATGTTGCCCCATGTGAAGATTTAACTAGACACAGAACCAATCAGCCATTTCAGCCCAAGTCAGGATTGGAGATGGAGTTATTCAGAAAGGATTTGTGGAAAGCACTACTATCTCATGGTTGTTATACCTGTTTGTTGCATGGAAAATGAACAAATTTTTGCAAGATTTGTGTAGATAGTACCACTACCAATCTGAATTACAAGGGACAGAAAAGGGACAAATGAAGAAAAAATGACTTCAAAGGCAGAACTATGGAAGCTATGTTCTTTACCAAGGAAATCTTAGGCCAGGAGAGCAGATGCACCCATCATGTCGAGAGGGTGAGTTTTTCCCAAAGGCAGAAGGCATGCCTTCCACTTGATGTTCAGGAAGAGATCTGGTGCACCAGGTCTCAGGGAGGGTGAAGTACATTTCTTGGGGATTGGGGGGAGCCTGGCAACCTCTGAAGGGATTGAGCCTGTGCCCCTGAGGTGGCAAAGACTCTGGAAGCTGCCTCACTGCTTGGAAAGGGTGGTGCTGATAGAAAGGTGGTCTCCTCAGTGCCCCCTGATGTGGAACTCAGTGTTTGCAGAGAACAGGGCCACTGCATAAACCTTTAGAAATAGTGGGTCTGTTGCTCTCTCAAGCCCCAAGGAGGAAATGTCATTCTATAAATGACTCTCAGACCTTAAAATCTAATGGGAAAAAAAAACCAGTGGAGATTGTCCTGCAGATTTTTGGAAATATTTGAATCTCGTGTCCCCCTTTTCCTTTCCAGACTCCCCTTATGGCAATGGGATCATTTATCCTATGATTGTTCCTCCTTTGTATCTTGGCAGAATCTAACTTATTTTTTGTTTTACAGATCCAGAGCCAGAGAATAATTTTACTTTAGAACAGACCATGTCTGTAACTGTCCCTGATGAGATTTTGTAGTGTTTTTGACTTTGTATTGTATTTGTATTGTTACTGGAATGGTCTAAGGCTTTTGTGATATTGTGGTGGAATGAATGCATTTTGTATACAGAAAGAACATGTCCTTGGAGAGTCTAGAGAGTGGAAGGTGCTGGTTTGAAACTGTTAGGTACCCCAGAAAAGCCATGTTCTTTTAATCCTAATCCAGTCTTGTGGGGGCCGATCTATTGTTGGGTGGGACTTTTTGATTAGATTGTTTTCATGGAGATGTGACCCACCAAGTTGTGGGTGGCACCTTTTGATGAGATGGAGATGTGACGCCACCCATTCAAGGAGGGTTTTAATTAGTTTAATGGAGTCTTTAAAAGAACCTATACAGAGACCAGATGCCTAGACACAGTTGTTTGGAGATGCTTGGAGACAGACAGAAACTCAGAGAGGAGGCCACTGGAACCAGGAGCTGAAAGCAATGAGTCCTGGGAACAAAGGGCCAGCAAACTTTGCCTTGTGACTTCCCATGTGACAGAGAAACCCTAGATAGGATTTGGCTTTCTTGGGTGAAGGTATCCTCTTAATGAGGCCTTAATTTGGGCATTTTCATGGACTTAGAATTGTAACTTGTTACTTCCTAAATCCCCTTTATAAAAGACAGCTTATTTCTGGGCAGGCCATGGTGGCTCAGGCAGAGTTCTTGCCTGCCATGCTGGAGACCCGGGTTTGATTCCTGGTGCCTATCCATGCAAAAAAAAAAAAAAAATCGTTTCTGGTATATTGCATTCCAGCAACATTAACAAGCTGAAATAGTTACCAACACTATCATCCATTATCCTAACTTTTCCACCATTTCAAACAAAAATTCTGTACCAGTTAATTAACTCCCCATTCCCTACCCCTGCCATGTCCCTTGACAACTTGTTTTCTAGTGTCAGATTCTGTTAGTTGGCTTAGTCTAATTATTTCAGATCTGTTAGATCATACAATATTTGTCCTTTTGTGTCTGCCTTATTTCACTTATGATTCCTTCCAGCCTCATCTATCTTGTAATATTTGTCAAAAGTCCATTCCTTTTTATGATTGAATAATATTCTATTCTAAGTGTTTGCCATATTTTTTTATCCATTCCTTTGTTGATGGACACAAGTTATTACCATCTTTTGGCAAATGTGAATAATGGCACTATGAACATTATTATAAAAATACTTGTTCAAGTCCTTACTTTTTATTCTCTTGGCTTTATACCTAGAAGTGACATTTCCAGTTCATGTCATATTCTATACTTAACTTTCTGAGTTACCACTAAACCATTCTCCACATTGAGGCCATCTTCATGGTATATTATGAAGAGAAGAAGATTTTACCTTTTATGAACTCTAATTCATTTTTTCTCTATGGTACATTTATTTTGTGCCTTATTTAAGAAATATTTGTATAACACAAGGTTGCAAAGATCTTTTACTGTTTTATTCAAGAAAAATCATCATAGTTTTAGCTTTTACACTAGGTTTAAGATCCATTTCAAGTTACTTTTTGTGTGATGGGTTGAAGTTTATGTTTTTACACATAGATATCAGCTTATTCCACTTGTTTTAAAAATTTTCCTTTTCCCATTGAATTGCATTGCCACCTTAATAAAAAAAATTGAGAAAATATATTGGTGTGTTTCTGGACTGTCTTTTCTGTTTCAGTGATACGTATGTCAATATTAAACTGTTTTGATTTTATAGGTTGTATACCAAATCTTGAAATCAGGTAATGTAAGTCCTGCAACTTGGATTATTTTTTGATTTCTAAAATTATTTTGATTATTCTAGTGTCCTTACATTTCATATAGATTTTAGAATTACTATTTTAATTTTTCCAAATAAAAAATCAGCTGGTATTTTGATTGGAATTGCATAAAATATAGAGATCCACTTAGGGAGAGTTGATATTTGAACAATTTTGAGTTTTCCAATACATGAGCATGGTATTTTTCTCCATTAATTTAATTTTTCTTTAATTTCTCTCAGCAGTGTTTTTTCTGTCTTAAGTGAAGTGAGTAGCAATACTTTATAAAATTAAACAGTATATTTTATATATTTTGATGACATTATAAATAAAAATTAAATTATATATTTCATTTTTCATTTTTTGTGGCAAATGTATAGACATGTAATTGATTTTGTATTTACTTTGTATCCTGTGCCCATGCTAAATTCAGTCATTAGAACAAACCTTAGGCTTTTCTACATAGAACCATGTGGTCTGCAGTGATAACATTTTATTTTTTTATTCTGACCTGATTTTATTTTGATTTTTCTTGTCTTATTTCAATGGTTCTAATGTTGAGTAAAAAGGGTAAAAGTAGATATTTCTTGATTTTAGGAGGAAAGCCTCACTTCACCATTAAGTATAATGTTTGCTATAGGTCTTACATAGATATTATCATGTTTAGGAAGTTCCTTATTTTCCCCAGTATGCTGAGGGTTTTTTTTTTTTCTTCTGATTATGAATGGTTGTTGATTTCTACCTAAGATTTTTCTCCTCTCTTTTATTAATATAGTAAATTAAATTGATTGATTTTTGAATGACAAATTACCTTGCATTCTTAGGATGAATGTCACTTGGGATAGGTTATCCTTTTAATATATTGCTGGGTTTGATTTGCTAATAATTTAAGGATTTTTATGTCTGTACTCATGAGGGATACTGATCTCTATTTTCATATTCTGTAATGTCATTCTCTGATTTTATTATCAGCGTAATACTAGCTTCATAAATTGAGTTGAGAAGTGCTGTCTCCTCCACTCTTTTCTAAAAATTTGTGTAGGACAGTTATTTCCTTCACAAATGTTTGATAGAATTCACAGAAAAGCCTTGATCCAATTTCCTCCTTTACCCTGCATTCCGACTACTCTGTTCCAGGGTTACATCAACTCTCACTCACACTAATATTACCTCCTTCTTGCTATGCCCAGAACAGTATGAAAGAAATCTATTAAAGCTCTAATCTATTAATGCCATTGCCGTGTTCAAACACCTTCCTTGTCTGTTTCTGTCTTTTTCTTGTCTTTCCTGACTTCTCATTTAAGACGTAGTGCTCTTCAGAAGAGAGACCATTAGATGGCTTCTCCAAGGTGTTTCCTTCTCTCCAAGGTGTAGTCATAGATCTTTTCTTGTAATTTTGCTTTGTCTTTGGGGATGCTTTGCCTTGGTTTGATGTGTGTCTTCTTCCTGAACCTTTTGAAAATCTCTTTAATTTTTTCCACAGCACCTTAAGAGGCACTCAGAATTATTTTTTGATTTTATATTATTGATCCAAGGACTCTTAACTGTTATGGTGGCTTAGCCTAGTTCTGATCTCTTGGCCTTTTAAATATTTTTTTATTTTTGGGAGGGTTTAAGAGCTTCAGTCTTGTGGTGCCCATTCATAACTAATATTATATCATTCTAAGATTTTTCTATCCTTTCTTGGCCTAAGTTCCTCTGACCACCTCCTCAGTTCATCTTGGACTGAACTTTGTATTGCTTTTGCTGCTTGTACTACCGTCATCTTCCTCCTCCTCTGGGCATCTGGGATGGTGTTTTGCTACCTCATGATGCCTATTACTCAGAGATCTCATAGTTTCATTTATCCTAGGCTTACTGCTATCATGCTTGGCTTCTCTGTCAGAAAACTGGGTACCTCTTGTTAGGGTTCAGAGTATTGTCTCTACCTGAACTCTTCTGCTATGTTTCCTATTTACTCTAGAACTGGGCCAGGAATTAGCACTTAACTCTCCTCAGTGGATGGCCTTATTCTGGGTACTGAGCATTCCCAATCTACTTTTCCAATATTGCCTGTGCAGACTTCCTTCTCTCTGATGAACGATTATCATTCCGAAGACACAGGTCCGGCTGAGTTCTGAACTATAAATTTGCATGCATTTGTTTTACTTTTTCCTTTAGCTTTATTAAAAAAAATTTTCCCCACAGGGAATTTCTTCCTGGATTTGAAGAAGCCATGAAGAATCAGGCATGTCACCTCAAGCATTACACACAATTTTTCCAGCTGCTTTTCACACAATGCAATGTCTAGGTCCTTTATAGTCTTGAATATCCTCAATGGATTTATCTGGCACCATTGTTAAGAGTAGATCTGGTGACTGAGAGGATGGTCAAATGCAGGGAGATGAGTTAAGAAGATCCAGAGTTGGTGAATAATTTTGCCAATGTCAGATAATATGTGGACTGCAATATTTTTTTTTTTTATATTTCAGGTGCAGCTTCATTCAGTGTTCCAACATAGTTACATTACACTTAGGTATTATTGTGCTGTCCATTTTTGAGTTCTTGTATCTAGTCCTGTTGCACAGTCTGTATCCCCTCAGCTCCAATTACCCATTATCTTACCCTGTTTCTAACTCCTGCTGGTCTCTGTTACCAATGATATATTCCAAGCTGATTCTCGAATGTCGGTTCACATCAGTGGGACCACACAGTATCTGTCCTTTAGTTTTTGGCTAGACTCACTCAGCATAATGTTCTCTAGGTCCATCCATGTTATTACATGCTTCATAAGTTTAGTCTGTCTTAAAGCTGCATAATATTCCGTCGTAGGTATACGCCACAGTCTGTTTAGCCACTCGTCTGTTGATGGACATTTTGGCTGTTTCCATCTCTTTGCAATTGTAGATAATGCTGCTATAAACACTGGTGTGCAAATGTCCGTCTGTGTCTTTGCCCTTAAGTCCTTTGAGTAGATACCTAGCAGTGGTATTGCTGGGTCGTAATCCATTCTGCCATTCTATGTCTTTTGATTGGGAAATTCAGTCCATTAACTTTTAGTATTATTACTGTTTGGATAATATTTTCCTCTACCATTTTGGCTTTTGTATTATATATATCATATCTGATTTTCCTTCTTTCTACACTTTACTCCATACCTCTCTCTTCTGTCTTTTCGTATCTGACTCTAGTGCTCCCTTTAGTATTTCTTGCAGAGCTGGTCTCTTGGTCACAAATTCTCTCAGTGACTTTTTGTCTATAAATGTTTTAATTTCTCCTTCATTTTTGAAGGACAATTTTGCTGGATATAGGAGTCTTGGTTGGCAGTTTTTCTCTTTTAGTAATTTAAATATATCATCCCACTGTCTTCTAGCTTCCATGGTTTCTGCTGAGAAATCTACACATAGTCTTATTGGGTTTCCCTTGTATGTGACAGATTGTTTTTCTCTTGCTGCTTTCAAGATCCTCTCTTTCTCTTTGACCTCTGACATTCTAACTAGTAAGTGTCTTGGAGAATGCCTATTTGGGTCTATTCTCTTTGGGGTGCGCTGTACTTCTTGGATCTGCAAATTTAGGTCTTTCATAAGGGTTGGGAAATTTTCAGTGATAATTTCTTCCATTAGTTTTTCTCCTCCTTTTCCCTTCTCTTCTCCTTCTGGGACACCCACAACACGTATGTTTGTGCGCTTCATATTGTCATTCAGTTCCCTGATCCCCTGCTCAAGTTTTTCCATTCTTTTCCCTATAGTTTCTGTTTCTTTTTGGAATTCAGATGTTCCATCCTCCAGTTCACTAATTGTAGCTTCTGTCTCTTTAGATCTACCATTGTAGGTATCCATTGTTTTTTCCATTTTTTCTTCTTTGTCCTTCACTCCCATAAGTTCTGCGATTTGTTTTTTCAGATTTTCTATTTCTTCTTTTTGTTCAGCCCATGTCTTCTTCATGTCCTCTCTCAATTTATTGATTTGGTTTTTGAAGAGTTTTTCCATTTCTGTTCGTATATTCAGCATTAGTTGTCTCAGCTCCTGTATCTCATTTGAACTATTGGTTTGTTCCTTTGACTGGGCTATATCTTCAATTTTCCGAGCGTCATCCATTATTTTCTGCTGGTGTCTGGGCATTTGATCAGATTTCCCTGGGTGTGGGACCCGGCTGGTTGAAAGGTTTTTCTGTGAAATCTCTGGGCTCTGTTTTTCTTTTCCTGCCCAGTAGGTGGCGCTCATGGCGCTCGTCTGTCTGCGGGGCCCACCAGTAAAAAATGCTGTGGCTCCTTTAAATTGCCAATCCGAATCTCGCAGTCGGCCCGGGAAACCGCGCGTGGAGTGGGGGTCGCCGGCCGCCGGGGCTTGGGGGAGTGCCGGTCCAAATTGCCCAGCTGGCCTGAGACGCCAAGCGTGGCAGGAGGGCCCTGCTATCCAACATTCCCAGTCAGACCGGGGAGCCACGTGCATGGAGGGGACCCCAGTCGCCAGCCGCCCCGGCCGGGAAAACGCGCGCCCCTCGGGTATCTCACCGCAGCGGATTCTCCCTGCCCGTTCAGCCGTTCCAGAATGGGGTACGCTGTCTTTTTGGTCTCTGTCGTGGCTCCGGGAGCTGTTTTGTATTGTTTCTGTTTGTTTAGTTGCTTTTCTGGAGGAGGAACTAAGACCCGCGCGTCTTACTAAGCCACCATCTTCTCCGGAACTGGACTGCAATATTTGAAGACCAAAGTTCCAGACTTGATCCAACCTTATAGCCACCATTTCAAGTCTAGGAATAGGAGTTTTATATCCCATTTACTTTTTCCCTGGCTAGATTCTCTCTTATCATAAAGGCTACCACAAACTGATCCATTCTTACCTCATGGTTCCACTTCTCTCACTGTGGGGTGTCTTCTATGGTAATGTCCTATGGTGATCCTGACACTGCCCCTCTGCATTCCCCTGCCTTCTTCCTCACCCTCCTTAGATCAGATCTTGTTGGGTCATCAAGCCAGGTATCCCCTTCCCCTTGACAGGAAGCTTCTCCTTGATTCTGACTGCAAGGCTTGGCTCCCCTCCAGGAAGGCACCCTTGGAGTATGCTGTTTAAAATATTCTCTGCTAGAGCTGCTGCCTGGGGCACTAATGAGAGAAACAGACCTTGTTAGAACTTAGTTTAAGACTAGAGAAGTACTAATTGGCTTCTAGGTAGTGGAAACTGTACCCTGGGTCCCAGCAGGCTATGTCTGAAAAGGCACTCATTAAATACCCTAATCTTGGTACCTTGCTGATACCTTAACTTATTAGTCAATTAATGCATTGTTGGTGGGTAATGACTAAGAATAGGAAAAGAAATACATATAGGCTCTATCCACACAAGATCTATACAATTTGACAGGTTATCTGAGACACAATTGCATGCTTTCTATTTCATTGGAGAAAATTGGAAACATGGGTAATGCTGTGTATATTTTCAGGGGAGTATCTGGCTTTTTGGTGATATGGACATGAGCAGGATCTGATGAGTGAGATCCTCACTCTAAAGCAGGCAAATATCTTTCCTGTCCTCAGTCAACAGTAGCTTCTTTGGAAGTTTGCTCCTCTTCAAATCCATAAGGTGAGTTACAGGGAATTATTTATTGAGGCATCTAAATCTTGAGAGTCCAGGCTCCTCTCATTCCTGGGTACTTTCCTTTTTTTTTTTTTTTGCATGGGCAGGCACTGGGAATTGAACCCGGGTCTCTAGCATGGCAGTCAAGAATTCTGCCTGCTGAGCAACTGTGGTCTTCCCAGTTCCTGGGTAGTTTTGCCTCTCTTTACCTACCCCCCTAATTGGGGTACACTTGATGAGCTTATTGAGTAAGTCTTTTCCTTGAAGGAGAAGGATGTAAGGAAGGATATTTGCTGGATCCTGAGGGGATACTTGGTACATCAGAAGCAATAATTCCTTAGACTGTTCTGAAGAACACCATTATATCCCACAAGGTTGTGTGTTGTGTGTGCGTGTGTGTGTGTGTTTGTGCAGGCTTAAAAATGACTTCTCTGAGGATAATTTGAAGCAGGTGCTCAGGTGATCAGAACCTTATTTCTTGACACCTCCCCTTCCATGGGATGAATCTATCATGTCATATTTTGCCAAACCAAAGATCTCTCAATCTCTGAATTTTCTGTTGTTCTTAACCTGGCTGCTACCAGTGCATCATTTATTTATGATAATTCAGAGAATGAAATCATAATCATACAGTAATAATAATAATTTTAACATTCAACAAAAGATTTTCACCTATTATATCTCATTTGATTCTCACAATGAATCTGTGAAGTTGGTTTTAGTACACTCATTTTACATAAGAGGAAACTAAGCCTTGAAAGTGGTTAATGCTTTGGCCTAGGTCACAGAGCTGACACATGGCTGAAATAGCACCTTAAAGCAGGACCTTGACTCCTGGTCTAGAATATTTATCCCATAACACCAGAACTATGAGATTCACTTGCATCTCCCATTTCCTCGGTTTCCTGTCTTCTGCTGTCATCACATAGTTTCTTTAGTAGCTACAATTAAAGGTTTGGGAAATAATTACATAGTTATTCTTGGAAATAGAAGTAAAACTTCCTTGGCCATTTTGAAACTGTGCTGTTTCTTCTTTCTTGGGACATGCTGCTGAGCCAACTTTTGCTCCCTTCTTTCATGTTTAGAGAGCTCTTCTTGCTGTCACTGGGACTTTGAGGTCAACCTTGTTGCCCCTTTTCTACCTGATATATGAATTTCCCTGACACTCCAAAGTCCTCTCAGACCCTAGAACCAGGTATCAGGTTGTTCTCACATTTTTCACTCACATGAGAAGATTTTGGTACTCATGAGACTGGGAGCTGTTGGAGAGACATATAATCCCTAAAGTATTCCATATCTTTCCTGTTATTTGAAGCCTCCAGGCTGCCCATCCACCCATCCATGTCCACGCAACACTGGAGGTTTTTTCCTGGCCTCACAGTTGCCACTGTCAACATGGAGATAGGATGATGACTTCCTGGTTTGGGGGTCAGTGGGTGTGAGTTGCAGTTGATTCTGTCACTAACTTATCTGTGACCCTATGTAATTGTCTTCTTTCTAGATCTCAGTTCTCCAACCTATAAAATGTTGTATTGGATACGGAACATGTTGGAGATATAAGTATTTTCTTATAAATAACCTGAAATGAGGCCAATCCATTGGGGCTCAGAATTTTGACCAGCTGCTCCCAGATCTGCTTGGTCTTAACCCCATAGACAATGGAGTCCAGTGCTGGAAGAAAGAGCAAGTAAACACTTGCAAAGGATGACCTTCGCAGCAGAACCTGTGGGTGGCCCAAAGCACTGTTTGACCACAGAAAGAAAACAAGTAGTTTCAACAAGTGTGACTACTTGAAAAGAGCTTGAGGGCATGCTTGCCCCTTTCTCTCCTGCTCACAAGAAGGTGGCTATGATCTAGCATTCTTTGACCTTCACAATTTTGTTATTACCATAAGCTTCTGTTTGTACTCCAGGTCACCATAATTCTGAACTTTGTGCCTAGCCCTGTACCAGACTACCTTGAAGGAGGGGGAGATAAAGAAGGTGGTGAAGAAGGCAGCCATTAAGATACTGGGTGAGAAACTAGAATGTACATTTGTAAAATGGATGGGGAATAATCCAGGAAAGAGCCTGATAAATGTTGGTGCCATCAGTGGCCATTCATTCTGTAACCTTGGCAGTTAGGTAGAATATTGGAGGAGTGAGGTGTGTCCAAATAAAAGCATTTTCTAGATGTTAGGATTTGGTGCGGTTTAAGATTTAGGGTAAGACTAGGGGACCATCTGAGGTCAGTGTTGATTACATCATGGACCAGTACATGGAGTTTGGGAATGCAAGCATCCATTTAAATCTGGTTATAACTCAGTTTGTGCTTATAGTAGGATATTTGACTTGCCTCTTCTGCTTTAAATATATTGCAGAAATATTGATTAAATAGGAAATTACTTCAGGCTGTTTTCTAAGCCTGCGGGTACGAGTGGTAGTTATGGTGGGGGTAATAGTGGTTTTAGTTGAGACCATATATCCTGAGCTCCAACCTCTGCATCACTGAATCTAACCTGCCTGCCTTTCTCTTCAGTGGACCTTCACTGTTCTAAGTGATATGATGACTGTGATTCTTTCCAATGATTCTCCTTTGTTCCCGCACACTTTTTCTTGGCTGGCATCTCAGGATGACTGCTACCCACATTCGGATATCACTTCTCTTTTGCTTCATGTTCTTCTTGGTAGTGATTGGGAACGGTGTCCTGCTTTTCGTCACCCAGATTGAAGGCAGTCTTCCTCGGCTCATATTTTTCTTTCTCACCATGCTCTCCTTTGTTGACCTGGTCCACTCCTCCACTCTGCCCAAGAGGCTATCCGTTTTCTGGTTTGGTTGCTATAGCCAACAGCTCCAACTCTTATCTCTCCCAGATGTTCTTCTTGCATATATTTTCTGCTATGGATTCCGGGGTGCTGGTGGCCATGGCCCTGGACTGCTTAGTGGCCAACTGTATCCCACTATGTTATGCTACCATCCTTAATCCAGTGATGATTAAGATCGGAGGCCTGGTGGTGCTGTGAAATGTGGGTTTAACCATTTCTTTTCCAAGCCTGGCTCATTGGCTGTCCTACTGTGGCTCACGCCTTATTGCCCATATGTACTGTGAGCATATGACTGTGGTGAAGCTGGCCTGTGGGGCCATGGCTGTGGACAACCTCTATGCCTTTGCTACAGCAATCTTTCTTGGTGTGGGGGATGTGACCTTTATTGCTTACTCCTATGGACAGATTGTGAAGACCGTATTACATTTTCCTTCATCCGAGGCACATGTTAAAGCAGGCAGCACATGCGTGGCTCATGTCTGTGTCATTCTTTTCTTATATGGACCTTGTTTTCTTTCTGTGGTCAAACAGTGCTTTGGGCCACCCACAGGTTCTGCCACGAAGGTCGTCCTTTGCAAGTCTTTACTTGCTCTTTCTTCCAGCACTGGACTCCATTGTCTATGGGGTTAAGACCAAGCAGATCTGGGAGCAGCTGGTCAAAATTCTGAGCCCCAAACGGATTGACCCCACTTTAGGTTTGCTCCCAGCCATCGGACCTCAGGGTCCAAGTTGACCCTCCCTTGTGGGGTGGGACTCCCACAGCCCAAATAATACATCTGGTAGAGAGAGTGAAGGGAGAGCAAATAAAGTTACACTGACAGTATATAGAAGTTGGGAAATCTATTCTGGTGCCTGGGGTATTAAATTTTGGGATGGAAAATGAGAAGGGCTGGGGAATCTCATTTGATTGATCAGCAAGTAATTTTTTTGATATCCTTTTCTTCTAAAAGTTTATGATTTACTTAATTTGATAAGATAAATGCATCAGAGAATTAAGAACTAATTAAGAGTTTAACTGACCTGGATTCAAGTGAAAGTAGTTCAGAGAAGGGAGAAACCTGGCAGCCTAACTGGCAGCCATCATGACACTCACAAAACCAGTCTCTGCATGTGGATCTTTCCTCTACCTGAGAAGCTTTGGCTTCAGAAAAGGGGGGAGGGGAAATAAGTAGCAAACTGTGGAAATAATTGATGGTTTAAAGTTTATGGAAGAGTCTTTAAAATGTCCATTCCTGATCAGACTCCAGAATTGTAGGTAATGGTTGGGTTTTTCATTTGATGTTGATTTTAGGCTATTTTTGGAAAAAGAAGACCATCTATGACTTCTATGGAGTTATATATTTTAACCCTTGAGATTAATGGTATCTTCTTTTATTTCTTTGTATAGAGATTGATTTTATCATGCTCCTAAATTTATTACACATAATAATTATAGTTCTAATTCTTGTTTATTTTCTCTTCTCATTCCTAACTTTCTTGCTTATTTCTTTCCCACTTCCCACCATTGACATTCAATTTAATATGTTTGGGTGTGTTCTTAAATATAATGTATCTTGTAATACAGTAGTTTTATTCAGTGC
This sequence comes from Tamandua tetradactyla, assembly GCF_023851605.1. Taxonomy (NCBI): domain Eukaryota; kingdom Metazoa; phylum Chordata; class Mammalia; order Pilosa; family Myrmecophagidae; genus Tamandua; species Tamandua tetradactyla. The sequence continues at coordinate 79,399,862 of NC_135334.1, read as the reverse complement.
TATGTGTTCTTAATATACCAAAATATTTTTTGTTTTTCCTCAAGTGTGTATGCTCCCTCCAGCTATAGGTTGTCTGAATTTTTCCTAATTGGAGTATATTTCCCTGACCATGCCTACTTGAAACTCAGTTCAGACTTCACTTCCTTTTCTAACTAGAACAGGTCACTTGTTTTCTGATCTCAGAGCACAATGTATGTTTCTTCCAATTGTCATCATAATTTATAATTTATAATTATATAATTGCTTTATTAAATAATCTCTGTCCTACAATTTGACTAGACAGTGAGTTCTATTGTATTCCTTGCATAGTACTTGGCATGATAGGTTACTAGTAAATGTTGGCTGAATAAATAAATCTTATTATTTTAAATGGGCTATCATCATTAACATATATCTTCATCCATCACATTAATGTAGTATGTTTTTGAATATATGAATATATAACTCTCCTTAGTATAATGCAGTAAGCTCTCAATACATTATTATTGAAGATGTGTAGTACAGTTTGTTGTTACAAAACTACCATTGCCATTGCAGTTACTGCTAACATTACTGTCTTCATCAGCAACAGCACAACTAATATCACCTAAATGTAGTGTTTCAAGGGCTATTATTTCAAATACAATTTTTAGACACAGTGCAGAAGCATTGGCATGATTACTATAACAAGGCAGACCTAATGCTGTATGTAAGTATTGAACAAACAGAAAGAAAAATAGCATCTGTCTTCTTTTTCACATTTGCTTTCCTTTTTCTCTTCAATATTTTCCCCATATTTTGAGTATTTACAAGGCTCTGGAATTACTGGAGCTCTAAGTTTAATGGGGAGATCAGTTTGAAAATTTAGGTATTATGAGAAACTGTGACAGTGCTGTGGTAAAAATTGGTTCTAAGTCACAAAGGGCTGTAGAAGAAAAGAGCATTAATTCCACTGGGGTTTGAGTGCCAGAGGCGACACATGGATCTGGTTGGGCTAAAGGGGTGAAATGGATGACCAAGGTTCAGAAGAACATGGGCCTGGACTGGTGGGTGAATGGGCCCCATGCTAGACTTTTGGGGGCCCATTCCAATTTTGCTGTTTTAGTGGCTTCTGCCTTAAGCCATAAGACACAATCCCATTTTTTTCCTTTTAAATGTTGATATTCGATGTCATTACTATTCCATCCAATTTTATTAATATTATTAGTAAGAATATACCTCTTTAAATTAGGAACTGAAAGTGGGGCTCTATCTTACCTTTGTCTCTGCTCAATGGCAGAAGGGAAGCAAAGATGTGCAGGAGATGGGGAAATGACTCAGGATTCCAGAGAACGATTACTTATATGGGTGGAAGGCTGAGTAATGGTTATTTCTAATGAGTTTCGAGGCCTCTAAATGCTTTAGGCAAACTAGTTTTTGAATAATCTTAGTCTGATAGGTAGTATTTGTGGGAAATCTTGATAAAAAGAGCAGCCCCTATGTGTTCAGCTCTTACTCCTTTTTGCCTTGTGTTCCTATGGTAAAACCTTTGCACATACACTCTCTTATTTAATGGTCATGAAATCAATATTGTGCTATCAGTATTCCCCCTTTACTTAGGAAGAAAACGTTACGCTTCCTCTTAAGTGGGAACCGTTTTTTTTGCATTCTTCTTTTACCTCTGCTTTAGGGAGCATTCATTGAGCTTGTTCCTAAATGCAATTTCCAGATCTTTCCTGTTAAAACAAATAGATGAGCAGAACACAAGCATGGGCTGGTGCTTCTCTGAAGCTCAGTCTATTCATACATGTCATCCTCTACCACTTTCAGTTACTTTTGTCTCTCCTGGTTAATTTCCTTCATTAAAATCATGACTTGGTCAAATCTTCATCTCTTATTTTAGGCTGCCAGCATACCTGGTAAGAGGCTTCAGTCTTTGTATAGATGATCCATGAACACTCTGGCCTTTCAGATTCTTGATTCCTTCATCCCTAAAGATCCCTACTTTATGTATCTGATCCTGTGTCATATCTTTGAATCTCTGTGGCTATCACTGCCTTTGTCTTCTTAAGGTTACTGATCATCTGTTAACTCCTTCCAATTTATTCTCCTAGCATGATATATTTATAACAAGAATGTAATGATGTTTCAATTCTCTGCTTAAAATCCTTCATGACCACTGCCCTTAATATCTTAAATATGACCTAATAGGTCCTACAGGCTCCAGTTCTTGCTTATACCTCCAGGTTCTTCCCCTGAGTAAAATATTACCTCCAAGCTTACCTCCTTTCAGGTTTTTGAAAATATCAAGATTTCCCTTGCCTAAAGGCTTTTGTATTCTTAGCCTGCCCCCAAACCTCCCTTCATTTTCTACCAATCCTTCTGTTCACTAATTTGAATTAGGGAGTATTTTCCTAAACTCTACAAATTAGCAAGTTTTCCTATTGTATACTTTTAAAACTCTGTAATTTTAATTTATGACACTCATAAGTCACTATTAATATGTGTGTGATCATGTCCTTAATATATATCATCTTGTGATTCATGTAGGCAAGGACCATTTTATCATATTAATTGTTAATTAATTAATCCAGCACCTTGTAGAATACTTGGAATTGGTAAATATTTAAGTAATATGTATTAAATGCATGAATAAAAGAGGTTTCCTATCAGTTGTGAATGAAATTTTTATTGATTGGATAAGTGAAAGTCCTGTTGCACTTGAAGCTTTGTTGCCAAGGAGATTATGGCTACTGGGGGTGGAATGGTAACTTCTGTTGACACCTGTAGGCAGGTGGCTCTCCACCATTGCACAGGTGTTCTCTTACTCCTCAGCCCCCAAAGAAAGGGCCTGTTTGATGATGGGGTGTATGGAAGTGGAGGCCTCACCTCATCTCATTGCACACTTGCTTGAATGAACTCTGAGAGGTCTTGTTGGTCCTGTACTCACCATGACCTGGGTAGGTATCCTCAAAGCAGTCACAATCTTCTAGTGTAGAAGCAGAGTGCTCTGCTTATTTGAGGCAGGTATTTGTCTTATGTTATGATCTCCAGAAACAGATTCTGAGACAGATATTTACATATAGAATATATATTAGGAAATGTAGTTGGGAACAACACCCCTCAGTGAGTGAGGAAAACTGGATTGGGTAGAAGAAGAGGTTAAACTGTGATGGAGTTGCCCTAGAGAACTCAGCTGATTGCTTGAGGAGCTGTTGAGCTGCGATGGTCCTCAGTTTTTTCCCAGACAGAACTAAGAGAGTCAGGTTCAATCCTATTCCTATGTTTACCCATCACTGCCAGTAGGTATAGCTGGGAGATAATGTAACCTTGAGTGAGGCAGTTGCCTTACACCAAAGGAGAGTGAATCAGTTTTGAACCTCCAGCAGCCAATACTCCTAGCTCCTGGAGGAATTAGCACATCAAACTACAGCATCAATTAAAGATTTTGTTGGGGCTTAAGATTGTTTTGGAAGAAAAAGTCTGAACTCCAGAGCAGTGTGAAAGCATGAAGATTCTTAGCACAGCCACCAGGATGTACAGGCTTAGGGCTGATGATTAGTACTGGGCAGATGTGGGTTACCTGGACGGGTTCTAGTGCCACTCCCTGCTCTGCCTTTCTTGCTCCACTCCCATCCCTGGGGGCAGTCTCTTCAGCTTTATGTACCTCTAGTCAATCTGGAGGCTAACTTCATCTCTGTTCAGGTGTGCCTGTGAATCCTCTGGGACCTTCAATTGATAATAATGACCTGCCTACCCAGTGCTTTGTTCACAGACACTAACAGTGCCTTGAACAAGTATCAGGAATGGACTTGCCTTACAGCGTGAAGAATATAGAACCAGCTACAAGTTGATTCATGGAATTTCAGGTGTGGAAATGAGGTTAGGCTTGGGATTTAGAGTTTGGGGAAGACTGTTGAGATCTGACTTTGGCCTGTATCAAGGGTTATTTCTTTCTTAGTCTGGTTAATGTAGGTTCAAGTCTCCCAATATCTCTAGTTTAACCCCTCTTCATGGTCTTGAGCTTTCTCCCTATGACTGAGTAGCTGGTGTCTTCAGGTCTGAGTTTTCAAAACTTCTCTTCCTTGTTCCTTTCATCATTTAGATCACACATTGCTTCAAACTTACCTGTGACCTTACAGGTACCTACCAATCCCATTGAACCTTCTGAGTTTGCTTGCAGCATTCACTGGGGCATTTAGCATGACCCCAAATTGACAGCCTCATTATCACATGTGGCCCATTTAGATACAGCTGATTTACCACCTTTTCCCAAGTTGTGCCTGAGCCGGTATTTGTGTTCATATCCTGGGAAAAGTTCAATTGTGCAGACCTTAAGTGATGTGCTTGATTTCCTCTTTGGCTTCAAAAACTGCTATGCAGCCCTTATGAATAAAACACCCTCTTCATCACTGTTACTACCAAGCTGGGGCAGAAGGTCATTATGGAGACTGAACTGGGGACTGGGGCTGTTCTGGAGCTGAATGGGGAGGGGCATTGTGTAACCTTTCTGTGTGTGGCAACTTTCTCATTTTGCAATTTTTTTTCCACATTGCTGAATCTTCCTCAAGTCTAACTCAGGACTTTAAAGCATGCCATCCTCACAGAGAATCCAGAGACCAAAAGAACCGTGTCCCCATGCCTGGCATAGTTCATCGATCATGTGTCTCAGATGGGGCTCTGCATCTGATGCTTTATTTCTGTTTCTCCCTCTCCTACAAGGTCATTATCATGGACACACTATTTACGCATCCTCTACTATCTCTCCCTGTGCCCCTGTCTCTCCCCCCGCCTTTTTTTTTTTTTTACCATTATACACTATTAAGAAGGAGATTAAGAAGAGGAGGAGAAGCTATGTGCCACAGAGCAGTCCCTGCCTCATAAAGGCAGTGACAGAAGTGATCAGTTATTGCAAACAGACACCTAGGTTTCTGTCATAATTTCTAACAATGGAGAGAGTCAGCAGCCATGAGGTATCCAGAGCATCACTTAAGGCAATTAATATTGAGGCTCATTACATCTCTGATAGACACCCATTGTCTGCTGTCTTGCTTCTCCTCTAGGTTCATTCCTAGCCTTGTCCAGTTCCAGTGATTCTTGGTTCCTTAAGACCCTTACCCACTAATTTATCAATTCTTTAATTTAATCATATTGATGTTTATTTATTCAGCAAACATTAGTGAGTACCAATTAGATTTCAGGCAGTGTACTTTGCCCTGAAATTACAGCAATAAACAATAAGCAAGGCACAGTCCCTACTCTATAGGACTGAAGCATTAAAAAGTTTTAAAGTGCGAGGTAACCAATGTAATGATAGGGCAGGAAAAAGGGCTTTGGTAGAGAAGAAAAGGAGAGACATGCCATACTGCCTTATTTAATTGGCAGACAAATTCACAAAAAATATTGCTTGAGTCAAATCTGCATGAATGAGAAAGAGTTGAACATCAATTCTTTCCTAAAGTTTGTCTGCTTCCTGGCCAAAGATAGCTAAATACATCTTTACTAGTAGGTTCTTGGGAATAAAACTTGATCTACTTTTCCCAGAAAAGCTACTGGGCGACCTCTTGTTTACTTTAACAGTTAATTCTTAATAAGCAGCTTTAGGCTTTTACTGCACACTCACAAACCACTCAAAACAGAAAAGCGGCAGGTTATACTCTTCTTCTTTATACATGTCTCTGCTTCTTTCCTTTACCTACCAGAGTGTGGGTTGAGTTCCCACTGCTCCGTTGCCACTGCTCCTACCAAAGCCACACGTGGCTCTCCCCCGTTACACAGGTGTTCTCTTACTCCTCAGCCCCTAAAATTGACAAGTGGCCTAAAGCTTGCGGCAGAAGGGGGATAATGAAGAAAGAGAATTAACTTTCTCACCATTTGAAATTTCACTGTAATGTGAGTTTCTCTACGTTTATAGGATCTCCCTGGAGGTCTCACTAGAATATATCACTCTCACTTGAGGTTATCAGTGGATTGGAATCTGGAGGAAAAAACAAAGACTGGGTATATATGTGCACTGTGCATTTTGGAGATTGTACTACCATGTTCAGAGTTTTGGGGAGTTCTTGTAGTCATCATTGGTTTATGAAACAGACACTCTGAATGATCTATAGATGTATAATTCACAAGAACTGAGACACTCCTGACTCTCTTTATCTTTACATATACATTCACACACACCCCCCACTCACGTACAAAATAAAATTATTTCCGAGTCTATGTCTTTAAATATATACACACATTTATAAGCATATCCAATTTAAGCCTTTTTTTTTTAATGCTCAAGGAGTGAATCATGTAGGGAAGATGAAATAGAACATTTATTATTTATTTAGTATGACATGGGATAAAACAGAGAACCAGAGCTGGAGATAAAGCAAAAATGAACAAAGCCCATTATTTCATATTCAGTCATTTTTTAATTAATGTTAATGCTAATGACAGCTATGATTAACAAATAACTTATATATCAACATTTTATCTAAATAAACTTTACCTTAAATATTTTAATCTTTACAATAACCAGTTGGATTGGTAGTATTTATTCTATTATCAGATGATGAAATCAAGGCTCAGAGAGTTTCAGTAACATGCATATTTCATTTCTAGAATATGAAAGAGCGGGAATTTAAACCCAAGTCTGTATGACTTCACTGCTTGTGTTTTTCCACTGCATTGTTTTAGCTTCCACCCTGCTTGCTTATAATTACACAGTTTAATGTGATATGGTCCATTCTCTTGAAACAAACCATCAGAATACTGAAAGGCTTTCTATAATTGATATAAAGCAGAAAGTTGTGGACAAACTAAGGAAGATCATAAAATAAAGTGCTCCTAATGCAATCAGTGTGGTCCTACTTCAGTCATTGAATCCCATGAAAGATAGGAGAAGTGGATTATTCTAAGTCTTGAAGATGAAAAGGACCAGTTCCAGTAATATGTTGCTACAGTATAAAGTTTTTTAAAAAGGGTGCTTTTCTGAACAAAAAAGAGGAGGAGAAAAGAATATATAGAGGTATATATAAAATCGGATGGTGTATTTCTCTTATTCCAAGAATATTAGAATGGCTAAAGCAAAGCATGTGAGTATGCTGACTGTAAAATAATAAGACATGAACATGAAAGTATGCTAAGTATAATATAGCAGGCAAAGACAAAAAATAGCCTTAAAAAGCCTTATATGAACTTATGCTACTGATTAAATTCACTGAAAGCTGTAACCATAGGAGTTATATGATGACACCTGAATTTTAGGAAAATTCCTCTAACATTAAGGTGGAGAGTGGACTGTGAAGGAATTAATAGGAAAGACAGAAAAATATAATGAAACAATCCTTGTGAGAGCACTTGGGAATTTTGAACTAAGGCACAGGATATGAAGGAGTAGTGGGCATAGAGGGAGGAGTGGGCATAGAGGAGACTAAAAAAAGTCAATAAGTATTGGTGAATTGGTAAGAGGGATGAGAAGTAAGATGCATCAAGGATAGTTGTGAACTTTCTAGATTGGGTTTGTTAGGTAGTGGTGAAATTCACAAAAATATGGGAAATGGGAGATGGGACAAATTTGGGGAGGGTAGGTGAGTTAATTCAGTCTTGAATACGTTGACTGGGTTATAGTAGCTCAGGAGGAAAATGGGAAAGTGGACTTGTGTTTCAGAACCCTATTTTACTTAGACACATAGATTTGGAAGAAAAGAAAGTACATCAAGAGTTAAAACTATGGGAATGGATCAACTCAATCAGAGATAATGTACAGAATAGAGATGAGAGACGAAAATGGAACCCAGGAATCAATAACATGTGACAGATAGCCCAGTGGGGAATATCCTACAAGGAGTGAGGTGCTGAGATTGGGGACCGAGGAGGAATAATTGCACAGTAATGTCATATCACAGGAATTGAGGGAAACTAATTTAAAAAATGACAGATGGATTTATATAGTATTTAGTAATGCCAAGAGGTTAATAAGGAGAATCTGTTGGAGTTGACATTCCAACATATGTATAACTGCATTGTAAGGTTTAAATATCTCTAAATGCAGCATATATTTACTCTTATCTGTAGATAAAACTAGACCTGTCCTAATTCAGATATGTGGATGTCTTGCCTTTAAATAAATTATTCCTAAGAAAAGGAGATTCTCTTTCTTTTATCTAACTTTATTCTCTGTGCTATGATTTAAGCCTCTATATTCTTCTCAAGAAGATGATACCTAGCTCTGGACAATGTGAGATCTCATCAGGGATGGGAAAATCATGACTTTGGCTTGTTTTCCCTCTACCTATTCTAAGCACTGGTGATGGCCCTTAGCAATTCCACCTGGAATCTACACCAGCCTTCTTTTTTCCTGGTAGGTATTCCAGGGTTGGAAGAAAGTCAGCACTGGATAGCTTTGCCCCTGGGTATCCTTTACCTTCTTGCCGTAGTGGGCAATTTCACCATCCTCTTCATCATATGGACTGACTCATCCTTGCACCAGCCTATGTACCACTTCCTGGCCATGCTAGCCGTCATTGACCTGGTCCTCACCTCCTCCACTGCACCCAAACTCCTTGCAGTGCTCCTGGTTCATGCCCATGAGATTGGGTACATGCTCTGCCTGATCCAAATGTTCTTCATTCATGCTTTTTCCTCAATGGAGTCAGGTGTGCTTGTGGCCATGGCTCTGGATCGCTATGTAGCCATTTGCCGCCCTCTGCACCATTCCACCATTCTGCATCCGGGGATCATAGGGCGCATTGGAGTGGCAGTGCTGGTGCGTGGATTACTTCTCCTCACCCCCTTCCCCATCCTGCTGCAGCGCCTCATCTTCTGCCGGGCCACCATCATAGGCCATGCCTACTGTGAGCACATGGCTGTGGTGAAACTTGCCTGCTCAGATGCCATGGTGAACCGAGCTTATGGGCTGGCTGTGGCCCTGCTTGTGGTTGGGCTGGATGTCCTGGCCATTGGTATTTCCTATGCCCTCATCCTCCAAGCAGTCCTAAAGGTACCAGGGGGTGAGGCCCGACTTAAAGCCTTTAGCACGTGTGGGTCCCATGTTTGTGTTATTCTGATCTTTTATGTCCCTGGAATGTTCTCCTTCCTTACTCACCGCTTTGGCCACCATGTGCCCCATCATGTCCATGTTCTTCTGGCCACACTCTACCTCCTGGTGCCATCTGCTCTCAATCCTCTTGTCTATGGAGTGAAGACTCGGCAGATCCGCCAGCGGGTTCTCAAGGTGCTCTACATAAAAGAGTAAATCTAAATGTATCTGAATTCTCTTCTTCATGCATTCCTGCCAGGCACACAGCCAGGAGCCTGTGGATGGTCTAGGTTATATAGATAAAAGCCTTCCACAGTGAAGTGTCCTGGTCATAGTAGTCCTGTGGCAAAGGACAGCTATGGGCACTTGGCTCCACAACCTACTATATACCTGGCTAGTTAGATTTGTGAATATTTTCCCCGTCCTTTATTTTGTTCCTGAATCCAACATTTTCCAACTCCTTGTACCAGAGACACTTGGGGATGGGAGAAATAGATGAAAGGTCTGGATATGCCATTTTTCTTGCCCTCACTCTGTGACTAACCATGTAGAATAATCTGAAATGGGAATAAAGAGTCTAGGTCTTCACTTTATTTCAGTCTTAATATGTTTTGAAGCCCTCCAAGTTATTATTCTGAGCTTCAGATCACTCTGCTCCTAGGTAGTGGTGTCTTTCTGAAAACAGTTGAGGGAACCACAATATGAGAGAATATCTTTTATTGCAACTTGTGATTGCTATTCATTTATGTAAAATAAATTTAAGTAGGGCAGGTGTAATGAGTTCTAGGAATAATAATATATGATCTCTGTTTTCAAGGAAGAATTATATATATAGGCCTGGATTTATTTATTTACATTTTTGCTTAGGATAAAGTAAGAATAAAGCCAAGTATTGAATACATGCATTTCTTTTTGTTTTAACTTGACAACAAAAGTAATTAACAACCTCTACCAATAATAAAATTTGCTAATTTTATGTGATGAATATTTTTTTTTAAGAAATGTGAAATTAGTTTGCCAATTTCGAATGTTGGATATAGAGATATATCAACAGATCCCCATTTTGGCTAATAGGACCTGGCTCCAGTTCCAAGCTCTCTCACAAGTGGTGTATTTCATCCTGTATATTGTACTACAATCTTGCTTAATTCTTTTGTGTTCTTATAAAGCAAGAATTTTTATACAGTCCTGGAAGAAATCACATCTTTGCTACTTTGAGGTAGGTTGCAGAGGTAGAGAGCACCCCATCTTGGGATTCTCTATCGGTAGAAAGGATCAAAAGAATGGTTGGGCTTCTACTTTTTCTCTTTTCTTTGTAAGTTTTGCTCTTAACTGTAACAGATTCTGAATTTGACTGAAACATGGGTGGGTTAGACGGGTAGGAGATGCTCTTATAGCAAGAGGAATTACAAATACCTATGAACTTCGTTCTGTGTCTAGTGCACAATCTACTGTAAGTGGTTTGGGAAGGCAAGGCTATGTTATATTCCTCCCATTCGAAAACAATTTCCTTGATCTTAGAGTAACAAAGTTTTAGTATGTTGCATATTTTTAGTTCTTCTTTCCATTTCAGGTGAATTTTAAAATTGATTCTTTTAAAGTTACTTTTAATATCCTATTATTATTTTTAATTTCTACAGTGCATCTTATATTTATCCCCACTTTATCCTTTCTAAAATTTTATTCCCTTTCTCTTTCTGCTCAAACTTGACAGTTTTCTCTTTTTAGTTTTTTCAAACTCTAAATTTTCTCTGTATTGACTTATAATATGATTTTGTTTTCCATTGTATTTATTTTTGCTCTTTATTCCTTCTTTCTATTCTTACTTCTGTTTGTCTAGCTTCTACGTTTAATGTTTTCTTATCCTCTAATATATACTTATAAATATATATATTATTCTAAACAATGCTTTAACTGGATATATTGGATAGAGTTGATACTTAGATTTTTTCTGCTATTATTTAGTTTTACTTTCTAATTTTTTTTTCTGTAATTCTTTATTAGCTCAGGAGTTATTTACAAAAGCATGGAGGTTTTCTAGGTACATTTTTGTTACTTTTAATTCAATGACATTCCCGTCATAGAACACTGTTTAAAACATACCAATGTGTGGACTTCTTTGTAGATTTTGTTTATGGGTCAAAGTGTAGTCAATTTTAGTAAACCATTGGTGTTTATGCTTGCAAATAATGCATATTCTTAAATTTTGGGTGCAGTGCTTTATAGATGCTTTATGTTGTCCTGGTGAATTCCATATTTATTTTTAGATAGTTTCTCTTTCACAAGAAGCGCTTTTTGCCTAAAGTCTAATTTGTTACTTTTTTTGATTAATACTTGCCTCATATTTTCCCTATCTTTTGATTTTCAACCTTTTTGTGACCTAATAGTTTAGATTTCTCTCTTGCACTCTTGTAAATAACACATAGCTTGATTTATTTTTATATTCTGATAATATTTGTCTTTTATCTGGAACATTTAGGTTACTTATATTTATTGTAATTACTGGTAAGTTTGGATTTATTTATAACTTCCTATTTGCCCATTTTTCTTGTGTTTCTTATTTTTTGTTTTAGGTTTAAAATTCTCCCATTTGAAAATTATACACTTTATTATATTCTTTTACAAGTGACCCTAGAAACCTTAATGCAGATACTTAAATTATCAAATATAAATCTAATTATTGTGTTTACTAACTTCCTGAATAATTATGTCTTTAGAATATGTCAACTCTGATAAATCAGATCCTAACTTATGTTATGTTCATGCATTTTAATACTATCTTTTTCTTAAACTTCATATTATTATGCGATTATTACTAGTACAGTTCTGTGATCAATTATTTTTAGCTTTAGTCATAATTTTGCTATGTTCTTGGCTCAACATTACATCTCATGCCAGACTTCTAACTGTGATGTGGCCTTTTCCCCCTTTCTAACAGTAATAATAATGACATATGCAAATTCACCTGAAGATTACCTTTTCCAATCTCTTTTGCAGCTAGATTTGGGTATGTGCCTAGGTTCTGGTTAATGGGATGTGAGTAAAATGATACATGCAAGTTTGGGGCCGTGCCTTTAAAGGAGGTAGTGTGTTCTCTTCCATTTACTTCACTTGCTGGTGCTTCAAATGTGGGTGTGTTTGTTGAATCTGGAGCAGCTGTTTTGGATCACAAGGTGGAAACGTGTGTTGAAGATGGGAGAGTAGCAATATAGAAAACCGTATGTTCCTGACATTGAAATCTGAGTCAAAAATAAACTTGTGTCTGTTTTAAACTACTACCTTCTTTTGTTTCTTTGTTGTAGTAGAGTGACCTGTGTTCTAAAAGGTATGTTTTTAAAAAAATCTTAAATATTCCAAATGAAACAAATATCCTCTGACAGAGCATATTTTACAGAATATCTTTTGTTAAGATTTTCAGTTTTGCTTGTCCTTATAATGTATTTATTTTACTCTACCTCAAACTAACTATCGTGAAGTTTTTTATATAATTTTAAAATTATATTTTGGTTTCCACTGTCTCATCGTATGTCCTCTCTTTCATTGCTAGTGTTGTTTATTGTGCCTTCTCTGTTTTTCCTTTATCAGCCATCAACTGTTAAAGATTTATCAGTTTTATGAAAACATTTCAATATTTAAAATGGTACAGCTACTCAGCTAAATGTTAGTTAGCACTTTGGATTAATGCTTTTTGTGTGCTTTAGTAGAAGTGCTTTGTCTGGACAAATAAGTGCAAAATGGTAAGGATTGAAACTTTTTGTTTTCAGTTTAATCTATTCTAATTGAGCCTTCTCTAAATAATATTTTATTTCAAATACTTTGAATTTAATTCTAATATACTTTTCTTGTCCTCCAAGACGGCTTAAAATTGCAGCCTCTTCTTATCTTGTGGGTGTAAAGTTTTCTGGAATGTGGGGCAAAACCTGTAGAATTTTATAAATGTCTTTTTATTTTCTAATTTTATTCTTTTCTGTAAGGGATTATTATTTTTTTTTCTTTAGCCTGGTACTTCCTTTACATGATGTTCATTGTCCTCAATTGTTTATAGATTCTTTCTCTTATCTCCCTGTTTATAGGTGAGTATTACTCCATGTGGGCAGTGGTGTGAGTTACCTCCGAGACTGTGAAGGTCATTGCTGCTGAGCCTGACTGAAGGACTCTGTGGGCCACTGTGCAGGGATGTGCATGCAGGTAGAATTCCCTTCAGGCTGTTGGGAGGAGAATGAATAAGTGAGCAGTTTTCCCTCCTCTTTTTGCTGAAATAGAAAAGCTTTTATACTGGGATCTGGAGATGCTATAATATATTGAGCTTATTGGTGGAGCTCCCTTTCCATTCTTTGCCTCTATGTTTGACTTGGAGAAGCGAAGTTTCCTTGGAGTTGCCTCTGTTTCTCTCTGGCCCTGCTGCAATGACAAGGTTTGAAGATATGGAAACATAGCCTTCATTTTACATGGGGAGCTAACTTGTGTGCACAGAATATTAAATTGCCTCAGCTGCTCTGGCAGTATAAGAATAATTGACTCCTAAATTGAATATTGTGGTTTTTCCATTTCTGCAATGGTTTGTATTGATTCTAAGCTTGGGGTATTCCTTGGATCTCTTAATAAGATTATTTCCACCTCTGCACCAAGCTTCAATTTTCCCAAATCTTCTGTCCCTAAAAAAAAATCCCTACCATCCACATGTCATACCTTGACTGGTTTGCAGGTTTCTTCATTCTGTTCTCTATCAACCCAATCCAATCTGACTTATGAATTCCAGAAATTTCTCACAATTTCTGGTCCAATCCTTGCATACTTACACATATTTTGGTACTGTTATTGAATTATTCTCAATTTCATTATTTTTAATCATTTATTGGGGATTTATGGTAAGAGTGAGTAAATAATATTTTCTTGAGTCATAATGATTCAATTTATTTTAATAATTATTTGTGATATTGTATTGTATACATGTTCCATGCAAGATTGTATGCTCTAGAAAGGCTGGTATCATATGTGCTTCATTCACTTTTCAATTCCAAATACCCAGCATACTGCCTAGCACATTGGATATGGATGATTTTTAAGATTTTGCATTTCATGTTTTATTTAGTTTCATATTCTAACAGAATCAGCAACTGCAACAGCTGCTGATCTTCTAAGTCTGAAAATAGGAAAACAGTCCCTGTGCTGGTTTGAAATAATGTATGTCCCCTAGAAAAGCCATGTTTTAATCCTAATCCCATTTTATAAAGGCAGCCATTTCTTCTAATCCCTATTCAGTATTGTATGTTTGAAATTGTGATTAGATCATCTCTCTGGAGATGTGATTTAATCAAGAGTGGCTGTTAAGCTGGATTGGGTGGAAGCATGTCTCCACTCATTTGGGTGGTTCTTGATTAGTTCACTGGAATCCTATAAAAGAGGAAACATTTTGGAGAAAGTGAGAGATTTCTGAGAGAGCAGAATGACATAGCCACAAGAATCAGAGAGTCCATCAGCTAGAGACCTTTGGAGATGTTGAAGGAAAATGCCTCCTGGGAAGTTTTGTGAAGGGAAGCCAGGAGGGAAAGCTAGCAGATGACACTGTGTTTGGCACATGCGTTTCCAGATGAGAGAGAAATTTTCACCATGTGCCTTCTCACTTGAGAGAGAGACCCTGAACTCATCAGCCTTCTTGAACCAGGGTATCTTTCCCTGGATGCCTTAGATTGGATATATCTATAGGCTTGCTTTAATTGGGACATTTTCTCAGCCTTAGAATGGTAAATTAGCAATTTATTAAATTCCCCTGTTTAAAAGCCATTCTGTTTCTAGTATATTACATTCTGGCAGCTAGCAAACTAGAACAGTCCCCAATACAGGTAAATGTAAAGCAACTAGAACAGTCCCCAATACAGGTAAATGTAAAGCACTGATGTGCTCAGAAAACAAAATGAAATTGCACAATTTTTCTTTCATTTCAATTTTCTTAAACTAATTTTCTGGGAAACCTCTCATGCTGAAAATTGAAACCTTTTGCTTCTTCATTAAACTCATCTCAAAGAGCAAAACAAGTTCTCTTTAATAATAAATTGCACATACACAGAATAATCCTTTATGATGTGTAAAAAGTTTGTAACAGGGTACAAAATAATATCACTTTTTTGTTGGGGACAAACAGGGAACAGATAGCACATTGATTTGAGCCTAACTATTTACCTTTCTATGGCTTTACCTAAGAAGTACAGGAAAAAAATCATACAATGTACATGACTCATTTCACATTACGGTCATGATCACAAATCCTAAAGCGCCGATCAAGAATGACTGTATCTGGGCGGGCCGCGGTGGCTCAGCGGGCAAAGTGCTTGCCTGCTATGCCGGAGGACCTCGGTTCGATTCCCGGCCCCAGCCCATGTAACAAAACAAAAAAACAAAATACAATAAAACAAGAAAATGTTTAAAGATGTTTCCCTTCCTTCCTCCCTTCCTTCCTTCCATCCTTCCTTCCTTCTCTCTGTCTTTCCTTTAAAAAAAAAAAAAGAATGACTGTATCTGGAAAAATTACCCACACAGAAAAGTGATTGCAGATAATATGGAGAGGTAGGAAGGAGCCAGATTTTATATTGTAATTACCCTTGAATTTATTAATTAGGCAAACATGTGTTCAGGGAACTACATTTTGAACACTGTGTTAGACACAATGTTGATGACCCAAACTAACATGGGTGTGTTAAGTGTATAGTCCAGTTCATGTACAGTCTTAAGTATTAAGATATTTGGTTGTATTTTGTGAACTATGCAAAGCCATTGATAAGATAATGTGATACTATTACTATAATGTAATCTTGATGGAGAGAGACCATGAATAATTTATTCAAGTTTTATGCTAGGTGACTGACCCAGTTGCAGACATATAATTGATAAAAAATAAATATTTATTGTATAACTGACATTTTTTGGGGTAAATTAACTGCCCCAGTTCACACAGAAATCAAGTCACAAAATCGAATTCAGCAGACTGTATAAACAAGAAAATAATGTATTTTTGTTAAGAAATTCTAGAAAGATTCAAAATAAGAAAATTTATCAATAAAACATCATTACAGGATATTGAAAGTAGAGTAAGTAATGCTATAGAGGATGGTCTGCATATTCAGGCAGATAGATTCAGATTTGAATTTCAATTTAGTTTCAAATTCTGTCCGCCATATTTCAATTGTTGGCACCCAGTAAATGAGGGATCCCAGGAGATCCAACCCATCAGCTGCCAGGTTTCAGGATCCCCTGCCATCACTGCTCCTGGCTCATTTGGAGATGTGGGGAAGAGTGTGAGGAAATTGCTGCAGATAAATAAAATCCTCTATATTTTTTTTCACCAGAGCCAAGGAAGCAGTTCCAACTTTGGTTGCTGTCTGCAGGCAGTTGACTCAACAAGTAGGACCTATTCTTTTGCATCCTCTGTGAATTTCAGATAAAGAGAAGGGAGCAAGGCTGGGCTGGGCCAGGAGCAGCTGGATTACCAGAAAACTCAGTACAGGAAAGTTTCTTATTCCTGTGTTAGGTCTCTCATAACAAAAGAGGAAAGAAGGCCATGAGTGGTGGTATAGATGCATGAACATTCAGAAATCTTGAGTTCTTTCTGGAATGGACTTATCTTCAAAGGTTTCAGCAATCTTATTTCATTCATTCCAAGGGATGCCATGTGTTCTTTGGCTACAAACTTTAAGTAAGTATGTGATTGAAATACACCTGGAATGTAAGAAAATCAGTCTAGGGATCCCAGCAAGAGAGTGTGGTTACGGGACAGAGAGAGTGCTTTGAGTTTAATGTGACACCAGGCACCTGGTCCATGAAGCTCAAGAAAAGAGCTGATGAGGCAATTTGCAACATATGCCCATAATGGTCCAGTACGATGGCCTTAACAAGATAGGATTAAATGATAGGATTGATAGCCAATGAGGAAATACTCCTCTGTAACTGTCTTCTGGTGACTCCATTTATATCTCTTGCCCTTAAAGTCAGTCACATATCTGGGAGCATAACTTGGGTAAAATATATATATATTCCTAGCATTTCCAATTTAACTTTTCTTTATCTTGAATACCTTTGTCAGATGATAAAGTTTTAAATCAAGGTACACCAAACCTGGCACCATATTCTAGTTATGGTTGAACCAGAGCAAAACAGAATAGGCCAGTCATCACTTTTCTTCTCATTCCTCTGCTTGTTATTATAGAGTAAGTTTCCAATACCTTTTATGAACTAAATGGATTGAAATATCTACTCAAATTCCTGTCATTATTTCCATCTGATGATGCGTTTAGGCATCTGTCTGCTTTTTCTCTCAACCCCTTCTGTTTTTATCCCATCCTCTGTTATCTTTTATGTTAGGTAAGTAAAGGTGAGATGGTATCCTGAGTGTTTATAGTTTAGAGTGTAGCAGAAGGATAAGTTTAATTAGAATATGTCTCTACAAGATGAGGAAGTAAGGAGGACAAGGTGGAGAGTGAATCGGAGGCTGGGGTTTATAGAGCATAATCATGGATAGAAGTTACACATAAGAAGAAGGAAACAGAATAAAGAATTAAGGGATGGATGTTCAAAGGAAGGCAGAATAAGACAGGATAAGAGAAAAAATAGAGGGCAAGAAATAAGAATAATGCAGGGTTTGGGTCTACAATGGGATATTGTAAAATGTCCATGGTACTTCTCTTTCATATAGAAGGAACTGCAAGATCATTTGGTGCTAGTGTATGAATGAAGGCAAAACACCCATTAGGTTTCCCACCCATCAAAAGTAAGGTTTTTTTGTGTGTGTGTGTGTGTGCTGGAGAACCCTTAAATGGAATGGCTTTATATCCTAAGCTCTATAAAAGAACTTAATGCCATCACCAATCACTATCTCTGGCCCAGAGCTCTTTCTCTTCCCATCATAGTTTGAGCTTCTTCTTGTAGCTTGCCCCAATTCCCACAACAGTTCACTTAGAATTTTTGGTTACTATTTTTCATTTCACTTTTATTTTTTGACTCTTTTAACTAAAATTTAAAAACCTTAAGTTGAACTATTTATCCCATAAGTATTTATTAAGTATCTATGGATCATTAGGCAGTGTAAACACAGTATGGGATAATAAGATGGAAAATACATTCAAAGATTTTAAAGTAGGTTGGAAAAAGAGAGAGGAAAGTTAGACAGTGACGCTTAACGATATTCAAACATTAATAATAATTGTTTTCCCCAAGAATCTGTCACTTTAATATCTCCTTTTGTCTTCTTCACTATTATTCTTTTTAAAATATCACTTTCCCCTTATATTACACATTAAAATTTCCTCTATGTGAAAAAAACCCCAACAAAATCCCTCCTGTAAACACATGGATCTCTCCCTCTTCCATGTTCTATTTCTCTCTCATGTAGAGCTATTTGCTAAACTGAAAACTTCTGGCACAATAATCAGTAACCCTTGTCTCCACTTACTCACATCATGGTGTCTTCTTTTTCTATTTCATTCTGCTTCTTTTCTCAAGGAACTTTTTTTGCTAGAGGTCACTAATGATTTCTTAATAGCCAAACGCATTCTATAATTTCTTTTCCTACATAGTTGAAATTCTCCATCTTGGCACATAAAATTCCATTTGATTTTCTACTGCATCTCTGGTAATTCATTTAGTTCTTTTTATAGTGTGTTTACCAGTTCAGGTCCTAAGATTAAGGGTTGGTGTTTCTTAGGGTTCTATTGTATGCTTCTTCATCTCTTAATATACATTTTCTCAAGTAAATTTCTTAAGTCCTATGATTTGAACTCCACCTGATATGCTGATGATTTCTAATTCTCCTTCTTTAGCCATGAGGTTTCAAGTGAATTCAAACCCCTTTATCCAACAGTGCCTTCTTATATATATATATTTGATAAAATTATCAAACTTTATTAACTCAATATATCAAAGCTGGATCCATCATCTATGTACCCTTAACATACACCAAACCTTTTAAAATCCAGTGGACTCTTTTGTGACATTTACTTGGTCATTTGAACAAGAAGAAACAATGTACTTCTGGAAGTCTTTATCCTCTCTTCTATGCAACTACTCATTCTCTGTCTGTGCCGGAACATTTTACCTCGAAAATAGTTCCCCCATCCATCCTCAGAGCCACAACATTTATTCACACTCTGATCACTTCTCGTCTGGACTAATGAAGCCACCTGTCTCTCTTTTAGATGCCCTCTCTAGTCTCTTTACCTCTTCTGGTCTCGTGTGTGTGTGTGTGTGTGTGTGTGTGTGTGTGTGTGTGTGTGTGTATGAGAGAGAGAGAGAGTGAGAGAGAGAGAGAGAGAAAGAGAGACTGGGAGAGAGTGGAAGAAGGTATTTGGTATGGTTGTGAAAAACTTAGCTGAGGGAATTTATAGCTGAGGATAAAGAATAGAGGAAGAAATTCAATAACATATGAGAGACTTGAACATTTCAAATTTCCATGGAAAGGATATCGAGAGGAAGTGTTTAATAAATAGTATATTGTGAGGTTCTTGGGCAGGTCAATGTGGATGGAATGGAAGTGAGAGATGGAGGGAATGTTTTAGGAGAAAGAGCTAATCTACAAAATGGAAAGAGGTGGGCAATGCAGGGATGTTGATGGGTTTATGAGTCTATTATGGAAATTGAAGAAATTGCCTTCTGGTGCTCTCAGCTTGTTTTTTCAGGCAGTTAGCGAAGTCATCATTTGAGAAGGATTTTAAAATTTTGCAAATTTTCTTGCAGATGGTGGTATAATAAATTAACTAGAAAAGCATATTATAATACACCTGCATACTAAGGGCTCATTCAAGTCTGTTGGTCATAAATTTCATGAAAAACTGCCATGGAGCATAACTTTCTATAGGAACACTTAACTGCACTTGAAATAATTTGGGTTAATTATGTTCAGGTAGGTTGTGCTAGAAACACAATGAGTCAGAATGATAGGGGATTCTGTGGAACCCTTTCTCTATATAATCAGCTTACTTTTATTTGCTTCCAGTTTATAAAAGGAGTTGGGAGATATAAAATCTCCCGTTTCAAATTTATTTTTAAGTATGATTAAGAGTGAGAAAACGTAGTATTTTTTTTACTACTCTCTAACAAATTGTTAACAATATTTATTGAAAAGTCTTGAATACTGTTGAATATGATTTTTATGACACCTTTACTAATATTTGATTATTGTTGAGCTAGTGAGTGCTTTTGGTCTATGGGATCTATACTTAGTCAATTTGTTGTCAGTGTCTCATATCAGTATCACTTGGCATATTTTTTACAGTTTTATAGTATGTCTCATTGAGGTTAGTTCTCCTTATTATTTTTCTTCTAACCCCCTCAGATTGTCTACCTCATGAATTTTCCAAATTATTTAGAAATAATTTGCGAAGTGCCCCCTCCCCTTTCATATTTACAGTCATTGAATTTACCCTTCATCTAAAATAAGTCATCTACATCGCATCAATTTTTGGATGAGTAAGTATCAGTTAACACTTTGGTGGCTTTGTTTTCTATTAACGTAATACCTGTACCCTAGTATATATAAATCCAGGTGAAATCTCCTCAGCATAGGATTGTTCTCATGATATTACCCAGCAACTACTCCACAGACGCATTTACTGAATTCCTCCTCGTCTGCTTCCCAAACTATCAGACTTGGCAGCTCTGGCTGTCCCTGCTCCTCAGCCTCCTTTTCCTTCTGGGGTGGGGGCCGAAGCCACTCTCCTGGTCATCATCCGGCTGGAGACCTCTCTGCACGAGCCCATGTACTACCTGCTCAGCCTTCTCTCCCTGCTGGACATCGTGCTCTGCCTCACCGTGATCCCCAAGGTCTTGGTCGCCTCCAGTTTGACTTCAGGGCCATCAGCTTCTCTGCCTCCTTCCTCCAGATGATCATCATGAACAGTTTCCTCTCCATGGAGTCCTGCACTTTCATGGTCATGGCCTATGACCGCTATGTGGCCATCTGCCACCCTCTGCGGTACCCATCCATTATCACTGACCAGTTTGTGGCCAAGGCTGGTGTCTTCATTGTGGTCTGAAATGCCCTTCTCGCTGTACCCATTCGTGTTCTCACTGCCAGGCTCCATAACTGTGGGAAAAATATCACTGGGAATTGCATCTGTGCCAACCTATCTGTGTCCAGGCTCTCCTGTGACAGTTTCACACTTAACAGAATCTACCAATATGTGGCTGATTGGATCTTGCTGAGCTCAGATTTCATCTTCGTCTTCCCCCCTTGCACCTTCATCCTAGGACCTGTAGTTAGACTCAAGTCAGAGGGGGTTGCCGACAAGGCCTTGAGAACGTGCATCTTCTACTTCATCCTCTCCCTCAGCACCCACCCTGCTGGTTGTGGTGCTGACAAATGTGACCAGAAAGAGGGTTCCTGTGGACATTCTCATCCTGCTCAATGTCCTTCATCACCTCATCCCCCCACCTTGAATCCCATTGTTTATGGATTTCAAAGGAAAGAGTTAAACCTGGGGTTTCACAGGTTGCTGCAGAGGAGACTTTGAATACACAGAAAGGACTCTCCAATGAGTCCATATTACTCCTTCTTCTAGTTCTAATTCAGGGTCTGTGATTCCAGATAGTAAAGTAATGCTTAGATGGATTTCTTTGGGCCTAACCCAATTTCTTTTCTCTGTTTCAGGTAACTAACATTCTTAAAAACTGAGTTTGATTCTAGACATTTACGAATTTTTATTATTTTATCTTCACCACAATTATGCCAGACAATAACTATTATTCCACTTAATATTTTAGAAATCAAAATGAAGGAGGTTATATTGACCAAAGTCACATTTGTTGAGTGGTGGGGAATCCATTCAAGTCCTGGACTCTCTGACTCTGGAGTTTTTCTGTGACACAGCACTGCTCCCTCAGGTATAGTTCAAACCCGACCTCTTCTTTTCAGGCCATGTACCTCTTTTTTTTTTTTTTTTTACATGAGCAGGCACACGGAAATCGAATCAGGGTCCTCTAGCATCACAGGCAAGCATTCCTGCCTGCTGAGCCACTGTGGCCCGCCCTCAGGCCATGTACTTTTTTGTTGTTTTTGCAAATGTGCTGTTGCTCATTGGTGTCTTTTCTCTAGACCTTCCCTTTTCAGAGTCAGAAAGAACTGATAGAAGCACAGAACCCAAAAAAATCACTGCCTTTTCTAACCTTCACTGTGCAGATCTCTGTCACAAAAAATAATATTCATAATAGTGTTAGTCTATGCCTTGCAGAAGCCTTCTTTTCTATCTCACACTCCTTCAATCTCTTGATATAAAGGCCCAGACCAGACACTGAGCGCCCAAGTGGAGGAAGAGTTGGGGAGTGGGAAATGTTGTATTGTGGAAAATGGTGAAACTGACTGGAGTGCTATAGGGGACCTTCTGTTTATTCAAGCCATGCCATAAATGGCCTGGATGTGCATCCAGGAACCCCACATTAAGGGATTATAAGTACTGTATACGGGGATTTGAGTGAGGAAACATAATATGTGGGTGCAGTTGGCAGACAGTGATGTCATTATTTACTTTGGTCGTGGGAAACTGAGGTTTTTGGCTTATTGAAGAACCTCAGCCAGGGAATGATACAGTTCCTATTTGCAAAATTCCATAGGGCAAAATTAAGGGCCACTCTGTTAAAAAATCCTTAAACACTGGTTTCAGTGAATTAAAGACATTTGAAATGTATAGAGTACTAATTCCTTGCTTTTCTCAAATACACTGTTCTTCATTCTATGAAATGTCTCGTGAATAGAAAATTGTAAATTATGAATGAAGAGAGATATGCTATATGGGACTATAGTTTATCACAAGTTTGGTGAAAGGTGGGGAGATGAGGGAGTCCCCTGATTTCTTTAATGTCAAAGCACAAAAAAGTGTTTAAAAAAAAGATTTTAAAAGAATTTCTTTAAAAGTTGGACATAACCTGATTATCAGTTGGATGTGTGGAGTAGGTAGGAGTGGAGAGTTGTAGATCACTACAGTTGGAAGCTAGCATGCCAAGACTTTGGTGGGTTCTGCCATCTCCAGTCTTTGGTTCTTCAGGGAATATTTCATAAACTTCTCTTTTGTGGGTGAGAACAGTGATTGGATTCCCTTAGCGAGATACTGAAGGGGAATTCCAGGTGGTGTGTAGTATCCAGTCCTGGAATTGTTGTGATAAGATCTTTGGGGTTGAGAACAAACTCCTTCCACAAGGACATGAGGGGATAAATACCTGAAATAAATCAGGGCAGTGATAGTGAGATAGCAATGGGTATCGGATAGGCAACCAATAGACTCTGAAAGATAAGAAAAACAAAATTATGTACAATGTTTTGAACAATTTTGATGATAATTTTGAAAACATGGATGAAATGGATAATTGGTTTCTGTAAATATTGAAAATATTGGTAACTAAAGTAATAGAAAATTAAAATATACAAAAACTATTAAAATACTGAAATATTAACTAAAGACCTTTTCCACAAAAGCTCCAAGACACTATAGGTTATTTAGTGAATTCTATGAAAATTTCAAGAAATAGATCATCTTTATCTTGTATACATTCTTCAGGATATTATAAAAAGAATTTCACCAATTTACTTGGGTATTACTCTGTTCTTTAAAACCAGATAATGGCAGCATAGAAAATATTGCCCCATTTCATTTATGAACATGCGTATCTCTATAAAACATTTGTTGGTGGACTCCAACAGTAAAATGGAACAAATGATACATTTTGATGATTTAAATTTCATGCCAGGGAGGTATGACAATTTTAATACCAGAAATATAAATGGAATAATGCAGAAAAATGACATGATTACCTATAGAAATAGAGAAAAATTGATAAAATTTTGTATTTATTTGTGATTTTAAAGAAACTTTCTGATAACTATGGGAAATTTCTTTTGTTGGTAATGAATATCCATCAAATATCTCATAGTTATCATAATGGACAAACTGTTTAACCTTCAAGTGGAGGAACTGGCCAACACAATAAGACAAGGAAAAGAAAGAAGAGTTTTAAGTATCAGAATACAGGATATTAAACTATCGTCATTTATAAATAATGTGATCATTAAAAAGAATAAATAGCTTTCGAATTAATGATAAATTAGGGTGAGGAGTGGGGAGAAAAAGAAATACTTAATTTCAAGGAATTAGCTTACAAGATTATAGTGCAGGGAAGACTAAAATTCATAGGGCAGAAAAGGAAATTGGAAATTATCAGGTAGGAGCTGAAGCAGCAGTCTTGAGGCAAAATTTCTTCATTTTCAGGGAAACCTCAGTTTTTCTCTCTAAGGCTTTTCAACTGATTGAATGAGGCCCACCATATTATTGAGGATAATCTCTTTCACTGAAAGTCAACTGATTGTAGATGCTAAAGTATCTTTAAAATGTCTTTACAGCAAAACTTTGAACAGTATTTAATTAAATAACAGGGTACTATAGCAAGCTAAATGAACACTAACCATAATTAGTGGTAAAACTAACCATCACAATGTCCAGAGATAAGATCAAGTTAAAAAAATCAATAGCTTATTTTATACCAGCAAAACCACCTAAGATATTTGTTTTAGTTTGTTCATGCTGGCAGAAATGCAATATACCAGAAATGGATTGGCTTTTATAAATGGAATTTATTAAGTTATACTTTTATAGTTCTAAGGACATAAAATATCCAAACTAAAACATCCAGAGAACGATACCTTGACTCAAGAATGGCTGATCTGGGAAGAGAGGTGGCTGGCATTTGCTGGTCCTTTAGCTTCTGGTTTCAAGCAGCTTCCCTGGGGGTATTTTCTTTCTGCATCTCCAAACACCTCTGTCTGTGTTGGTTCTGAGGTTTTTCCAAAATGATTCCCTCTTAAAGGACTCCAGTTAGTGGATTAAGGTCCACCTGGAATAGGCAGAGACACATCTCCATGGGAATCACCTGATCAAAAGGTCCCAACCACAATTGGGTGGATCATCTCCACAGAAACAATCTAACCAAAGCTTCTACACTAAACAGTAGGTCTGCCTCCACAAATATAGATCAGGATTGAAAGAACGTGTTTTTTTCTGGCTTACACAACAGCCTCAAACCAACACACTCCACTTTCTGGACCCCCAAATATGTGTTCTTTCCATATACAAAATGCAGTCATTCCATCACAATAGACCATTTCAAAACCAGTGCAAAATCTTATTAAGGTCAGTTACAGGCATGTTTTGTCCTAAGGCAAAATTCTCTTCTGGCTCTGGCTCTGTAAAACTCAGAATAAGTTATCTCTTGCCAATATACAAAGGAGGAACAGACATAGGATAAATGATCCCATTACTGTAGGGGAGATTGGAAAGAAAACAGGGGTCACCACCCCAAATGGTCCAATAACCTGTAGGACAATTTCCATTAGATTTAAAATCTGAGTGTCATTAATCCTTGGGGCTTTAGATTGTGGTCAACCCTTTCCAAGGGCATATGCAGTGGTCTTGTTCTCGCTAAATGTTGGAGTGAGGGTTGCAACCTTTGGGAACTTAGCCTTTTTCTTAGTTCCACCCTCTCCAAGCATTGGGGCAGCATCTGGTCTCTCTGCTATCTTTGGGGTACATGCTCACCCCCCGCATAACAGTGGGGCAACACCGAGGCTCTCCACAATCCACAAGGAATATAACACACTCTCTCTGTGTTTTGAGGCACCATAGCTACTCCTGAACATTGAGGTGAAAAGCCTGCCCTCTACCTTTGGGACAACTCATCCTCTCCAAGTGCATATATGGGTCTGTTCTCCTTTCCTGAGATTTCTTGACTTCAGACCTTAATTTTCACAGTTCTGCCTTTGAAGTAATTTTTTCATCAATCTGTCCCTTTTCTGTCCTTTTTAGTCCAGATTTACAGTGGTTCTGTTTATAAAAGTCTCTTAAGAAAGGTGTTTGTTTTCCATGCAGTATGCATGGATCACACCCATCAGATAATAGGACCTCTCATAAATCCTTTCTGAATAACTTCATTTCCAATTCTGGCTTTTTCCCTGACATGGCTGTCTAATTCCACATTTAGTTAAATCCTCATGTGGAGCCCTAAACACTGGGGTCTCCATTTCTGGAAGCCCAGAATTTTCCAGGCCATCAATTTCTGTTTGGATATAAGCTGCAAGGATAAGTCAGTCCACACTTTCTACATTTAATTTGGAAATCTCTTCAGCTAAACATTGAAGTTTTTGTCTTTTAAATTCTGTTTGCCATCCAATACCAGTAGTCAATTTTGCCAAATTCTTTTCCACTATAAAATAAAGATTACTTTTTTTTCTAGTAATGCATGACTTTTGTCTAAGCCCTTATCAGAGGTATCCTTAGAGTCTACATCTCTACCAACAGTCTCTTCAAAGCATTCTAGGCCTTCTCTATCAAGTTCCTCACAACGTTTCCAGAATCTTCCCCTTATCCATTTAAAAAGCCATTCCAACAAGTTTGGTATTTGCAAACCACAGCACCCCACTCCTGGTTACCAAAATCTGCTTTAGTTTGTTAATGCTTCCAGAAATGCAATACACCAGAAATTGTTTGGCTTTTATAAAATGAATTTATTAAGTTACAAGTTTGCAGTTCTCAGGTCATAAAAATGGCCAAACTAAGAGACATACAGAGAAAAATAGCTTGACTGAAAAAGTATCAATGGCATCCTGAACACCTCTATCATCTGGGAAGACATGTAGATGGCATCTTCTGGTCCTTTGTCTTCTGGTTTCAAAGAGCTTCCCCAGGGGTATTTTCTTTCTGCATCTTCAAATGTCTCTGTCAGTGTCAGCTCTGAGCTTTTTCCAAAATGGTTCCCTCTTAAAGGATTCCGGTAAGCAGATTAAGGCACACTTTCAATGGGCAGAGATATATCTTCATGGAAACCACTTAATCAAAAAGGTCCCACCCACATTTGGGTGCATCACATCTCCATGGAAACACTCTAAACAAAGCTTCTACCCTAAACAATAGGTCTGCCCCCAGAAGTGTAGATTATGATTGAAAGAACATGGTTTTTCAGAGGTACACAACAGCTTCAAATCAGCACAATATTAGAAATTAAAATATTGTTTACAATAGGTAAAAATCTAATATCTAGATTGGCATCATAATGAATACATTAGATCCTAATGGATACTATTTTAAATTTATGCTTAAAGTATGTAAGTAAAATGGAGATAAACAATATATGGAATGTATATAGTAACATTTTAATAATATTAGTTCCTTCCAAATTAACTGATAAATTCAATGCAATTTCAAGGAAAATCCCAGTAAGTTTTTTAGAGGAACATTTGTAAAAGTAATGCTAAAGTGTATATGGAAGATCAAAGGTTCATAAAAACAAACACATTTAAGAAGAAGAAACAGATAAAAGGGACATCATCAAAATTAAAACTTTTTTTGCTTCAAAGGACTTTGTCAAGAAAATGAAGATAATCTATTCAATGAGAAAATATATTTGGAAACCACATATCTGATAAAAGTTTAATATCCAGAATACATAAATAAATTTTACAACTCAACAACAGGAAGGCAAACAACCTAATTCAAAAAAAAATTGTCAGAAGGCTTGAATAGGCATTTTTCCAAAGAGAAAACACAAATGATTAAAAAGCACATGAAAAAAAATGCTTTACATCACTAGCTATAAGGAAAATGCAGTCAAAACCATAGTGAGATATCATTTCACACCAATAGGATAATGAGTATTGAAAAAAGAAAAACAGAAAACTACAAGTTTTGGCAAGTATGTGTAGAAATAGGAGCACTCAATCACTGTTGGTTGGAGTGCAAAACTGTGGAAGACAGTTTGACAGATCCTTGGGAAGCTAAGTATAGAATTGCTATATGATCTGGCTATCCTGCTGCTAGGTATATACCCAGAAGAACTTAAAGCAGCGACTTGAAAAGAGATTTGCACTCCAATATTCATAGATCATTATTCCCAATTGCCAAAAATGTCATGGATGGATTTAAAAAATATGTCATATACATATAATGAA
This sequence comes from Tamandua tetradactyla, assembly GCF_023851605.1. NCBI lineage: Eukaryota > Metazoa > Chordata > Mammalia > Pilosa > Myrmecophagidae > Tamandua > Tamandua tetradactyla. Next base: position 79,371,909 of record NC_135334.1, on the reverse strand, counting down.
ATATTACTCAGCTGTAAGAGGGAATGAAGTCCTGACATGTGATAACATGGATGAACTTTGAGGGCATTACGTTGAGTGTAACAAGCCAGACACACAAGGATAGATATATTATTTTCTCACTGAGATGAACTGGTTTAAATAAGCAAACTCATAGAGTTAGAATCTAGAATATAGGTTACTCGGGGTATTTTAGCTTGCTGATGATGCTGGAATGCAAAATATCAGAAATGGATTGGTTGTATTTTTAAAAAAAATTTTATTATTTATTTATTTATTTTTGCATGGACAGGCACCAAGAACTGAACCTGAGTCTCCAGTATGGCAGGTGAGAACTCTGCCTGCTAAGCCACAGTGGCCTGCGCTGGATTGGTTTTTCTAAAGGAGATTTGTTAAGTTGCAAGTTTACAGTTCTAAGCCTTCAAAAATGTCCTAATCTGTTCTAGTTTGCTAACTGCCAGAATGCAATATCCCAGAAACAGAATGGCTTTTAAAAAGGGGAATTCGTAAAATTGCTGGTATACTCTTCTATGGCTGTGAAAATGTCCCAATTAAAGCAAGTCAATAAAAGTGTCCAAATTAAGGCAGAACAAGAGGTTACCTTCACTCAAGAAAGGCTGATGAAGTTCAGCTTTCTGTCTCAACTGGAAAGGCACATGGTAAACATGGTGACGTCTGCTAGCTTTCTCTCCAGGCCACTTGTTTCCTGAAGCTCCCCCAGGGATGTACTCCTTCTTCATCTCCAAAGGTTTCTGGCAATGTGGGCTTTGGCTCTTGTCATTTTTGTGGCTCTAGAAAGGGGCTTTCTCCAAAAAATTTTCTCTTTTAAAGGATTCCAGTCAAAGCCCACCTGCAATGGGTGGAGTCACATCTCCCTCTAATCAAAAATTAATACCCACAATCAGGTGAGTCACATCTCCATGGGAACAATTTAAAAACTCCCACCCAGCAATACTGAATGAGAATTAAGGGATATGGCTTTTATGGGGTCCAAAAATTCAAACCAGCATACTAAGGCATCAAGAGAAAGATAACTTGTCTCTGAAGAAAGGCCATTGTCTGTCACATGGGAAGGCACATGGCTGGCAGTTGCTGGTCTTTGTTCCTGATTGTGTTGCTTCCAGCTCCTGATTCCAGTGGCTTCCTCTCTAAGCATCTGTGGGCCTTCACTTAGTTTCTCTGGGGAAAATCTCTGGGTTCTAGGTTGCTTACTGTATTAGTTAGGGTTCTCTAGATAAACAGAATCAACAGGGAACACTTGCAAATATAAAATTCATAAAAGCGTCTCAAGTGACTGCAGGAATGCAGAGTCCAAATCCACCGGCTCAGGCTGTGAGGCCGATAACTCTGATGGAGGGTCTGGATGAACTCTGCAGGAGAGGATCACCAGCTGAAGCAGGAATGGGGCCTGTCTCCTCTCAGTCATCCTTAAAAGGCTTCCCGTGATTAGATTTAGCAACACTAATTGTAGAAGACACTCCCCTTTGGCTGATTACAAATGGAATCAGTTGTGGATGCAGCTGACGTGATCATGACCTAATCCTATGAAATTCCTCATTGCAACAGACAGGCCAGTACTTACACAATTAGATAAACAGCTACCACAACTTGGCCGCGTTGACACATGTCCCTAACCATGACACTTACCATCTCATGGGAATGCACATGATAATGTCTGATGGGAGTATATCTCCAAATGTTCATGTCTAGGCATTTGCTCTCTTGTTGGCACTTCAAACTTCTCCAAATATCTGACTCAGCCTTCTCCAAAATGTCTTCCCTTTTAAAAGATTCCAGTAATTTAGACCTACCTTGAATTAGTGGAGTCACATCTCCATCTAATCAAAGGTCACAACTACAATTGGGTGTTTCAATCTCCATGGAAATGATCCAATCAAAAGTTCCCAACCTATGAAATAGGTGTGTTCCTCCCCCCTGCAAGATTTGATTAGAAAAAAAAACATGGCTTTTCTGTGGTACATAAAAGTTCCAAACTAGACAAGGTGATAGAATGGGAATAGCGAAAGTGGACCTGGTGCTTAATTTGTGAAGAACTTCTACTTAGGTTGATTGTAAATGTTTGTAAATGGATAGTGGTGATAATAGCATACTGTCATAAGTGTAATTAACAGTGATGAATTATGGTGGTGAAGATGGTTGAAAGGAGACATTATGGGTGGTGTAAATTATTAGAAGAAAAGTTAGAAAAGAAAACACAGAACTGTGTAAGATAGTGAGCTCTGTTGTAGATGAGGAAAGTTAGTATTACAAATAAGAATGTTCTTTCATGAATTATAACAAATTTATAAGTCTATTACAAGGTATTAATAGTAGGGATTTCCCATAATACCACATGGGAAAATGCATCTAACGTAAACTATGGGCTATAGTTAACAGTGATATTTTAATATTCTTTCATCAGTAGTAGCGAAGATACCACATTAATGCAAGTGTCAAAAATAGGGGGGTATGTGTGAACATTGTATTTTTTACATGACTTTTCTGTAAACCTACAACCCCACATTGAAAGCAATATTGAATAAAACACATTGTGCTAAATGAAAGAAATCAGAACCAAAGTGCTATATATTATATGAATCCATTCACATAAAATGTAAATATAAATAAATTTATGGAAACAGAATTAGAATAGATATGTATGGCTGGGGAAGCATAGAGGGATTGAAAAGTGACTGCTAAGGGGTATGGATTTTTATTTTCAGAGTAATGAAAATGTTTGGTAATTGATTGTGGTGGTGAATGTACAACTCTGTGATTAAACTAAAGACCATTGATTGTGCACTTTGGGTGGAGTCTATGGAATATAAAAATATCTCAATAAAATTGTGTTACAAAGGATTCAAGTCATACTCAACCAGATAATAAAATGAAACAGCTGGGTGTAATGCACATGAATGAGATAGAATAATGAGTTTGTAAGAGACTTATATATATGAGTGAAATTGATATGGGATAATACCATTTACCAAAAATATATACACTCATAATTTTAATATATAGATAACACAGAAAGGTATATATGGAAAATACACAACAGACTATTTATACTAGTTATTTATGATGAGTGGGAATTTTCTAGACTTTAAATGATATGTAAAATTTCATTATTTGTATTTGAAAATGACAGTATATTAATTAATTAATTAATTCACTTATTTTACTATATTTTGGTGAGAAATCTTCACACACATACAATATACAATCAATGGCTCAATATCATTACAAAGTTGTGTATTCATCACCCTTATCATTTTTAGAACATTTGCATCACCCCAGAAAAAGAAATAGAAAAAAGAAACAACTCATACATCCATACTCCTTACTACTCCCTCTTATTGACCACTAGTATTGCAATCTACCCAATTTTGTTTTTATCTCTTATCCCCCTATTATTCGTTTATTTATTTTTCCTTATTTTTTTACTCATCTCTCCATTCTCTGGATAAAAGGAGCATCAGACACAAGGTTTTCACAATCACATGGTCATGTTGTAAAAGGTATATAGTATACAATCACTTTCAAGAATCAAGGCTACCGGAATATAGTTCAACAGTTTCAGGTGCTTCCCCCCAGCCATTCCAGTGCACCATAAGGGATATCTATACAATGCAAAAAAATAATCTCCAGGAGAACCTTTTGACTCTATTTGAAATCTCTCAGTCACTGAAACTTTATTTCATTTCATTTCTCTCTTCCCCCTTCAGTCAAGAAGGCTTTCTCAATCCCATGATGCCAGGTCCTGGCTCATTCTGGGGGTCCTGTCCCAGGATGAATTACACCCCTGGGAGTCATGTTCTACATGGGGTTAGGGCAGTAAATTCACCTGCCAAGTTGGCTGAGAGAGAGAGAGGCCAAATCTGAGCAATAAAAAAGGTTCTCTGGAGGTGACTCTTAGGCATAATTATAAGTAGGCTTAACTTCACCTTTCAGGAATAAGTTTCATAGGGCTGAGCCCATGATTGAGGGCTCAGCCTATTGAATAGGTTGTCCCCCACCACTTGCTAGAATATCATGAATTCCCCAGATAAGGAAGTTGAATATTTCCTCCTTTCTCCCCAGTCCTTCAAGGGGACTTTGTAAATAGTTTTTCATTTTCTGCCTAAATTACTCTGGGATATATTGGTGCATCACACTAACCTGTACAAACCAATAAGATCTCACGCCTTATTCGATTCCTAATTATGGTAGCCCAATGAACTGACCATACAAGTTAAATTATATAATATATTACCCCAAATATAAATTTTCCACCAAATAAACATCTCTCCTTTGGGCTCACACAAAAGTTGACCTTTTAAAATAGTGACCATATCATCCTTTACCATGTATTCTGATTTACCCCCATCCTATCCAGATCACTTTCATTCATATTGAGGCAGTTAACAAGTTTAACTTTGGTATTATTGTATAACTTTATGAATTTAGGTGTATCACTTAAGTTTTATTGTTGTATAACTTTATGAATTTATGTGTATCACTTTATGCATTTATGCGTATTACTTTATGTATTTGTCTGCATCACTCTATTAATTTATGCATCATAAAGGTATGTAAATATAAGCTTTTTCAAAGGAAGTTTACTGTCTGCAGTGCTGTAAATCACATCCAGGCTTACTCAAGCATGTCTGAAGATATCAGTATGCAATCAGGGAGGCTGCCAGGCCTGTTTCTTGTCCTGTCCAGGAGCTGCCTTTATGTTGGACAAAATAGTACAGCTAAAGGCCAGAGAGTAACTCCCACCCTGCAAGTTCTGTCTCTTGTAATTTTCCAGTGTTTAGCACCCATTCCCTTAGTAACTCCTACCTTGCTCACTAGCCTATATAATCTAGAAATAAAGAATATTCAGGGTTCAGACTTTGGACGGAGAATCCTCTGGGCCTGCTGGCAATAAAGTATTGTCCACTTTTCAGAGGCTCATGTGCTTTCTTGGGTGGATCAGAGTTTCCCCTACTTCAATATTTCTAGTCATATTTGATCACTCATTCAATGTTTTCAACAGTTGACATATGGGGTAATACTGTTCATGGTTTCAGAGTTCTAACTCTGAGTCTCAGCTGTCACATAAGTACCCAAAGTTTCTGGGAATGACCACGTTGTACACCAAAATCTCAGTATCTCAAATTTAGAAATAATAGTACAACTCCACAATGGACGCGACTACTGTAAGAGCTTCCAATCTAGGACCCTTTACAATAGGCCCTGACCTGAAAACCCATACTCTCGACTTCAGTTCTTTGAGTTTGTATATTATAATTAGGCCATATGAGTGAGGCATGATAACATTTCTTTTTGTTTTTGACATCTCATTCAGCACACTGTCCTCAAGTTTCATTCACGTAGTTGCATACCTCACAACTTTATTCTTTCTTGCACCTGCTCAGTAGTCCATTGTATGTATACACCACAGTTCCACCTTTCTTTCCTCAGTCATTGTACACTTAGGCCACCTGCATTCATTACAAATTGCAAACAGTGATGCCATAAACACCAGTGTGCAAATGCCCATTCCTGTCTGCACACTCAGTTCCTCCAGTTATGTGGCTAGCAACGAGGTTGCTAGGTCATAAGCAACCCTACTCCTAACTTCCTCTGAAACCAGCCCACTGCCCTCCAGAGGGGCTACACCTCTCAGCCTCCCCACTACCAGTGAATAGGTACATCTTTTTCCCCACATTTTCTCTATTGTTTGCTTGTCTCTGTCTTTTTAAAAGAGTCTTATTTTCACATCATACAATCCAACTAACTAAATAGCTATGCCTTCACCACCATAATCTATTTGAAAATATTCCATTTTCTTCTGCAAAGAATCCATACTCTTCCCCATATCACCCATTTGTTGACATTTAGTTTTGGCAAAATGCCTGTTATATTCATGGGAACATATTACAATGTTACTGTTGACTATAAACCCTAGCTTGCGTTGATTGTATTTTTTCCTTTATACCTTCCCATTTTCAATACTTTGCAATGCTGACATTCATTTATTCACCCCCATATAGATACGTTTTTGTATATGTACATTTACTCACCATGATTGTCCACTCTAGACATTCCTAAGGTCTACTGTCTCAGTTTTTATCTTCTATCTTCCTTCTGGTGTCATATGTACCCCCAGCCTTCTCCCTCAACCATACTCACATTCAACTTCATTCAGTGCACTTATATTATTGTGCTGCCATCAGATAGTATTGTGCTATCTTTTCTCAACTTTTAAGATCAGTCCTGTTTCACATTCTGTAATCCTTTGGCACCAAATGCTCAATCTCTACCCTCTTTCTATGTCTTGATAATCTGTGTTCTTTAATACTTAAAGTTCACTCATTAATGTTAGTTCATATTAATAAGACCATACAGTAATTGTGCTTTGGTTTCTGGCTATTTCACTCACCATAATGTCCTCAAGGTTCATTCACATTGTTATATGTTTCATGACTTTATTCTGTCTTATCACTGCTTAATATTCCAGTGTATATATTTACCTCAGTTTGTTCAGCCATGTGTCCATTGATGAACATTTGGACTGTTTCTGTCTCTCGGCAATCATAAATAATGCTGCCATAAACATTGGTATGCAAAGGTCCATTTATGTCCTTGCCTGCAGTTCCTCTGAATATATATCTAGAAATGGGATTGCTGGATCATATGGCAGTTCTATACTTAGCTTTCTGAGGAGCCACCAAACTGCCTTCCAGAGAGATTGCACCATTTTACATTCCCAGCAACAGTGGATAAGTGTACCTTTTTCTCCACATTCTCTCCACACTTATCATTTTCTGTTTTTGTTTTTCTTTTATAGTGGCCTTTTTACTGGTGTGCGGTGATATCTCATTGTGGTTCTGATTTGCATTTCCCTAATAGCCGGTATCTTTTCATATGCCTTTTAGTCATTTGTATGTCCTCTTCTAAAAAGTGTCTGTTCATGTCTTTTACCATTTTTTAAATTGAGTTATTTGTCTTTTTGTTGTTGAGTTTAGAATCTCTTTATATATTCTGGGCACTAAACCCTTATCTGATATGTGGTTTCCAAGTATTGTCTCCCATTGCTGCTTTTTACTTTCCTGACTAAAGTACTTTGATGCACAGAAGTGTTTTATTTTGAGGAGATCCCATTTATCTATTTCTGTTTTCATTGTTTATACTTTGGCTGTAAGATCTAGAAACCACCTCCTATCATAAGATTTACAAGATATTTCCCTACATGTTCTTCTAAAAAGTGTTTCATGGTCTTAGCTCTAATGTTTAGGTCTTGGATCCATTTTGAGTTAATTTTTGTGTAAGCAGTAAGATACGGATCCTCTTTCATTCTTTTGCATATGGACATCTAGTTCTTCAAACACCATTTATTAAAGTTGCTGCTCTGTCCCACTATTTTTGGCTTGACTGCCTTATCAAAGAGCAATTGCTCATAGATGAGATGGTCTGTTTCTGAACACTCAAGTCTATTCCATTGGTCAGTATATCTATCTTATGGCAAAACCCTGCTGTTCTGACCACTGTAACTTTATAATATGCTTTACAGCCAAGCTGTGTGAGACCTCCCACTTCATTTTTTTTCTCAAGATTCTTTTAGCTATTCAGTACATCCTGACCTCTCAAATAAATTTGGTCATTGGTTTTTCTATTTCTGCAAAGTAAGTTGTTGGAATTTTAATTAATATTGTGTTGAATCTATAAATCGATTTGGGTAGAATTGACATCTTGACTATACTCAGTCTTCCAAACCATGAACATGGCATTCTCTTCCACTTATTTAGGTATTCCATTTAGCAACTTCTTATAGTTTTCTGTGCATAGGTGTTTTAAATCCCTAGTTAAATTTATTTTTAAATTTTAAGTTCTCTTGGTTGCTATTGTAAATGTATTTTTTTCTTGATTTCCACCTGAGATTGCTCATTACTAGTGTATAGAGACACTACTGATTTTTGAATGCTAATCTTGAACCCTGCCACTTTGTTGTATTTATTTATTAGCTCTAGTAGCTTTGCTGTAGATTTTTCAGGATTTTCCACATATAGTATCATATCATCTGCAGAAAGTGAGAGCTTTACCTCTTCCTTCCAATTTGGATGCCTTTTATTTCTTTTTCCTTGTCTAATTTCTCTGATTAGAACTTCCTGCACAGTACTGAAAATAATGGTGACAGTGAGCATCCTTGTCTTGTTCCTGATCCTAGGAAAACTTTCAATCTTTCCCCATTGAGGATGATGTTAGCTGTGGGGTTTTCATATATTCCCTTTATCATGCTACTTCTTTTTTATTTCTATCCTTTGAAGTGTTTTCATCAAGAACAGATGCTGACTTTTGTCAGATATCTTTTCTGCATCAATTGAGATTGTCATGTGATTTTTCTACTTTGACTTATTGATATGGTGTTTTACATTAGTTGATTTTTTGTATGTTGAACCAGCATTGAATACCTGGAATAAATCCCACCTGGTCATGGTGTATAATTCTTTTAATGTGCTGCTGGATTTGATTTGCAAGTCATTTTTTGAGGATGTTTGCATCTATATTCATTAAAGAGATTGGTCTATAATTTTCTTTTCTTGTAATATCTTTGTTTGGCTTTGGTATTATGGTGATGTTGACTTCATAGAATGAATTAGGTAGCTTCCTTCCAATTTTTTTGAAGAATTTTTAGCAGGATTGGTACTAATTCTTTCCTGATTGCTTGGTAGAATTCACATGTGAAGTCATCTGGTCCTGGAGTTTTCTTTTTTGGGAGCCTCTTGATGACGGATCCAATCTCTTTATTTGTGATTGTTTTGTTGAGGTCATCTATTTCTATTTTTTTGAGTCAATGCTGGTTGTTCATGCTGTTCAAGGAAGTAGTTCATTTTATCTATGTTGTCTAGCTTATTAGCATAGAGTTTGTTATAATATCCATGCATTCCCTCCTTTATTTTTTCAGGGTCAGTGGTTATATCCTTTATTCCATTTCAGATTTTATTTATTTACATCTTTTCTCTATTATTTTTTTGTTGTTGCCTAGCTAAAGGTCCATTGATTTTACTGATTTTTTCAAAGAACCAACTTCTGGTTTGTTGATTTCTTCTATTGTTTTATATTCTCAATTTCATTTATTTCTGCTCTAATCTTCATTATTTCCTTCTTTCTGTTTGCCTTGGTGTTAGTTTTCTGTTCTTTCTCTAGATCTTCCAGTGAACAGTTAATTCTTCAATTTTTGCTTTCTCTTCTTTTTTCTTTTATATTGGCACTTAAGACAGCAAATTTCCCTCTCAGCACTGCCTTTGCTCCATCTCATAAATTTTGATATGTTGTGTTGTCATTTTCATTTTTGTCTTGAGATATTTACTGATTTCTGTTGTAATTTCTTCCTTGACCCACTGGTTGTTTAAGAGTGTATTGTTTAGGCACTATACATTTGTGATTTTTCTGGTTCTCTGCCTATTATTGATTTCCAAACCTCATTCCATTATGATCTGGGAAAGTTTTAAAATTTATTGAGGCTTGCTTTGTGACCCAGCGTATGGCCTATCCTTGCAAATGATCCATGAGAACTTTAGAAAAATGTGTATCCTGCTGTTGTGGGGAGTGATGTTCTGTAAATGTCTGTTAAGTCTAGTTCATTTATCATATTATTCAAAATCTCTGTTTCATTATTGATTCTCTGTATAGATGTTCTATTCATTGATGACACTGGGGAATTAACATCTCCAACTATTATGGTAGAGGTGTCTACTTCTACCTTCAATGTTGTCAATGTCTACCTCATGCATTTTGGAACACTCTGACTTGGTGCACAAAAATTTATGATAGTTATGTCTTCTTGTTGAATTGTTCCTTTTATTAATATATATGTCCTTTGTCTCCTTTAATTATTTTGCATTTGAAGTCTAATTTGTCAGATAATAGAACAGATGCTCCTGCTCTTTTCTTATTGTTATTTGCATGAAATATATTTTTCCAACCTTTCACTTTCAACCTCATTTTGTCCTTGCATCTAAAGTGAATCTTGTAGATAGCATACATATGAGTCCTATTTTTTGATCCATTCTGCCTGTCTATATCTTTTGATTGGGGAATTTAATCCTTTAACATTTAATGCAATTACTGTTACATGTAATGTAAAGGCATTACTTTCTTCTATCATTTTTTTAAAAATTTCATAAATCTAATATTATTTTTCTGCTTTTACCAATACTATAGTCTTCATTTCTACACACTTTCCCAGACCGCTCTCTCTCTTGTCCTTTCCTGTCTACCTGTAGTGCTCCTTTTAGCATTTCTTGTAGAACTGGTCTCCTTAGTCACAAATTCTCTCAGTGGCTGCCTGAAAATATCTTAATCTCTCTCTCATTTTTGAAGGACAGTTTTTCTTGGTATAGAATTCTTGGTTGTCAGTTTTTCTCTTTCAGTATCTTAAATTTATCATACCACTGCCTTCTCACCTCCATGGTTTCTGCTGAGAAATCCATACATAGTCTTAGTGAGCTTCCCTTGTATGCGATGGATTGCTTTTCTCTTGCTGCTTTCAAAATTCTCTCTGTCTTTGACATTTGAGAAAGTGTCAAATTAATAAGTGTCTTGGAGTTTGTCTATTTTGATTTATTCTGTTTGGGTTGTGCTGCACTTGTTAAATTTGTAATTTTATATCTTTCATAAGCAATGGGAAATTTTCGGTGATAATTTCCTCCATTAGTTTTTCCCCTCTCTTCTCCTTCAAGGACACCCACAACATGTATATTATTGTGCTCCATGTTGTCATTCAATTCCCTGAGACATTGTTTATATTTTTTCATCCTTTTTCCTATATTTTCTTCTGCGTGTCATATTTCAGATGTCCTGCCTTCTAGTTCATTAATTCTTTCTTCTACCTCTTCAAATCTACTGCTGTAGGATCCATTGTTTTTCATCTCTTCTATTGTGCCTTTCATTCTTGTGAGTTCAGTGATTCATTTTTTCAAACTTTTGAGTTCTTCCTTGTGTTCTCCCAATGCCTTCTATTTTTATTAGAACCACACACACACAAAATGGATATTTAAGTTAGCTTAACCATAGGCATATTTAAATAAAGTATCCATATAATCATTGTAAAGCCTGTGTTTGTGAAGTAAGCTTCATAAACCAATTAAAATTAAAGTAACAAGGAAAAATCTACATATTCAGACTGCAAAGTTCTTAAATTCTAAGTATTCAAAACTAATTTGGATACCATTTGATCAGCTATCAAAACTGTGAATGTGAATATTCTTAAAATATCAAGGAAAAAGTTCTTACAAATATCTGCATTGCTATAGTAATGACCTATGTTACTAAATATTTTCATGAAAATATGAAGATACAATTATTTTTATAATTAACATATGAAAATCTTAACCGCCTAAAATGGATATCTTAGTCAGCTTTTCCATAGGCATAGCAAAAAAAAGTCTAAGTAATCATTGTAAAAATCTGTTTGTGCAATATGTTTGATAAACCAATTTAAAATTAGAACAAGGAAGAATAAAATCTGTAATATCAGAGTTACTTTAACTCTAAATATTAAATAGTATCCTAAATACCATTTGACCAACTATCAAAACAGTGTGTGTTCTCAAAATATCAAGTAAAAAGTTATTACAAATAGTGCTTTTGCTATAGTATTGAGCTATGTTGCTAAATATTTTCTAATTTTTGATTTCTGGAATTTATTTTATCAAATGTTACTATAACTACCTATATATTTTTTAAAATCAGTTTTTACTTGTAAAATATAACACACACACACATATATATATATATATATATATATATATATATATATATATATGCACAAAGAAAAGAAAGAAAAAAAAGCAAAATTTTCAAAGCACACTTCAACAAGCAGCTACAGAACAATTCCAGAGTTTGTTGTGGGCTACCATACCTCTAACTCGGATTTTTCCATCTAGCTGCTCCAAAACACTGGTGGCTTTATCAGAGTCATAATAATGGAATCCTACAGTATCTGCATCTCTCCAGCAAAAGAAAGAAAAAAGAAAAATCTTATACATATCATACCCTTTATCCCTTCCTCCTATTTTTTATTTCTTTGTTCTTTATTACCCCTATTATTTATTTCTTATCCATTTTTAACTTTTTTATTGTGTAGTATAACATATATACAAATCAAAGAAACAAAAAGCAATAGTTTTCAAAGCACTCATCAAAAAGTGGCCACAGGATAGATCCCAGAGTTTATCATGGGCTACAGTACAATCCTCTCATATTTTTCCTTTTTGCTGCCCCAGAATATAAGAGACTAGAGGGCTTAAGTACTTTTTATCATGACAATCTATTTTTTCCTTCTTTTTTTGTGAACAATAACATATATATAAAAAAGCTATAAATGTCCAAGCACAGCACCACAATTAATTGTAGAATATATTTCAGATTTTGACATAGGTTACAATTTTACACTTTTAGGTTTGTACTTCTAGCTGTTCTAAAATACTGGAGACTAAAAGAGATATCAATTTAATGATTCAGCATTCATATTCATTTGTTAAGTCCTGTCTTCTATGTATAATTTCATCATCACCTTTGATCTTTCCATACCTCTCATTGGGGTTGTTTGGGCTATGTCAATTCTGTTTGAAGATGTGCACTAATATGGGGTAGGGAGATGGAACTATCTGATATTCTGGAGAGACTGGGCTAAATTTCAGGACTTATCTGATCCAGGGACCCATCTGGAGGTTGTAGGTTTCCGGAAAGTTACTCTAATACCTAGAACCCTTGAGGAATCTTATAAATTGCCCTAGGTGTTCTTTAGGATTGGCTGGAATGCTCCTGGTTGTGGGTTGGCAGGTTATAATAGACAGCAAGGTCTACCTGAAGCTTGAATAAGACCAACCTCCAGAATAGCCTCTTGACTCTATTTGAATTCTCTCTGCCACTGATACTTTATTAATTGCGCTTCTTTCCCCCCATTTGGTCAGAATGTAATTGTTGATCCCACTGTGCCAGGTCTGGATTCATCCTTGGGAGTCCTCTTCCATGTCATCAGGGTGACTTTCATGGATGTCATGCCCCGCGTAGGGGGGTGGGCGATGATTTCACTTGTAGAGTTGGGCTTAGAGAGACAGAGGCCACATCTGAGCAGCAACAGAGGTCCTCCAGAAGTAACTCTTAGGCATGCCTATAGGTAGTCTAAGTTTCTATGCTACCTACATAAGCTTCACAAGAGTAAGTCTCATGATCGAGGACATGGCTTATTGATTTGGGTTTCCCTAAAGTTTGACACAGTATCAGGGGATTCCTTGATGGGAAGGTTTAATAGTTCCATAGTCTTTCTCCCCTCCTTCAGGGGACTTTGCCGATACTTTTTGATTATCTGGTTAATATACTCTAGGATGTTTCCAGGCATTACAATAATCTATACAAGATTAAAGGACTTCTTTCTCATAACTCTCATTTCTGATTTCATTTGTTTGTGTCCTCTCTCTTTTCTTCTTTGTTAGTCTAGCTAGGGGACCATCAACTTTATTAATTTTCTCAAAGAACCAACTTTTAGTTTTGTGATCTTTCCATTGTTTTATTGCTCTCTAGTTTATTTCTGTTTTAGTCTGGCATTCTTTCTTTAAATTTTCCAGGTAAGCAGTTAAATCCTCAACTTTTGCCCATTTTTGCTTTTTAATATAGTCATTTAGAGCAATACATTTCCCTCTCAGCACTGCCTTTGCCAAATCCCATAAATTTTAGATATGTTGTATCTCATTATCATTCATGTCCAGATATTTACTGATTTCTCTAGCAATTCTTTCCTTGACCCACTGATTATTTAAGAGTGGGTTGTTTAATCTCCATATATTTGTGCAAACTCTGGTTCTTTGGTGATTATTAATTGCTAACTTCATTCTGTTATGATCAGAGAAAGTGCTTAGGACAATTTGAATATATACTTATATATTTTCTTTGTATAGCATCATATAATTATTTTATGTAGCAGTCCATATGCTATTTTTGTGTCATGCTTCTTTTATATATAGTTTAGAAATTAATATAGTTTAGAAATTATTTAATATCAGTAGGCTTAGAGAGGCCTCTCTTCATTTCAGGACCACATAACAAGAATGAAATCTTGATAAGGACAGGAACCATGTTTGTCTTAGTCTCTATTTTATATGGTATCTAACACTATATGGAACCTAGTAGGTAATTAGCAGATATTTTTAAATGAGTAGGTCACACAAATAGCAAATAGCAGATTTGGGACTTAAATCTGCATCTGATATGAATGATTTTACTCATCTGCTCTTATCCAAAATCTTGATGTGATGAATTTTTATTAACAGATCTCCTTGTATTGAACTCTTCTTGCATTCTTTGGGAGAAGAACATATTTTTCAGTTTCTAAAATGACATAAACAGTTTGCTGAACTCAATTTGCTAGGATTTGTTTAGCATGTAAATACCCTATAATCACTATCATCAGTATATTGGACAGGAGAGAATAGTGATTTAGAACACAGACCTGGAATCACATAGATATGGCTAAAGATGCAGGGTAACTGTGTGACTCTGGAGAAGACACCATCTTTCTGATCCCTACAGTGGAGAAAATAGTTCCTACCCCAAAAAGTTACTCCTTCATACCTGAGAGATGATTCTGTGAGAAAAAATATTTAAAGAACTTAAGTAGTTTAGATCACACAGACAAATCTCAAAACATTGGGATTATTAATTTAGAAGAGGTTGCTCTATAGTTTGCTTTCCTGCATTTTCATCCATGTTTTGTGTCAGGCTTATGCACTAGAGCATCATCTTCTAGATTTCAGGCAAGTCCTAAACTCAGTTCATCCCGCACATCTTAACTCTCTACCTGCAGAAGCGCCATAACTCCAGCATTCCCAAAGGACTCAGCAACTCATCTCCCAATTCTCTGCTTCCTAAGTCACCTTCTTTTCCCTCTGGCCCTGAGCAAAGGAGAGAAATGAGGTAATGGTGCTCATAAAACTCTGAAGATTTACTAAAGACCTAGTATGGTTACCACTACAGCTGATGCATCATAAGAACACATCCTTTTGCCTCCTCTGTAAGTTCCAGGGCCAAGGGGGGAGCACAGGCTATACTGGACCTAGATCGAAGAATGACCAGGAAATGTTAGAGAATACAGGTGTATAAAAATGGAAAAGCACTTTATGTGACCTCAGATATTTCTGTGGTGGGTTGAGGGAGGTACAGAGGTACTACAGATATGTGCTGAGGGTTACAGAAAATATTCTAATAAGAAAAAAATTCCTTCCTCAATGAACGAACTACTTCAATTATACTTCTCTTTCCCTAAACATTTAAGCCTGTTGCAGTATCTTTTATTCCTAAACTGCCTTTTCTTCACTTACAAGCTTTAAATGAAGCTGTTTAACTCCTTAATCAACCTTCCTACCCCTACTTCTTCACTTATTAACTCTTCCACTCCATTCTGGTTTCTACCGCCACAAGTCCAGTGAATTGCTCTTGCCCAGGTCACTAATGGCAACCTTATTTTAACTTCAGTGAATATTCATTGCTCTCATATTATTAAATCTCCACTTAACTGACAAGTTGTCATACATCCCTTGAAAATCCGCCCCCCACCTCCCAGTTTTTTTCCCTAGGTTACCATATTCCTCTGATTTTCTTTGCACTTTTCCAGCTTCTCCATTTGTGTCTGTTTTTTCCCTAGGTTACCATATTCCTCTGATTTTCTTCGCACTTTTCCAGCTTCTCCATTTGTGTCTGTTTTTTTCCCTCTTTCTACCCTTTTCAATGTTGGTAGTTTCCAGAGTTCTAATCTCAGCCCTGTGCTTTTTTAACCATATTGGCTGTGTGCTGATGCTTTCTGAATTTGTTTCTTAAACCATGGCCTTTTTTAATGTAGTCAAACTCATTTCTAACAGCCTAGGATAAATCTCTATGTGGAGAATACAAATGCTTTAGCCTCTATATATCTCAAAACACACTAAATTTACTCATTTGTCTGTGTTTTACATTTTGGTGAATCTACACATATATTCAAGCCAGAAAAGAGGGTGCTGTTCTGGGTTTCTTGCTTATCCTTTCTTTCATAACTAATCTGTCACTAAGTTCTGTTTACATTACCATTTGGAATATGCTCCTTCTCCCCATTTTCCTAGCTTGAACCTCTGAGCTATCACAATTTCTATTCTTCCTGTTCCTGCTCTTTCACCTTACCCAAAATTTATCCATAGCCTTGCACCAGAATGATCTTCCTGTACCACATATGTAATTATGTCTCCCCTAATGGAAATATTTCTCTGTTCTCTCTTTACCTATAAGATTAATTCCAAAATCTGTTCCTTAGGAAAGGTCCTTTATGATCTGGCTTTTTAATTTATGAAGTCCCTTTTCTGCCTTCCCACCCTTGTTCTTTTGGCTTTAGCCATGTTAATTAATAGAGTTTCCCTCCAAACTTTCTCTCAGATTCGTCTCCATCCTGTACATGGTCTGTTTATATGCCTGAGACAAATGATCCATGGTTTTTGTGAGTATAAATCCCCTGCCTCTATCAATACTCAATCAAGGTGTTAGCAAACTGAGGAAGCTTCCCCTTTCCTTCTCAAACTGTTAGAAAATTTCCTTTTGTGTACCCCCCCAACCATCTGTTTTTAAACCTAATAATCCATTCTGCAAACATTGTTGGCCACCACTTCATGTCAGGCATTGTGTCAGATGTGAGCATGTTCCCTACTTCCTATTTAATGAACTGTCTAGTGGGGGCAGGAGGGAGGTATTTAATCAAATGATCACACAAACATAAAATTGCAAACTGTGAGGGTAGGATAAAGTATTATGAGAACATAAAATAGGATGACTTGATCTTGTCTGAAGGGGGCTAGAGAAAGTGTCTCAGAGATGGGAGTATTTGAATTGAGATTTGAAGGATGAATGGAAAGTAGGTGGATGCTGTGTAGAGCCATAGGATGCACAGCTTTCCAAGTGAGGTGGAAGCAACAAGTGCATGCCGTATTGAAAATCTGGAAGAAGAACAGTGTGACTTTAGCTCAGGGTGTAAGGAATAGAGACGTGTGAGATGAAGCTTGAAAACAAGGAAGAACCATGCTATATATGACCTTGCATTTATTCATTTATTAAATAATTTATTCAGTTGGCTATGAACCCTTATCAAGAACTATATATATAGTGATGAAAAACACAGGCATAGTTTATTCTTTTGTGGAATTATAGTCTAATAAAGTTCAAATAAAGGGTTTTCTTTTTATTATATTAGTAATGAGAAGGCATTGATATATCTTAAGTAGGTGAGTGACAAGATCAAATTTACATTAACAATATTTCTCTGGTTTCCATGTACACAATGGTTTATAAAGAGACCTAGAATATATTAGCAGGCAATTTCAAAATTTATACTCATGAGATAATGGTACTTTAGTTTTGGATAGTGATAGTAGAGATGGAAAAGTGGATGGATTAAAGAGATAATTAAAAGGGAAAATTGGGGGGTTTATTATGGGTGGGGAGAATGAAGGATATATTCATGATGGTTTTTAGGTTTTGACTTCTCAAACAGGACAGACACTTGTATTATTTGGTAAGATAGGAGACATTTGGTAAAAGACCAGGTTTGGGGAAAAGTTCATGAGTTAATTTCGAATTTGGGAATTTTGAATATCTTTTGAGAGATTTAAGTTGGTATGTCAAGTAGGCTGTTGAGAAGGTCAAGTTAAGAGATAATTTAGTAATTATAGGCATAGAGAAAGTAACTGTTGGAGAATATAGACAAAAGAAAAGAAGAGAAAGAAAGAAGAGAACAAAAGAGAACAGGGGAGAGAAGAAAAGCAAAGAGACCAAAGGCTAAACTTTGAAATTAACATTAAGATAGTGGATAATGAACATGTAAAAAAAAAAAAAAAATGGGGAAAGGCCAAGAGGTATGGGCTAAACCAGGAGATTATGATGCAAATTAAACCAAAGAGTGTTATGGTGAGGAGGATTTGACTATTTAACTGTTCAACTATTTCCACCAGATTCAACAGCAGGTAGGCGATGTGTGATTTTTCAAGAGCTGTTTTGTGGAATTAATGGAGATGGAAGCAAATCAAAGTGAGTTGTGGAATGGATTTGAGGTGAGGAAATGGAGATAGTGAATATAGGAATAGTTTTGAAAAGTTTGGGTGGGCAGGGCAGGAAAGAGTTAGAAAAATAGCTGGAGGGCAGAGTAAGAAAGAGGCTTCTTTTTTCTTAAATGAGAGACACAAGAACATTTGAAAGCAGATCAAATAAAGGAGGAAATAGGGCTCAAAATTAGGTAAGTAGAATCGACAGCTGATAGTGTGAATAAAGGCTGGGCAGAATAGGATCCAATGTAGTTTGAAAAGTTTGACATTTTGAGGCTGGACTGATTCTCCATTAAAATATGGAAGGAAACAAAAAAAAAAAGGGAGAATGAGGAGGTAGATTTGTAAGTTTTACCTTGGGAATTTGAAGAAAATCATACTGGACCCCTTCTGTTTTCTCCACAAGGTAGTAGTTGTTGTCGCCTCCAGGAGAAGTAGTTTTTAGGTTTTAAAAGAATGGTGAAGGCTTGAAAAGGACTTGGTAAAAGGAGAAAGTTGATCAGGGAAGCTTTGGAGGTTGGTACTCAAAATTGTAGACCTATTTAAAGTTGGTGATGATAAATTCATGGTAAAAGCAGCCTTTTCTGTTGTAATAGGCTCTCTCAATGAGCACCGGGATGCTCAGGGGCAGGTCCTGCAAAATGAGTAGCTGCATTCATAAAGGACTGGGGTTTAGCAAAGAGCTGACTTAAGAAGCATACATTCTATTTTCTTCTTAGGGCAAGTGTCCAATAAAGTTATCCATCTCAAATTGTATTGGTGCACGTAGAAGGTGAGGCCCAAATTAGATGTCCACCCCACCCCACCAGCATGTAAACACTTGTCTCAAAAGAACCTATTAAAGAAATTTCTCACCTATCAAGAGTTTAATGCCTTCTTCATAATATATTAGGTTATTGCAGAAACTAGGTTGTATTTCTAATGTTTTCTTATGCTGGTACCACACTAGCCTAATTTGTTGTATCTTCTTAATATAATGTGTAATGAACTTACTCACTGTCATTGTCCTTTTATCGAATCATCTCAGTTTTTTCACTGATTCATTTTTCATCCTAGACTACAGCATTATCTGTCAAGTCCTAGCACTCTACCTTTAGGAAGTCTCCTACATATCATTAGCTTCCTGAAGAGGAAGGGAAAGGGATACTTTTGAAAGAAATTTTTAAAATTACCTCTTGTATCTGCCTACACAAAGTGTCAAGTGAAGGCTTTTCAGGTCAAGATTCAACTCATGGTATTGCTCAGCAACAGTTCTGCTGTTCCAGTCTCTGAATTCCTCCTCATCTGCTTCCCTAACTACCAGACTTGGCAGCACTGGCTCTCCCTGCCCCTCAGCCTCCTCTTCCTCCTGGCCATGGGGGCCAACGCCACTCTCCTGGTCATCATCCGGATGGAGGCCTCTCTGCACGAGCCCATGTACTACCTGCTCTGCCTCCTCTCCCTGCTGGACATCGTGCTCTGCCTCACCGTGATCCCCAAGGTCTTGGCCATCTTGTGGTTTGACTTCAGGGCCATCAGCTTCTCTGCCTGCTTCCTCCAGATGTTCATCATGAACAGTTTCCTCTCCATGGAGTCCTGCACTTTCATGGTCATGGCCTATGACCGCTATGTGGCCATCTGCCACCCTCTGCGGTACCCATCCATTATCACTGACCAGTTTGTGGCCAAGGCTGGTGTCTTCATTGTGGCCCGAAATGCCCTTCTCGCTGTACCCATTCCTATTCTCGCTTCCCGGCTCCGTTACTGTGGGAAAAATGTCATTGAGAATTGTATCTGTGCCAACCTATCTGTGTCCAGGCTCTCCTGTGACAGTTTCACCCTTAACAGAATCTACCAATTTGTGGTTGGTTGGACTTCGTTGGGCTCGGATTTCATCCTCATCTTCCTCTCCTACATCTTCATTCTAAGAGCTGTGCTTAGATTTAAGGCTGAAGGAGCTGCCATCAAGGCCTTAAGCACGTGTGGCTCCCACTTCATCCTCATCCTCTTCTTTAGTACTATCCTGCTTGTTGTGGTGCTGACGAATGTGGCCAGAAAGAGGGTTCCCATGGACATCCTCATCCTGCTCAACGTCCTTCACCACCTCATCCCCCCTGCCTTGAACCCTATTGTATATGGGGTTCGGACCAAAGAGATAAAGCAAGGAATTCAAAAGTTGCTACAACAAGGAATATGAATATGTAAAATAGACTACTAATTCCTCATCTATTTCCTCCTCAGTGATTATACCTGGGCACTGAGGTAGAGGAATGCTTTGGGAGTGAACATGTATTGTACACTGAGGTTCAGTTCATAACTGACCCAGATTCCTACCTTAAATCTCCTTGTCTGGCTCAAGTGAAGGTAGGTCAGGAGAAGAAACCCTATTTTTGAAGTAACTGTTTTGAACCTAGGTAATCGTATTTAAGCAATTTAATTAAACACACCTTTAGGTTACTTCCATTTTACATTCTAGAAAACAATTCCTTCTAAGAGGGGAAACTGACAAGGATCACATATCTGGAAAGCTATGGAATTGAAATTAAAATCCAGCTGTACAGCCTTTCTATCTACAGAAATGTCAATTTGAGTATACTTGAGACTGGAAACCAGGTCTCCATCCTGTTCTCCTTTGGGCTGCGTTTTTGCCTTGTGATTGTCCATATCTATTTGTCCATATGTATTTCCTGCCTTGTGATTGTCCATATGTATTTCCTACTTGTACCTAATTCCTTGTGAGCCAGGGATTTCTCAGAGAAGTAGAGTCCTGCCTGATAGAGAATCTTTGGCACTAGAGGAAAAGAGCATTATAATCTGGACCAATGCTGGATTCCTATTCAAACCCACACAGCCTCACGGTCTTCAGGAGAATCTTGGAAGTGAGGATGTAGGTGAAGTGAGTTGTGGGGAGAGGAGATACCAATGGAGTATGAAATAGGGAAACTGACTAAGATTACCTTGCCTACATGTTTAAGCTACACATGCAATGAATTTCAACTCCATCACGTGTATGCCCTGTCCCTAGAGGTCTTAGTCCCAACTCTAAAGGGCAGCTTAGGTGAGTTCTATGCAACAGTATCAGTTGGGGACAGTACTCAGAGATCTGAGCCCCTTAAAGAATTCAGTAAGGTTGGTTTTGGGAGTCTCAAAACCCAAACCCCAACCCCAATGAACCAACCAAATAGCAAACAAATCCTGGAGAATAAAGAATCAACTCTTCAGGCAGGATGAATAGCCATTGCTTAGGGGATACTCATAAGGCAGTAACAGACCGAAAGTAGTCAAATATCTCCTTCTCTGGTTCAACATTTCAGTGTCCCTCATGTGCTCTCTAGGAGGGTGCCAGCCCAAAATAAAAGAGGTCCTGGTTCCCATCCCCAGCATCTAGAGGGACCCATCCCCACAAAACAAAGTATGGATGGGTGGATTTGAGCTGAGAGACAAACATTAATAATTGGCACAGTTCCCATCAGTTCTGAGTCTGAAAGCTTATGACTACATGAGGGACAGTTGGAATAACATCTTACACTTTGGTTCTCAGGGAACTGGAAGCAGAATCAAATCCCCAATGTGAATGGGCAAAGTGACATGACATAATGTTATGGGGCAATGCATAGCTGTGAAAGTATTTGGCATTAAGTGGGTTCAGAAATTGAGACAGATTACCCCACACTGTAAGTATTAGATAGATTAAATGCAGCCCAATGCTGGTGTGAGCTTCAGGGACAGAGTTTCTTCCAACGTCACACTCAATAACAGCAGGAGACAAAAATGACATCCAGATCCCATTTGCCTTCAAGAAGGTGCTTTTAATATCCCCAGGCTTGGCTCTCATTTTCTCAAGTCCAGATATAAATTGAATTTGCAACAGTAACTCGTTATGTGTCATTTTTTAGAAGCGTATTCTTTAATAGGGTTTCTTTCCAACTCATGGTTGCTAGAAGAATTTTATCTACCCTCAAACCTCTACTGTCCCCCAGAGAACATAAGGGCCAACTTCAATTCTTACTGTCTCAATGGAAGTAAACAATCTCAATAGTCTTATACATTGATAATAGTAATAGTTATAGAAATAAAAGCTCATGTGTTTTTAGCACTTAGAAGTTACCAGTCCATGAAAATCTTTTTGTATGTATTTTGCATTGTCTGATGTTTTATTGTATAGACTAGAGCACCAGGTGCCAATTTAAAATTGAACTACATCAATTTAACACTCCACAGAAACACAACAGCTAAGTTACAATTGGATGTTATTTCCTCAGTTTTTATTGATCTGCCATACATTAAAATTGATCACTAGAAAAACATTTCTGTACTTTCTGCAAAATTGCAGTCAAATATATTTTCGTGTCTTATTTTCCTCAAAAAGTAATCCAATAAATTCCTGCTAGAATTTGTATATGTACAGAATGGTCCTGCTTTCTCTACAGCATTCAGATTGAAGCCTTTTTATTCCATAGTCCAATACAGCTATCCTTTGACTCTATCATGCTATTTTGATCACTGTACCTTTGTAGTAAGTTTTGAAGTCAGGAAATGTGAATCCTTCAACTTTGTACTTTTTTGTTCAAGTTTTTTTTGCTATTCAGGGCCCCTCACCATGCAAAATAAATTTGATAATAGGTTGTTGGAATTTTTAATTGCACTGAATCTGTAAGTCAACTTTGGTAGAATTGACATCTTAATAAAATTTAGTCTTCCAATCTATGAACATGGAATGTCATTCTATTTATTTGATGTCTTTAGCAATGTTTTATAGTTTTCTGTGTACAAGGATTAAAACCCTTGGCTAAATTTATTCCTAGATACTTGATTCTTTCAGTTGCTGCTGTAAATAGAATTTTTATATTGATTTCCTTCTCAGATTGCTCATTACTAGTGTACACAAACACTATTGATTTTTGCGTGTGGATCTTAGTATCTTGCCACTTCCTGAATTTCTTTATCAGCTCTAGTAGCTTTGTTGTCGATTTTTCAGGACTTTATATATATAGCATCATGCCATCTACAAATAGTGAGAGTTTTAATTCTTTTCCAGTTTGGATGCCTTTTATATCTTCTTCTTGCTTATCTGGTCTGGCTAGAACTTCTAGCACAATGGTGAATAATAGTTGTGACAGTGGGCATCCTTGTCGTGTTCCAAATCTTAGAGGGAAAACTTTCGGTCTTTCAGCACTAGTATTATGCTGTGGGTTTTTCATTTATGTCCTTTATCATGTTGAGGAAGTTTCTTTCTAGTCCTAGTTTTTGAAATGATTTGTATCAAGAAATGATATGGATTTTGTCAAATGCCTTTTCTGCATCTGTTGAAATGATCATGTGATTTTTCCCCTTTGTTTTATCAGTGTAGTGTATTACTTTAACTGATTTTCTTGTATTGAACCAAGCTTACATATCAGGTTAAAACCTGCTTGATAATGGTATATAATTCTTTTGGCGTGCTATTGGATTTTATTGGCAAGAATTTATTGAGGATTTTTACATCTATATTCATAAGAGAAATTGATCTGTAGTTTTCTTTTCTTGTAGTATCTTAATCTGGCTTTGGTATTAGGGTGATGTTGGCCTCATAGAATGAATTAGATAGTGTTCCCTCCTGTTCAGTGTTTTGGAAGAGTTTGAACAGGATGGGTATTAAGTCTTCTTGGGATGATTGGTAGAATTCATTTGTGAAGACTCTTGGTCTTGGGCTTTTCTTTGTTGGGATATTTTTGAAGGCTGATTCAGTTTCTTTACTTGGAATTAGTCTGTTGAGTTCTAGAGTCGTGTAGGTGGTTTGTGTGCTTCTAGGAATTTGTCCATTTCATCAAAATTGTCTCATTTGTTGGCATACCAGTGGTTTATACTATCCTCTTATGATCTTTCTTATTCTGTGGGGTCAGTAGCAATGCCCCCCCATTTCTGATTTTGTTTCTTGGCATCTTCTCTCTTCTTGTGTTTTTTAGTCTAGCTAAGAGTGTGTCAGTTACTGGTCTTCTCAAAGAACAACTTCTGGCTCTGTTAATTCTCTCTATTGTTTTTCTATTCTCAGTTACATATATTTCTGCTCTAATTTTTGTTGTTTCTTTCCTTTTGCTTGCTTTGGGGGTAGTTTGCTGTTCTTTTTCTAGTTCCTCCAGGCATGCAGTTGGCTTTTTAATTTTAGCTCTTGTTTTTCAATGTAAGCATTTAGGGCTATAAATTTCCCTCTCATCACTGCCCTCACTGCATCCCCTAAGTTTTGATATGGTGTGTTCTCATTTTCATTCATCTCAAGATATTTATTAATTTCTCTTCCGATTTCTTCTTTGACCCACTGATTGTTTTAGAATGTGTTTGATTACTTTCAATGTATCTATGAATTTTCCAGTTCTCTGCCTGTTATTGGTTTCTAGTTCCATTCCATTATAATCAGAGAAAATATTTTGTATAATTTCAGTCTTTTAAAATTTATTGAGAGTTGTTTTATGACCCAGTATATGAACTATCTTGGAGAACAATCCATGGGCACATGAGAAGAATGTTTGCACTGCTCTTTTGGGATGCAATGTAGTATATAGGCCTGTTAGGTTTAGCTTGTCTAACATATTTTTCAAGTTCTTTTTCCTTATTGATCCTCTGCCTAGATATTCTACCTGTTGATGGGAGTGGTATATTGAAGCCTCCAACTATTATTATAGAGATATAAGCTTCTCACTTCCATTTTACCAGTGTTTGCCTCATATTTTGGGGCACCATGATTAGGTGCATAAATATTTATGATTGTTATTTCTTTGTGATGGATTGATCCTTTTATTAATATATTGTGTCCTTATTTGTCTCTTATAACAGTGTTGCATTTAATATCTATTTTGTCTGATATTGGTATAGCTACCCCAGCTCTTTTTTTGGTTACTATTTGTGTGGAATATCTTTTTTCCAACCTATCACTTTCAACCTATTTATGTCTTTGAGTTTAAGGTGAGTCTCTTGCAAAAGCATATAGTTTTGTGCTTCCTCTGAAGTTCCTCTGTGTTCCCTTGACTCGGCACATCTTCCTATTTCTTAGTATGGCTTGTAGTTTTCTTGCTCTTGTCTAGACATCCGATTACCATGTGAATGTGAGTTTCGTGTTCTTGCCTACAGTGTTACTGTTGATGTACTCTGTGTTAAGGCTCTTCTTTGATGCTTAGTTCAATTTATTCTAGACCTTTAGAACAGTCCATGTTTAACTAATCAGATTTTTCAGTTCCTTATTTGCTTCTTGCTCTGGTTAAGCAGTGAAATTTTTAAGATTGTCCTTTTTGTGCAGTTGTTTCATCTCCAGGAGAAAGCTTCATTTCCTTTATTTCATCTCCAGGAATCTTGATCTGTTCTGCTTGTTTTTGTTTTGTTTCTATAATTTTTTACATTCCTTTCACTATTACTAGTTGCTTTTGCCTTGAGGGCAAATTCTGGGAAAAGGTTTAATCTCTGAGAAGACTTTCCCAAGCCACTATTTCCCAGCCGAAACAGGACCAGGGACTCATGAAAGTGGAACAGACTGGCTCCAAAGTGTTCTGTGGAGGGGATCACAAAGGTTGCCAAAATCCTTATTGATGGCTTTTCAGAGCTGTACTCTCCTGGCCTGCCAAGCTTAATGCAACCTTTTAGCTGTTTCCCACAGCTTAACTGAAGCACTATATCTTTAAATCTTCTCCGCCTCAGCCCCTGTCCAGGGTGGGGTTGAAACAGTGGCTGCCACCACCTTTGTTCAATGTGTGTCAAAATAGTAGCTCAGAGCCAGACCAGGTGATTGGAGTATGCAAATCAAAAACCTTGATTGGTGATCAGCTGTACTCTTCCCTGTTCTTGGAGAAGAGGACTTATATTCTTTTCTGCCTCCCGTCAGGTATCTAGGGACTGGACCTCAGGGCAGGTCACACTGAGAGTGTGGGATGTGCATTGGCAGCCACTGTGCAGAGATAGCAATGACAGTTCTCCACCATAGTTTATCAGCCTCTTCCTCCCACTCTTTCCTGGATGCTATACAGTGTTTTGGCTTCTAGAGCCCCAGAAAAGTTCTTTCATTCAGTTCCTGCTGTTGGGGTGGAAGTATTGAATCTATACTCCCTACTCCTCCGTCTTCCCCAGAAGATCCCCCTGAATAATTCTTAATTCTCATAACCACTGTGTATGCTTTTTTACAAAAATGAGTTTTTAAAACTCCAGCTGACAAGATATAATACAATAGGAATATTATACATTTATAGTTAGGAGATATTTTCAAACATTTGGCTCATTCTGTTGGCTCTGGAATGCAAACCCAAAAGAGACTCAAAGAGGAGTCTTTGTTTGCTGGTCAACATTCATAACTTAACTCTTGAACCAGGCTTCTCTAGATCAATGCACAAAGGCCAAGACAATTATGAGAAGTCTGACAAACTGAGTATATATCAGAATAGAAGCTACCTACTTGTTTTAGATAGTGTTAAAGTATGTAGGACAAATGTACCACTTATCCCACACAGTAACTAGCACTGTAGCTTTTAGCACATTGTGGTACTTAAGAAACATTCTTTTACTTATGATATTGAAGTAGCTGAGTGAAGAGTGGAAAAATTATGTCTATTGAATCTCTAGCTCCACAGTAGTGGAGGCTTATGTATAAAGAATGGATGAGCCATGTGGTTAGGGTTGACTTTCCTCTCTGCATTCTCAGGAGAGAGAGGTTATGAGGAGTACAGTATTCCTGCAGAATTGTCAAGTCCAGTGTATGTAGATGGAGAAACTTGACATAATGGTATGCTTTGAGGTAAGTCCACATTAAGGTAGGATAATGTGGGAACAGGATGCAAGGAGCCTGACCTAGAATAGGTGGACACAACTCTTCTGTGAAATTCCTGTAGCAGGAAAACCCTTCTGTTGAAGTCGAGTGCTGACTTGGGCGGATTAAATTAAGTAGCATAAATTAAAGCATTTAAATGGGTGGGAAGCAGGTGTTTTGTCAGTTTGTTTTAGCTGAGAAAAGCTGTTAAGGTACCTTTGCAAACTCAGGCTGCCTGCTCAACTGTTCTGGGAAAGAATTTGTTAAGAGGGACGGGGAGGGGCAGTGGCTTACCAACCACCACCTCAGCTCTTGGTTTGCAGGTCTTGTGAAATTTTCATAAGAAACATGGAGCCTTTGAAAAGGAAGATCTGATACCATGGAACACTGCTGTTCAGGACCTGAACAGACTTAAATCAAGACCCAGTGGCAATGAAGAGCAATAAGACCCCCAGAATTAACCTAATTAGAGGAAAAAAGAGAGTTTGTGTCAATGACCAATGCTCAAAACAAAGCCTAATTATCCTTAAGGGAACAATACCAACTTTGCAACCTGTTCCAAAGTGGGTTGAAAGGCTTAGTATTTAGTACTTAGGCATCTGATACTCTGTTGTGCTTCAGATATATTCCAAGCATATGGGTGTTAGCCATGAAAGCTGTAAACTGCAGAGACCGAGTCTGGGATATCAGGGCTGTGCAGCCAGGGAGCTTAAACAGTAATGGCATTATTACAAAGTAGACTCTAGCTCACAGCCAAGGCACTGGTGCTGTCTTGTGGCCATTAATGGAATAGCAACACAGGAGTGAACTTTAGTTTTCAACCTCTGCTGGTTATGTGAAAGAGGACTGACAGCTCTGTGTTCAGAAAATTCCTGGGAATCTTGAACACTCAGGCAGAGTGGCAGTGTGTACATTCTAGAAGAAGATACTGAACTTCCTGCTTCATGCTTATGTGCATTTGATTTTTAAAAAAAAAATAAAAGAGATATAAACATTTATACTCTGATTTTTTTTTCTCCAGTGGTATTTAAAGAGTCAGTTATCAAACTTATGACATGTCAGGTATTCATGAGGCTAAAGTGCACTTGCACTTCATAAGACCTTATGTTAGCAGTATTTGGTTGACTATACGTATTAATAATATTTGTTTATTTCTTCATCTATTCCACAGAAATTATTTATTAGGGCTTTATGTATGACTAGCACTCTGATAGTTACCTAGAGGTAAACTACTTTCCAAGAGATTATGCTAAAAAGAACCCATGAATTGTTATTTCCCCACTTTTGCAGATGAGGCAACTGAGCAAAAATATAATTTATTAATGGTCATTCAACTAAGAGAGGGACCAGAGTCAAAGGATTTAGAAACTAGGCATGACTATTATCTAAAGTCATTTTTCCTGCTATACTTTAGACTTCTACTGGGTAGATTTGTGATTTTATGAAGGTAGATCCTTGTTTTTCATGTTTCGGGTGTAGATAGTTTCTCGTGGTGGGTAAGATGACTTAGAGGGGGGAACTGGCCATGCCAGACAGGCAGCCATTAAGGGGTGGGGTAGGGCACTTTGTGCCACCCAGTATCAATTGTTCCAGAGACTGAGTACAACTATAAGGTCAGTCAATCAATCAATCAACCATGTCTATGTAATAAAGCCTCAATGAAAAGCTTTGGGGAGCTCCCCAGGTTGGTAATACTATGTGCATATTGCCACAAATTATTGCCTGGAGAGTAGTGCATCTACCTGCAGACCGTAGTAGGTTCTACCTTATGCATCTCTTCCTTACACAGATACTCCTTCCTTTGGATGATTCTAATTTGTGTCCTTTCCCTTTAATAAACTGAATTTGTGAGTATAATAGCTTTCAGTTCTGTGAATCCTAGTGAATTCTGAAATTGAGGGTGCTTGGGGAACTCCCTGAACTTGCGAATGATGTCAGAAGTAAGAGTGGTGTGTGTATCCTTCCCTCTAACATTGTATTTGGACCCTAACTTCTTGCAGTTTAAGTCAGAAATCTTGGGCAGATTTGGCAATCTACTCTCCATGGCATGACAGATTCATCAAGGGGTAGGGCCTACATGTGCCAAATGCTCTTGAGTTGAAGCCTTTTGGCACATACTTTACCACAAAGAGATCTGGATTTTAGATTTGGATGTTAGGCTTAATATCCTGGCTGTGCTATTGTTAGCTGTATGAAATGACCAGCTAATTTAAACTCTAGAAATTTCAGTTTCATTGTCTGACAAATTAGGTTAGGAACAATTATTTCACAGTTTTAATTTTTATTCAATTATATCTACAAAACATTAACTATAGTCACTCAATATTCTCTTTCCTTGCTTTCTTTTTTTCCTCCTTTTTTAATCTTTCCCTCCTCCTTCCTCCCTTCTTTCCTTTTCTTTCTTTGGTACTCTTTCCTCCATCTCACCTATGTTCTCTCCCTTCTTCTATTCTTTTTTTTTTATCAGAAATTCAGGTAAGTTATTCTACTTCAGACTAAGACCCTAAGAGTTTTCTTTATCTTTTCAAAACATTTTCCTCCAAAATAGATCATCAATATAACGCATTTGGGATAAATTGATTGCTTCTGTAATCTTGTGACATGTTTTGAATTCAGACAGGTAAAAGTACAGATATCTTGCTTAATTCTCTATCTGGATTCAGATAGAGAATAATTACACGAATAGAGTCAATGAAGATTTAGAGTACACATATTTCTTATCTATGGACATTAACTTCTGATCCACACAGAAGTTTTATTTCATTCCACTATGTGTGTAAAGGAGTTCTGTCTTCCTGTAAAGATCTTCTATTTCATGGCAGACTGCAGAGCCTGAAAAATTCTCCTGCTGCTAAATATTAAGGTAAAATGTAATAAACCTTCTGTGAAATGCTCTGTTACATTTGAAAGAAAGTAAGGCAACTTGCTAGTGGTCCAAAAGGGAACAGTAGATAAGTATTAGACTGATAGACTTTGAAGCTATGGCTCTGATGGGAGCATGTGCATTTTACATAATCATACTAACATACAACACAAGATTTTGTATCCTCACAGGGAAGGAGTTAGAATTAAGACACCCAGCCCCACACAGTGCCAAGGATCTTGAAGAGCTATAACCAAGGAGCAGACAGAAACATTCATACACATACACACACCCCTTCTATGATGAACCATTGATTGTATACTTTGGATGGGTTGCGTAGTGTGTGAATATATCTCAAACACTACGCACACATTAAAAAACACACACACATATAGACACACACATTTACAACTTGAACTAGTCTGAAGAGAGAATGAAACAAGTCTCTCTGAGAATTTGCATCCAGAAATTTGCCCTCAAGTAAATGTAATTTGGAATTTACATTATCCGTGTAGCCTGGGAGTTCCACTTGGAGAAATTAATGTGCAGTGTTCTTAGGGTGGTCTTAAAATATTTCACTTAAATAGCTGTGTTAATCATGAAATCACAATAGAAAATTACAAAATCATCATGAACAAGCGTCAACAGAAACAAATAATAGCAAAATTAGACATAAAATCTTTGAATGATCCCAAAGGTAAAATGAGCATGTTTAAAATGTTTTTTTTAAAAAAAGATGAAGTAAACACTTTGAGAAAGAAGCATTCATCTATCAAAAAAAAAAAAAAAAAGGCCCAGTATATTTGAAACAAATGAACAGGGAATGTTGTACAGAGTTTCTATTTGGGTTGATTGTAAAGTTTTGGTATTGGATGGTGGTGATGGTAGCACAGCATTGTGAACGTAACAACACTAAATTATATACTTTAATGTGGCTAAAGGGGAAATTTTAGGTTGTATATGTATTACTAGAATAAAAATTTTAACAAAGCATACAGGAGTAAACCACACAAACAGTGAACCCTATTATAAATGATGGTTAATAGTACAATTATAAAATGTTCTTTCATGAATTGTAACAAATGTACCACGCTAATGCAAAGTATTAATATTAGAATGATGTATTGAAACTCTGTATTTTATACATGAATTTTCTGTAAACCTACAACTTCTATAATAAAAATTAGATAAAAGTACTTTACCTTATGTAAATGTAAAAATTGCAGTTACTGATACTAAAACTAATTGTGTATCAGAGAACTGATGCAACTGAGTTGAAAATTGGTAAAATGGAGCAAAACTTGAAGAGATTAATCTGAAAGCACTACAATTTGAAAAAAGTGTAACACCAAACAGAGGTTAAGAGATATAGAGAATTGAATGAGAAGGTCCAATATTCATAGAACAAAATTTTCAGGGAAGCATATAGAAAATGGGAGAGGAGAAATGTTAAAGATAGTGGTTGAATGTTTTTAAATTTGAAGGAAGCTTCAAATTAAGCTTCAGATGTAAGAAGCTTAATTAATAAGAAGCAAGGTGATTTTTTAAAAATCTGGATACTTTTGCTGACATTGCAAAATCTCAAAGATGTAAGGTCTGACTAAAGCCATAGAGATGCTATACTACCTACTGAAGAACAGCAATTCAACTGAAAGTGTAATTCTCAACAGCAACAATAGATGTGACAAGACCGTGGAATTATATATATATATACATATATATATATCACACAATTGATTCTTATTATGTTCTATAAAGTCACTGTGAACACTGAATTAGGGGGTACTGAACACTTGTTCCCAGGAGAAAATTACAGAGGTAGGGTGCTGTGAGCTTTTGGCCCCAGCAGTTTTGTCAACTGATCAATACATAACCTTGATTTATGTGTGTTTCTGTTTAAAGACACCTTATTTAATATATTGTTGATTCATTAACGTTAACATTGAACTCATAGCCGACAGCCCTATCCTTCACACCTGAATGAAGCTTATCTAACACATGTATTATCTCTGTAAGGTCCATTACAGGTTTTTGCACTAGGAAACTAGTGAGTACTTCTTCTTCTTTTTTTTTTTTATAGTTTAAAAGCTTTATTCCTGTACATTGGAATTTTAGAAGTTCTAGTAATCAGAGGTAACTATTCATTGACATAATAAATTGCATTAACAATGTAATTTTACATCTCAATCTCTTTCCGTTTTAATACTGATTTTTCAAAAAGAAGTTGTTCACAGAAAAATCAGGCATAAGATACAGAGTTCACAAATATCACCCTATTGTTAATAATTTGCATTGGTGTAGTATGTTTGGTGCAATTGATGAAAGCACATTTTTATAATTGTACTATTAAATGTAGCCTATGGCATAACTTAGGTTCACTGTGTTGTACACAGTGGAACTGTACAACATAGTGAGTACTTCTTGAATAATGTACCCTAATTTAGATTCTTAATTTTAATCCACAGTCCTGTGTGTGAACTGAATGAGGGTGGATCTTAATCTGGATTATTGGAGTACTTCATAAGTAGAAGGAATTCAGATATAGTCATAAAGGGCCATGGGATGGAGCCAGAAGCCAGAAGTCAATGAACCCAGAAGAGACATGAGAGGGCATTGCCATGTGATGTGGGGCAGGGGAAGGAAGCCAAGGAGGACCCCATGGATTGCTGGAGGCCAGCATCAGAAGGCTACAGACCTTGGAGAAAAAGCATCACCTTGCTGATGCCTTAATTTTGGACTTCTTCAAGCCTCAAACCACAAGACAATAAATCCCCATTGTTTAAGGTAACACATTGTGTGGTATTTGTCATAGCATCCTGGCAAACTAAGATAAGCACTATATTTGGGGGACCATTTTAAGCAGCAGAGAAAATGCAAAAATATGATGCTAGACCTACCGAGAAAAGAACACTTGTTTACAGTATGAACATTGAAAAGAGGAGAGCAGAGTATCATCTTATTCCAACGCAATTAGCAACATGTATGTCAGGCAACTCAAAATTTTCACTTCTTTTGCACACCTATGAATGAAAGTAGCTAAAATAATATAACAAATCCAAAAGGAGAGAGGAATCTATACAATACGAAGTATAAATGACAAAATGTTTATTTTCTGCAATAAGACCCTGACCATGGAAAGCCAAAAGGCAAACATAGTAAAGGGGAAGAAACTTGGAAGCCCAGAGAAAATAGAACCAGAATGATATGTATGTATGTGAGGATTTAGATTCATTTTAAATTTGAGAGCATTTACACCCAAGGCTGTGCTCTGGTAAAATCACTCTCATGGTATCTTATTTTTCCAGAGCAAGGGTCCCGAATGTAAGGGTTAACCATAATGTTGTAGAGTAAAATGCTCAATTTTTAATATGTGATCACTCAACTTGATTTGTCATTAACATGCTGTTTTAGCAGTTCTCATTTGTCCTATGGATGGTGAGGGTTTGAGAGTCAGGGAGGATTGCCTTCACTTTGAATGAAAACAGTCTGCCTTCTTGTAGGAGTCATTAAAAATACTGATTTTGTAGGGACTGAAATTTCCCAGTTTTCTTTTTCTACTAATGTGATCTAAGTTTAACTTCACCTGTAAGAGTCATTATGAGGGAAAAGAAGTGCATGGTTTGTGTATACATGTGTGTGTGCACTCATACTCCTACCTAAGGTAAAGTTAGGGGCCAAGTGTCAAGGAATTAGAGTGAGCGGGAAGGAGGATAGAAGAACCTGAAATTCAGGGCTCTTCAGAGGGACAAAGGATGAAAATGGGAGCTCAAGTCTTAAAGGATGCACTGGAATCACCCTAGGAAAGGCAATGGACATCTTATCAAGGTCCAGGAGACATTTTGAATCAAAGTCTTTGCAGGAAAATAACTGCCCAATTTCCATATGAGTGGAGACTTCTAGCACCTTTACTCTGCTCCTGTGCTTGTCAGATGTCGGTTCTTTAGGTGACTGACAACACCGCACCATTTAGTCCAAGGACCCAGTTAGCGGATCCGCAGTAAGAGCCAAATCCTGTTGGATCCGTATCTAGACATTATGCTTTGCCACTAATAAAATACACTGTGAAACAAATCACACTTCTGCAGGGTCTCCCTTGACGATTCTATGCAAAAAACCAGATGCTTAGACACCCAGCAGGTTTTAGGGAATGTCCCCTCTTCCATATCTTGACCCCATCTGGAAAGCAGACTGACTTTGTAGTGCAATGTGGAGTCAGACTGCATGGATTAAAATATTTTTCCACTTTGGGCAAGCAACGTAATGACTATTATTTTGATTCCTCATCAGTAATATTGTGCATTATAATGTGTATCTCATTAGGTTGTTATGAAGATTAAATGAAATAAGAGCAATAATTGGTAATTGACACATTAAGAACGTGATGAAAATATGTTATTATCATTACTAGTACAATCCTTGGTGTGATTATGTGTTAAATTTTGTTTTCTTCTCAAAGATGGCAGAAACCATTCTTTGATGTACGTTATTTCTACAATGTAGTATATTAGGGCCAAAGTTAATGTTTGTTAAAATGAAAAAAGTATTATCTTTGAACTGTTATTTACATTGTTATTCCTATATTATAAATGAAGAAACTGTGATTCTGAGAGTCTATGTCACTTGTCCAAGAACAAGCAGCCAGGAAGTGGTAGAGCAAAGGGACAAACTTGAGCTTCCAATTTTCTCTTTCCAATATACCCATGATCTGAGAGTAGAGAGGAATTATTCATTTATAAGGAAGTCTGAGGACAGAGATGCTTTGGCCAGTGTAAATTGGGTGCTCTTAGCATCATAGATTTCATTGAGTGATGATTCACTCATGAAATAGTTTTCCTTATTTAGTATGTTTATGAGTTCTATTTGATGCTCTCATCCAGGGCCTCTGGGTAGCACAGAAGAGAAAGAGACAGAAGAGTAGTCAATGCATGCATTGTGTGGGGTTATTTTCTTCTGTGTCTCTGTCCCGATATCTCCCTCTTCAGCAGCTGTGAGTAGGAAAGTGTGAGGACTAGAACTAGACTTCACTTGCTCTCCTATCTCCAGGCTTCCTGTGCCCAAGGCCCACATGATCCCATATTAGCTTGAGTATTCTTCTCCTGAGTAGCTCTGGAGATCTACAAAGCAGAGGGTATTTTCTAGGTTCTGTTGTACATTAGTTCAGAGTGGTGACTGTTTTCCCAAAGAGGCATCATCAGGTGTTACTCCATAGATGTTAGTAATTGCATTTTTTGAATCCTTACATTGGAAACAGAATTTAGACAAAAAACAACCATTAAGGCAAAGTCTTTGACATGAGGCCGGATGTGTGAACCAGAGCCCTAATCCCACCTCACCCCCACTCCCTGACCTGGGATTTGCTCAGGTCCAAACACCTGATGCTTTTCCCTGAGAAGGACTCACAGATGTCCCCTGTCTGCTCATTTACTATTGTCTATTCTCCTTTGATTTCTGACAATGTTTCTCTGTCATCTCTTTCCACAAAGTTAGTGGTGAGGATAGTCTTATTTAATTCTTTCTGCACTCGTGTATCCACAGAAACTTTTACTGAGAAGTTTCTCTCTGGTAAAGTTCCTTCCCATTTCCCCTCCAGGATTTATTTTCCTTTATTTTTTCTCCCTAGGCACCTTTGATCTTGCTATGTCCTCACTCTACTCTCAATGCTGAATTAAACCTTTTATAATATGTCCCCCTAGGAAGTGGGCTATTGGGCCCCAGGCTCCTTGTGCTTAACATGGACATTAGCCCCAGGGATCTGTGGGGGAGGAAGGGGTATCATGTAGCCAGGACCTATAAAGTCAGCCTCCAGAACCCTTGGCTACTTTAGCACCCAACAGCTAGAAACAACAGCGGCAGCAGTGCAGCTTCCTGAAGCTGGTGAGTCTCAGGTTGGGGCCAGGAAAATTATGGGGAAGGAGATAATGAGGATGGGAGGAAGAATCCAGAAATTTGGTATGAAAAGGAGGTGAGATTCTTTCAACAGGGTCCAGTGAAATAGATGCCAACCCTGCCAAGCTACCTAGATTTTGATGCAAAGGTCAGTGTCAGGGACTGACCTAATATTCCACCTCAAGTTGAGGATGAGTCATTCTGTGGCCAGACAAGGTCACTGGACCCCAAACTTCCAGAGGTTCAAAGGCCCCCACTCATATCACGGCTTGGAGGCCAAGGTTATGTGCCTGACTGGTCCAGAATCTTCCTTGTTGCACTAGTTTAAATTCATGTGTGAGGCAAGAGGATGGCTCCTCTCTCTAGCCTTTATATTGGCGCTCCCATTGCAAGTTTGGTTAGTTAATAACTGCCTGACCTTTCCAGACTGTCATTGTCTCATGGTCAGAAATCATGTTTTGTTCATTAGCATCCTAAACAAGGAGACACTCTCTTTGAATATTCACTGACGTGAGGTTGAGGTCAGAGCAATGCCTCAGATGATGAGCCCTCATTTTCCAGAGTAAGAGGCCTCCGTTTCACTGAGGAGAACACAGAGAGAGGATAAATGGTCCCCGTTATTGAGTACTCTAAAAGGGACTAGTACACAAAGCCGAAAACACAACTCTGCATGGAAGACTATATCGGTATGTTTGGATGTCTAAAAAGGGCATGGTGTATTTCTTTACTGTATCAGTGAAGATGTCCTCACTGATATTCTTGACTCCAGTCACACCCTTTCACCTCAGCTTTTCTTACACTAAATCCTATAACCCTTTCCACTCCCATTGCTCAAATATATGCTTTCTTCTCTGTTTGTTTAGCTACTACCTTTGTTTAGAACTTCACATTACTTTTCATTTGGATTTGTTTATTCATTCAGGAATCTCCAAAAAGCTTCCTTACCTTCTGTCTGATTCCCCCTTTGATTCATTTATTATATAATACAATTTTCTTGCTTCAAATCTTCCACAATTCTCTAAAGAGTACATGATAATGCCTATTTTCAGACGGCCCCCTAAAGACCCTGACAAGGCTGCCACCACTTACTTTTTTTTTTTCACATGGGCAAGCTCTGGCAATTGAACCAGGGTCTCCAGCACAGCAGGCAAGAATTCTGCCACTGAGCCACCATTGCCCACTCTGTCACCACTTATCTCCTGACACTCTGCTCTTCCTACCTCCTTCCCTTAAAGAACTTAGCAACAAATAGCCCCTAATGTCTTACTGTACACTCACCTGCACAGGTCTTTCTGCTCTTACCATTGCCTAAAAGGATAGTCCTTCTTCTTCTGCTGGGCAAATGTTATCTATTCTGTAGCCTTCTCTGATGCTCTTCATGGACTGTCTCTAGGTCTAACAAGACCTCAGGAAACAGTGGCCTCTTTTCCCTACATGACACCTGAAGATAAGTATCCTTTATTCCATTTTATAAGTGAGAAACTGGATACCAGAGTGTTTAAATAGCTTGTCAGAGTCATACAGTGAGTAGAAGAACCTGAATTGGAATTCATTTCTGTCCGATGCCAACTTTTCAACACCATACCATGCTCTTTCATTCACGAGTGCTTTTGTCCCTTTCTCCTGTTTTTTAATCACCAAGAGCCACAACTATGCTGCATTCTACATGTTTGCAGGTCTATTTATTCTATTAATTAAGTAAGCTTTCAGTAGTGTGTCTAGCATATTCAGCAGTGTGCTTAGCATTAAGACCCAGTCCTTAGAAAGCATACTGTTTGCTCACTTGTTGAAATAAATCAAGTCACCTTGGGGATCCAGGACTTGGAATTACTAAAAGAAGAAGACTTTTCAAAGAAAATAGGTATATTTTCTATTGTTTATATTTTCCAGATTCAAACTAAGGGCTATTTTCCTAATCACCTATGGAAATACATGGCAGAGCTGCTATATAACTGTTGCTACCCTAGTTTTAACCCCTAAATCCTTGGTTTGCCTTAAAGCTCAACAATGGGTACAAAGTCTTCCCTGCCTCAATATGTATTGTATAATCTGTATTTGGAATGTCTGGGATATTCAAAGTGAAAATCCTTGGATCAAATCAGTAACTTCATTAACTGTTCTGGCAGTTAGAAGCTACTCTCAATCCTCATTGAATTTACCTTCTCATATACACCTGAGCCCACACAGATTTGTCATATGGGACAGATGGACAGGATCAATAATTGCTGGTACACAGATTATATGCCTCTTGGGCCCCCTGTCTCATCCTCGCGTGGCTCCCTGGGTTCTTTCCTGTTCTCACCCTTATTAGCATTAGGCCACTCAACTCTTCTTCAGTTGTAAGGGAAAACATGGTATCCACCAAAAGAAAGAATTGGATTCAAAGTAGGTAAGCTTACAGAACATAGATTCCATATGCTAGTATAATTGGACCCTGGCCACAGGGAAGCATACACAATTGTGCCTATCAGGTAAATGGGTTCCTGTACAAGTTTCATGGTCTAAACCTCATTCGCTAGTTAGCGTCTAGTCTCCCTTTGGTGAATCTGAACTATTCTGAATCTTTTTCTTAAAGGTATCTAGTTATAGTCTTTGAAGATGTCTCTTCTGAATGAGCTAGCCTCTCTTTATCATCTTTGAGGTGCTCAATCTCCATGAGGAGTTCTTCACTAAGTTGTAAAATTAATTCTGAAGAAAACAATTTCACTAATTCAAGGTTGATATGAGGAAAAAAGAAGATTATTTGACTTGAGGCAACGGGTTTGCCTAGGGTTTATCTGAATCTTCAGCAGACCCTTCCATGGTGGCCTGAGCTGGGAGCCTTGTAGAGCATTTGTAGAGCTCAACAAATTTGTAGAGGATTTAGGGGTTATTTGTAGAGAATTTAGGGGTTAAAACTAGGGTAGGGACAGTTATATAGCAGCTCTGCTCTACAAATATGCATTTCCACCCCCCAAAAATGGAAAACCAAATCCTTGGGAGAATTGAAGATGAAACATGTTTGGAAGATGGCATGGAGTAGAAAAGCTATAATCAAGAACCACTGATAAAAGGAAACAGACAAACTCACCTTTAGGATGCTGTTCAAGCACTTTGGATGTCGTATTATTGATAGCAAGACTGGTCCCCATTATGAAGCACAACAAAAGGAGACGATATCTAGCTTTTTAAAGAGTAGGCTACCTGGAAAGTAACTAGGTTTTATGTAAAATAGCACAGAAATAATATCTGCTTATCTGCAAAAGTACCCATGAACATAGATACTCTCCTCCTACTTCTAAAGAGAAGTCGATTCTCCTTCAGGAACTGGACATTTGCTATGATATTTTTTCCTGTGGGAGATCCACCTTCAAAGGTTTTCTTCTCCTTTGTCCCAATACCAAACTAGCTAACATAACAACCTCAGTTTTGCCATGTGGACAGTACCCCTGGTTTCCAATGTAAGAAATTTTATTTTGTGCCTAGAGAAATGAGGATAAGCTAGATACTTTTTTTATGTCACCATTTTATCTAGAAGTTATCACTTGCTTTTTACTCCTTCCAGAACCGTATTTCATCAAACATTTCCATTTCCTTTTAAATCTCCAACTACCAACACCATGTGAAATTTTTTTTAACTTCAGACTTTAACAACGTATATATTTTCCCAATTATTTTACATGCTAATTAACACCTCTTACCTAATTTATTCTTTTCTTCAAATAAATAACAACAAAGAAATCTGTATTTGAAGACTTGATTTTTTTCTGAATTTCAAGCATATTATATTTTGAATGATCAATGGGGAACTCTACCAAGATATTTTGCAAACATCTATGCATAAAACTTCAAATATAAATATATTTTAAAAATTCTTAAAAATCACTCTCTTTCCCATTCCCTTCCTTAATTTCTCAGTGAAGGATTTCATTCTTTCTGTCATCAAACCTAAAAAACGAAAAGTCATCTCTGACACTGTGATGTGAGATTCAAAACCTAGTTTTATTCATCTTTCTCCCTATTGTAATCACCTTGTCCAACAGCAAGTAGTGTAGGCTTACGCAAACATTGAATAATGAATCCTTAAAAGCCTTTCTTTATTATCCATTCCCTACATGTGATTTTTAATGTAACTCTTACTCTTTGTTTTGATTTTGAAATGTCTGTCCTATCCATTTCTTCCTGTCCATCTTGAACTCAAGGATATAGTTCTTGATTTCAAGGAGGAGCTTGGTTCAGCTTGGTTGCAAGAAGGCAAGTACTTGGTCCAGTTTCCGAGCTATAGAAAGACCCTGCAAAGGATTCATCCTGATAGCAGAGCAGGAAGCCTGAGAAAATGGTCTAGGAGCACTCCTGGACAGCTCTGTCATCTCAAACTGCCCAATGCCAGGCTGCCACAAAGCAGGATAACAAAAATTAGTGGCAAATCAGTCAGGGCCCTGGTGATAAAAAGTTGCTCTTCTTTGGATGGGATTCCTGTGACACATTAGCTCACAACCTAACTATAGTAAAGGAATCCCCAGGTCCTTAGTTTTCATCAAGGAACCCAGAGGGGTGAGCTTAAGTCAGTTCCACTGCTCAATCCTACAGACATGGAATGGTACTCTTAGGCCCAGGCTTTTATTTACCTAAAGCTACCAGGCCTCTCTCACCTTCATGTTCAAACTAACCGGATATTTTTCCTGCCTTGTAATCTTCTAAATGTGTTCCTCTCTTGGATACCTCTTAAAGATCCTGTTTTCTCATTTGAAGAACTGTTACAGCACTTCTAATTTTTAAAATTTCCTCAGTGGACACCCGCACCAGGCTCTACTCCACCTCTCATCAGAATGGGTCAGTCTCTTCCAAAGGACCCAAACCAAAAAAAAAAAAACAACAAAAACCAACATACTTGAACCTGCACAAAGAGAAGCAACAGCAAATAATGCCCTTAAAGTGAAATTTCCTTTTAGGCAGGAAGAAATTCTTGCCTTTGGGTAGTATCAAGGGCTGCTGTCATCCAGTATTTCCTAAAGAATGAAAATAAAGTATCCTGAAATCAGGTCTTGGTCCAGCCCTACAAAGTAGAAAGCTATACTTTCTCTGGACCTGCATGGATTTGGCTAAGCAGAGCTTTCCACTGAGATATCCCTTCAAAACTCCCGAAGGAGGGCTTGTTTAGGGAATTGTGCTTGTCAAGGTAAGATAGTTTAGTGACTGAGTGCATGAACTCTAGGTCTGCTCTGGTGTGCAGTCCTTCCTTACTAGTTTTCTAACCTTTTTTTTCAGGTGAAATTAATTTTATTAATATATGTTTAATTTAACCAATTTATCAAAGATATTAAATTTTTCATATAATCAACATAAACATATTTTTTCCATATTAAATTTTCAAAATCTGGTACATATTTACACCTACAGCACACATTTGGACTAGCCACCTTAAAGTACTCAGTAACCTTGTGCAGCTAGTGCTACCATATTGCTCCCATTAGTATAGCCTAAATGTAGAGCCTCTTGGGGGCAGATGTCTAGATATCTTACAGCTCTAGATACAGTGATCTTTAGCATGTCTTGCTTAGTAACAATGACCAAAAATTACTGTTCTGTTTTCAAAAAAAGTCATGAAATAGTAGACTAATAGGAAGCTCAGACCCCCAAATTGGGGTAGTGGTTCCTCATAGCTTTCGCATAAGATATTTGTGGATTCTGTTTATACGTTTTTGTTGTTATTTTATTTGTTTTTATTCAAATAAAAAAATTTGTTTTATTTTATCTGGTTCACTTTAAACCAGATTGATATCAAAACCACTCACCTGTTTCTTTTTCTAAAATTGACACAGACTGAACCTAATTGATTGCAACCAATAGAAAGAATGGGCTTTAATTACCTTTTCTAGGTTTGTGTTCTCCTTTTCTTAGATGTCATGAAGAAGACTGCCAAGGGTGAAGAGAAAGAGCATGTCTACTCCTAGTCTAAGATTATTTTTCTTTTTAACATCTTGGCTGATAATATTATGATCAAATTAGTAGAATGTAAGGAGTAGAAAACGATGTGATCATTTTTTTCCACAATCAGAAATTTGAATATCCTCGTTACTAATTTGCTCTTTTCCCTCTTTTTTTTCCTATTTACTTATTTTAAAGACTTTTTTTTTTTTTAGATATATTGACACATCATGTAAACCAGCCAATGTATATAATCCCTGGATCACAGTATATTCACAGAGTTGTTTTATTCATCACCACAATCAATTTTAGAAACTTTTCATTACTCCAAAAAGAAAAAACCCATATCCTCCTTATACCACATGTCTTTCTAATCTTAATTAAATGACTCTACTCCCTTTTCCCTCAATTTCATTATCTGCAAAGATAGGACAAAACTATTAATTACCACTTTTGTTTCCTAAAAGGATGAAATGAAATAATGAATGTAAAACATTCATCATAGTGTCTGGCACGTGATGAATGCTCAATTAAACTTGTTATTATTATGTTAATGTTGTTGTCATTATTGCTGTTGTTATTATTTCAATGCTTCACTGGGACAAGTTTAAATGTCTAATGGAAACCAGAGTTGCAGTGCATCTAGGACACATTTCTGCGTTGATACACCCCTCTCCTACATTTTAAGGTATTCTGGATTTCCATGTTAATCAGGATTAATTACATGGCAACACTCAGCAATATTTCTTCTACTCCAGCCTCCGAATTCCTTCTCATCTGCTTTCCTAGCTTCCAGAGTTGGCAGCACTGGCTGTCCCTGCCCCTCAGCCTCCTCTTCCTCCTGGCCATGGGGGCTAATGCCACCCTGCTGATTACCATCTGGCTGGAGGCCTCTCTGCATCAGCCACTGTACCACCTGCTCAGCCTCCTCTCCATGTTGGACATCGTGCTCTGCCTCACAGTCATCCCCAAAGTCCTGGCCATCTTCTGGTTTGGTCTCAGGTCCATCAGCTTTTTTGCCTGCTTTCTCCAGATGTTCATCATGAACAGTTTCCTGACCATGGAGTCCTGCACATTCATGGTCATGGCCTATGACCGCTATGTGGCCATCTGCCACCCTCTGCGGTACCCTTCCATCATCACTGACCAATTCGTGACTAGGGCTGTTGCCTTTGTTGTGGTCCGAAATGCCCTGTTTTCACTTCCTGTTCCCATCCTTTCTGCCAGACTCAGATACTGTGCAGGGAACATCATCAAGAACTGCATCTGCACTAACCTGTCTGTGTCCAAACTCTCTTGTGATGACATCACCGTCAATCGACTCTATCAGCTTGTGGCAGGCTGGACCCTGCTGGGCTCTGACCTCATCCTCATTGTTTTTTCTTACTCTTTTATTCTGAAAACTGTGCACAGGATCAAGGCTGAGGGAGCTGCAGCCAAGGCTCTGAGCACATGTGGTTCTCATTTCATTCTCATCCTCTTCTTCAGCACAGTCCTGATGGTTTTGGTTATCACCAACTTGGCCAGAAAGCAAATTCCCCCAGATGTCCCCATCTTGCTCAACATCCTGCATCACCTCATTCCTCCAGCCCTGAACCCCATTGTTTATGGCGTGAGAACCAAGGAGATCAAGCAGGGAATCCAGAAGCTGCTGAAGAAGTTGTAAGAGGTAAATGGATCAGACCCACATTGGAATTGTTAATAAAAATATGGAATTATATTTTATGATGTAAAGGAGATGTCACTTTTTCATCCTGGAATCACCTCACATTCCCCCTTCTCCAAAGGAGGATATTCATTTGTGATTTTTTTTGTTTCCTATTACTTCAAAGTAAACCTCCTTTTTAAGAATGTTTTGTTACCTGGAAATTTTTCAAGACCTAATCTCTAATTGAGGGCCCATTTTAGTCAAATCAAGCTGTATTAGAGTGTTTGACCTTTAAATAAACAAATTTTATATGATGTCATTAAAAAGACCAGTCTTTCCCCATGGTTTGCAAATATAAATGTTTCTTATATTTCTTGATTCATCCTAGCTTTTATGCCATGAAGGAATTGCTTGAACTGAGAAGGAGACATCGACCCAGAACTTCTAGAGTTAAGTGTTTGCCCTAAAAATGCCAACACTGTTCTTTGGCATCCATGGCTGATACACCTACAGTAGCCCCAACCATCCTCCTGGACCCTGTTAAGAATTTCAGACTCTGCCTCCTCTCTGGGTGGCATGTTTCATAATATTCCTTCCCTTCTACTAAATTTTTCTTCCATCATCGATCATTTTTAAAGGAGGTTGTCTACTCTGTATGGGTTTTCATTGGGGAATGGTGCAGTTGTATTTTTTTAGGTATTATATTTTGGGGACTACTTGGGGACAATGATATAACCTCATGCTATTATGCATTATAATACCTAATGCATGCCTTAATTTTAGCTGGCACTAAATGTCATGTTTACACAAGTAGGATGTAGAAAAAAAAACTGGATAATTTCTATTTGAAGCTTAGATAAAACCAATTTGTCTACATTTGGCTACTCAGATTTTATATACTTTGGCTAAACTCTTGGAATTTTGTTTTCTTACTTTGAAAATGGTGATAATGGCCTTTATTTCCTGTTATTTTATTCCTCATTATCTCAATCTTCTTAGCACTATTATCTTCACTTTATCCCCCTTTCCTTACTATAAGGAACCTTGAACTTTCAGTCACTTTTCAGTTGCCCACTCTATCTCACCCTGTCTTGCTTATTCTAAGTGCAAATACACTTTCCTGTCCATTCACTCATTGCCCTGCTTGCTTCAGACACTCTTCTGAGCTGTGGTTGGTAGAACAACCCACAGTTTTCCACGTATGGGGACCCTAGCATTTGGTTTTCAAGAATCAGTATGTTTCACTAGTTTGTAACTCTCCTTCTAATTATGATCC
Organism: Tamandua tetradactyla; assembly: GCF_023851605.1. Lineage (NCBI taxonomy): Eukaryota > Metazoa > Chordata > Mammalia > Pilosa > Myrmecophagidae > Tamandua > Tamandua tetradactyla. The sequence goes on along the minus strand of NC_135334.1, from coordinate 79,327,506 downwards.
ATGAATATTTTGTAGTAGCAATCGCTTTTGGGAATGAAAATTAGTACCTTTAAGTCCATAATTTTTCCAAGCATTGTTTGAAAAATTTTCCCATTGGTCTATTCTGTTTTCTTTTGTACTGATGCTTATCTTTGCTGAATGACTTGAATTAAAAGTGAATATTCTTAAAATATTTTTAAAATATATGTTACAGCATTGATCACCTCCTCTTCTACCACAGACTGCCTGTGTCCTGACCCTAAGATATTTTTTACACCTGTCTCAAACTCCTTTCATTTTCCCTACCACTGTAGCCAAAATGGATTGCTCACTATTTCCTGATTAGTCCCTATACATGTTTTACTCTCTCCTTTAACCATTTGAGCCTTTCTACATCAACCTCCTTTTACCAGTATCATTTACCAAATCCCATACTTCTCCCTAGAGTTATTTAAAATGCCACCTCCTGAAAGAGGCCTTCTTTTCCTACTTCTCTCAACTGAAATTATTCTGGAATCTTAAGTAGTTGTATGTTCTTTCTCTGAATGTCATAACCATTGATTAGTTTTGGAAAGAGTTTTATTCTTTTTTATTCAGTATAGTTGATTTTACATTTCCTTTCATAGAGAAATTTTAAATAAAAATATCTTGAAAAAGTAGGGACATTTTGCACATTTTACTTCTCTCTTCCTTTGAAAACTACTTGGGGACAATGATATAACCTTATGCTATTATGCATTATAATGCCTAACACAGTGCCTTAATTTTAGCTAGCACTAAATGTCATGTTTAGAAATGTAGGATGTAGAGAAAAAAACTGGATAATTTCTATTTGAAACTTAGATAAAACCAATTTGTCTACATTTGGCTACTCAGATTTTATATACTTTGGCTAAACTCTTGGAATTTTGTTTTCTTAGTTTGAAAATGGTGATAATGTTCTTTATTTCCTGTTATTTTGCTGACAAGTGAATAATCATTGAAAGTTCCTGAAATGTTCAAAGTGCATATTAAATGGGTGTTGCTGTTGTGTTACTTTCCAAGTGTGTTGGTCTCCTTGCCCTCTGAATAAGAGGTGGGTTATTATTCCATATTTCATATTCATTTGCCTTGGTCTAGACGGTATCCATGCCATTCGAGTCCTCCTCTGTCCCTATAGTCATTTTACTAATAGTTTATTTTCTTGAAAAGTTGTCTTGCTCATGTGAGGGTTATCACTCTGAAACCGAAAATTGTTAGGCCTATTCCATTCCCATGAGTAGTTCCTATGCATATGTCACAAGTGGATATGCTACGAGTCTTCCCACAAGCATCACTTCTGGAAGTCACAAATGGAGTCATTGGTGATATGTGGCTATAACATCACCCCTGTGCTCACTTCCTTTGAACCTATCTGACTTCCAAAGCCACTTGCTTCAAAAATACCCTCTTCACATTACCATGTGATAAGGGAGCAAAGCAGGTTCTGAACACCAGAGAAAGCAGAAATCTGCTTTCATCATACCCAGGCAGATATTTTAATAAAGTAATATCTTGATTCATGGCCACACACTGCACAGGTGCTTGTCTGCTTGGTAACACCTGCCCTATGCAGTTCATAAACAATATCAACCTCGGTTTTGCTGTAAAATAAATGAAGTAATAAACAGAGTCCACAATGACTGTGTCACATATATATTCTCCAGATCATTCCGTGGAGTCCTTACTTTCGTTCAATTTTCCTTCATAGGATAGAATAGCTCCTTTAGTTTCTCTCAGAATCAGATATGACTTGGTTCTTTGTGTGAGAAAAGTTTCTAAGCTATTAACCTCTTTTGTCCTTAAGTGTTCTCAATAGAAAAGTGAGTAATATTTTTCTTTAGTGTTATCCACTTTGTCTGCTTCTCTTCATTCCATCACAATTTCCCCTTTCTTTCAGTTACTACCCTTCCTAATTTTAATTCTTTGTGAATAGTGCTTCTGGTTTAGGCATTCTGACAAGCCATAGATTAGGCAGCAGCAGTAGCCTTCCCGGGTCCTCTCCCTTTGTCCATTCCCAGCGTGGTGGTGGGGTTGGAAGGGTAAAGCATAATAGCACCATCTCTGTCACGAGGCAGGGGACATTACTTACAGTCAGTTCTAGTTTGACTATACGAGGCCAGGCTGACATCCAACCCAAGGTTCCCTTAGGAAGACACAGAGACAAGTTCAAAGGAATAGAGGGAGTATCTTACTCATCGACGCCCTTGTCATGTGAAACATGGAATCTGGAACTTAGGCCTTTGAGACGACAAAGAGAGAGGATTTTGTCTCAGAGTCCAGAGTCCTCTCCAGCTCTGTCATTCCCTCTGCTGTTTCCAGATTTCTAAGGCATTTCCCCTGTGTTATCCACTGCACGCATTCACGAGAAACCTTTACATGCCTGGTGAGTAAGTCGCATTTTCATGCTCTACTAATTTTCTCACTTTAATAGTAAATATTTCACTCACCTATTCAAATTTAAAATTACTCTACTGCACACCAGGTAAAAAGAGAAATGTTATGTAAAAATGATTCTATGCTTTTTGAACTGTTTCTATACATCAGTCATGAAAAAATGACCCCAGTTTATGGATGACATGAAATACATTAAACATAATTTTTCTAAAAGTACACCTAATATATGATATAAAATTCCCTCTTTCCTAAATCTAAAAATTTTTTAAGTATATGATTTTACTTAGATTCCCCAAGTCTCCTTTAATTTTCCCCAACTATCGCCCTGTTCACTATACCCCCATATTGAATTTTTTCCTGTGTATATTCTCCTCTCTTGAGGTATGGACCTTAGGTCCCAGGTTCAGATGACCAAAATGTCAACACTAGGGACTATGGAGGGGGAAGGGAGAAGTGCAGCTTAGGGCCATGAGAATACCCTCCGGAGTCTCTGAAGAGCTGGGCCACATGGTTCAGGAAGCAGTCATAAATAGTGACAGTACTGTATGGCCTCCTTGAGCTGTGAATTCTGGGTTGGGATCAGGAAGATTATGAGAAGGGGACAATGAGGCATATAGGGATCCAGGGGTCTAATGTAAGCAGGAAGAGGAAATTCTCCTGCCAGGACTACAAGTCAGGTGCTGCATGTTCATATCTGACAAAATGTCCAAATCATATGCATCCCTTCTTTCCCATTGGAGGAGAGTTTTTAATGAGGGATATATAATGCCCTCTTAGGAAAGCCAATACTTTTTGTAAGGTTCATTGGATTAAATCTACAATTTCATTATCACTTATGGACTTGGGGATCAGTAAGAACCTCAATGAGTTTATTTTTTGAACCATAGTTCAGTCCCTCCTAGAAACAATTTCCCTGGAAGCACCAGATGACATAGCATCAGTGAACCCAGCTACCTTTGCTGCTGTCTTCTAGATCTGCTGTTTCATGCAGACTTGATCCTCAATACTCTTTTCTGCTTCTCTAACTGGGAAAGAGTGACTTTCCCATTGTTAAAGCCGCTATGCTCCCCTGAAAACTTCAGAATGGGCATAGTGTTGATGTATCTTTGGTTCATTGATCCAGGAAAAGAAAAACAAAACTGCTACCCAGCACAACAATCAACTGGAAATAAAGTAGATGACATTGGACATATATTTTAATATTTTTAACGTAACTGGAATCTGGACGCTGGTAAGTTAGTATGGTTTGACTAACAAGATAAATATGTTTTTATCTGGATTTATGTCTAGCACTTAGCCTATAGTAGTTTTCTTATTTTGAGTCTATGTTTTGAATCATAACTCTTTTGCCACTTTTTATTAGTAGCACCAGTTCCAATCTCCAAATATATCTTATGTGTCTCTGCTACCATTCTTGGAGATATCTAGATATCTTGATATTTGAATCAAAAGGATAAAAAATTTCATTGGTTTAAGGTAGGAGTAGAAGGAATGGTGATATTTAGTCTGAGTTAAGGAGGTGGGGTTGCTGGACAGCCCTGGTCTTTGGTACATATGTCCATGTTAATTTAAGCTAAGAACTCCAGATATATCTCTGTACTTATAAAGTATTCCCATACTGAAATCTGAAAGATCAATTTACTAAGGGATGCCTAAGAGGGCACTGATAAGGGAGTGTTGAGAAAGAAAATAAAAGCTATAATATTGAACTGGCATAGAAACAGAACCAAATAAAAGAAGTTCCCATATACAACTCAAGAGATGTCTGTTGTCATGTGTCTAACACCAGGATTAAACTCATATATTAAGCAAAATAAAAGGAGGCATGTTTAATATCTCAAACTATAGACCTCTGCTGTTCAATATAATAGCCACTTGCCACATGTGACTATTGAGCACTTGAAATGTGGCTAGTCTGAATTGCAGTGTTTTGTAAGTATAAAATACATACATACCTGATTTCAAAGATATCAGAATATGACAGATACATTAGATCACTATGTTTCAAGATATAGAATAACTTTTATAAATTTTAAAATATGAATTACATATTAAAATGATAATATTATACAGATATTGACAACATATTACTAAAATTAATTTCACCTGTCTCATTTTATATTTTAATGTGGTTACTCTAAATTTAAAATTACATATCAGCTTGCATTATATTTCTATTAGGCAGTGCTGCTATAAACTATATGGAAATTAATGACTTATTAGGCTAAATAGAAGGACTAATTTGTTACTTCCAACCCCCAGATCTATCTCCAAACATTCACACTCACCCGTCACCTTTGAGTAATAGGCTCTACTTTCCCAGAATTAAAGGGGAAACAGAATCTAGGAGGTTCCCTACACATTAGGACCATTGGTGTTGATAATACTGACTGAGGCTGACCTTCCTCAAAGCATGAAACAAAACAAAGTGTTGATCTTAGTTTTCTAAGACAGCTATAAGGAAGCACCACAAACTGGGTGGCTTAGAATAATAATAATTTGTGTGGCTTAGAATAATAGTAATTTATTGTTTCATATTTCTGGAAGTTAGCAGTTGAATCAAGTTATTAGCAGGACCATGCTCCATCTAAAACCTGTAGGGGAGAATCCTTCCTTGCCTCCCCTGGCTTCTGGTGCTTGCCGGCAATCCTCGGTGTTCCTTGGCTTGTAGATGCAACACCCTTTCTCCTCCATCTTCCTGGCCTACTCCTGGTATTTCTGTCTGTGTCTACTTCTCCCTTTCTTATAAGGACACCAATCACACTAGATTAGAGTCTACCATCATCTTAAATAATAACATCTTTAAAGATTCTATTTCCAAATAGTGTCACACTCACATGACTGGAGATTAGGACTTGAACATGTCTTTATTGGGGGGCACAATTCAACCCATAACTGCGTCACTGTGAATGCCCTCTTGGTGCCCCTCTAATGATCACCATCCACCGGTGGCCTCCCTGTAGAAGCTGTATTCAATCTCTTCTCCCTGTTGGGCATCGCACTCTGCTTTAACATTATGCACAATGTCAACCATTGTTCTGAGATAAACCTTAGAATGACAGCCATATGAAACATTGGCTCATAAATGTCTTAAATTTATTTATAACTGGTCATGATGTACCTGACCAAGAAATCAAGGACACTAATTTAGTCTGGTTTTGTGAGTGATGAAGAATTCATATGCAGTGAATTCAGATAACATAATTGCTGCTGTTCCTCACTCATGGAATAGCACTGTTCCACCCTAATTGCTGACACCTGAAACTCACTGGTTTACTCTCAAATTCCTGTCCCACACATAAAGAGATTTTCATATCCATTTATTCAAAAGTCAAGTCCCTTTTTAAAATATCTCTTCCCAATACCCTGTTTCTTATACAAAGATAGTCGTAACTCTGATGAAGTTTTCAAATATTCTTTGATGACCCACTTAGTCCTGAGTTCCTCTCTGCTGTGATGTCCTCTATTGGAGGAAGGACAGGACAGGCATTTCTGTGGGGTCTATGACTGATCTGCTGTAGCAGCAGGACCTGCATAAGTGTTTTTGTTTACAAGGTGTGTTAGTTAGATTCAGTTGTCAACTTGGCCAGGTGAGCATACCTAGTCTTGTTGCTGCGGACATAAACCAATGATACGTGAACCTCATCTGTTGCCAATTGCATCTGCAGTCAGCTAGGAGGCGTGTCTGCTGTAATGAGTGACGTTTGACTTAATTGGCTGGTGCTTAAATGAGGGATAGGAATGTAGCAAAGCTAAGCAGCTCGGCATTCCTCATCTCAGCACTAGCAGCTCAGCCCAGGCCTTTGGAGATGCAGAAAGAAGTCACCCCGGGGAAAGTTGTTGGAACCCAGGGGCCTGGAGAGAAGACCAGCAGAGACCATCTTGTGCCTTCCACGTAAGAAAGAACCTCAGTGGAAAGTTAGCTGCCTTTCCTCTGAAGAACCAACAAAATAAATCCCCTTTTATTAAAGCCAATCCTTCTCTGGTGTGTTGCATTCCGGCAGCTAGCAAACTAGAACACAGGGGTAGAAAAAAGGTAGTAGCTGAGAGTTTCAGCTATGATCCAGACTTCATGGTTTCAGGTCATGACTTTACCACTGTGGTTTTAATAAAATAGCTTTCTTTGTCTTTGTGTCCTCATGTGTAAAATTGGAATTAATATACTTCTCTTAAAGAGAGGGCTATTGTATCATTTTCAACCAAATACAGAAACATTAAAAGTGGAAAGGGAATAAATGGGAATTATCTCAGGCAAACAAGGAAATATGGTCATTCCACTAAAAATATTTTTAACAGAATGGATGGGTTTATAACTATAAAACATATAGAACTCTATTAGGCATTTAACAATGATTTTTTTTTTCATTCTGGAAAAAGAGGTACATCCTTGTAGTATTCATATTGTCTGGATAGATTTATTCCTGTCTGATACTCTAAGGTTTTAATGAAGTGTCTGTTCTTATCAGAATATAGCACATGGCATCACTAAGCAATGACTCCTCTTTTGTGGTCTCTGAATTCCTCCTCATCTGCTTCCCTAACTACCAGAGTTGGCAGCACTGGCTGTCTCTACCCTTTAGTATTCTCTTCCTTCTGGCCATGGGAGCCAATGCTACTCTGCTGATTACCATCCGGCTGGAAGTCTCTCTGCATGAGCCCATGTACTACCTGCTCAGCCTCCTCTCCATGCTGGACATTGTGCTCTGCCTCACTGTGATCCCCAAGGTCTTGGGAATCTTCTGGTTTGACCTCAGGTCCATCAGTTTCTCTGCCTGCTTTCTCCAGATGTTCATCATGAACTGTTTCCTGACCATGGAGTCCTGCACATTTATGATCATGGCCTATGACCGCTATGTGGCCATCTGCCATCCTCTGCGGTACCCTTCCATCATCACTGACCAATTCGTGGTTAAAGCTGCTGTCTTTGTTGTAGCCCGGAATGGCCTTTTTACTATGCCTATCCCTATTCTTTCTTCCCAACTCAGGTACTGTGCAGAGAATATTATCAAGAACTGCATCTGCACTAATATGTCTGTGTCCAAACTCTCTTGTGATGACATCACTGTTAATCAGCTCTACCAGTTCGTGGTAGGTTGGACTCTCTTGGGCTCTGACCTCATTCTCATTGTTCTCTCCTACTCCTTTATCCTGAAAGCTGTGCTCAGGATCAAGGCAGAGGGAGCTATGACCAAAACTCTAGGCACCTGTGGTTCCCATTTCATCCTTATCCTCTTCTTCAGCACAGTCCTGATGGTTCTGGTTATCACTAATTTGGCCAGAAAGCAAATTCCCCCAGATGTCCCCATCTTGCTCAACATCCTGCACCACCTCATGCCCCCAGCCCTGAACCCCATTGTTTATGGTGTGAGAACAAAGGAGATCAAGCAGGGAATCCAGAAACTGTTGAGAAAGTTGTAAGAAATGAAATGGATGACCTTGGGGACTGAAATTGATAATTGGGAATAATTTTCATGGTGTATGTAAAATATTAGAGGGCATATTTGAGTGTGTGTGTTTGGTTTTAAGTGTAAACCACCCTACATTACTTTTCATCAGATTTCAAACACCATCTGCATCCCAAACCTCTCCTGCATATCTTAAAGTTAAAAATTTAAATCCTATTTTTGGCCCTTTCTGTCAACACTTTGTGCTGCTTTGAAATTTTTATGTACCCCAGAAAAACTATGTTCTTTCAGTCCTAATCCAGTCTTGTGGTGGCAAATTTATCGTGGGTGGAATCTTTTATAAGTTGTCTCCATGGAGATGTAAACCACCCAACTCTGGGTGAGACCTTTCGATTGGATCATTTCTATGGAGATGTGAGACTGCTCTTCAAAGAGGGTCTTAATTAGCTTACTGGAGTCCTTTAAGAGAACGTTTTGGAGAAAGCTTAGACACAGTCATTTGGAGATTCACAGAGAGCTGGTATAGAAAGCTACTGGAGTCAGAAGCTGAAGACAAAGCAACCTGGGAGCAAAGGACCAGGAGATACCAGCCACATGCCTTTCCAGCTGACAGAAAATCCCTAGACATTATTGGCTTTTCTTGAGTGAAAGCAACTTCTTGATGCTTTAATGTGGATATTTTTATGGCCTTAGAACTTTAAACCTGTAACTTAATAAATCCTCTTTGTAAAAGCCAATCTATTTCTGGTATATTGCACTCTGGCAGTTTTAGTAAACCAAAAACACCACTCATCCTGTATTGGGGCCAGCACAGGTTCTCTTAAGTTACAGTTTTTGAATTGGTGGATTTATTGAACAAGCAGTAAAAGTATATCTTGAATTTGGTGGAGGTAGAGGTATTGGCCCACAGTTCCAGGGATTAATTTACATTGGTAACCAGGTTCCTTTTTGGATAGTAATTGAGAGCTTCAAACATATTTTTTATGCTATCACTTGAGAATGTATTCAAATCCAGCTGATCCGTGAAGCCAACCATTCTTGGGGAATTTATGAGATACTTTATAATTTCTATAGTACACTCTTTCATCAAAGTAATAGCTTTGATTCATTTTCTCTTCTGTTTTACAATTACAAAGATTGACACTAAGCAAAATACAAAACTTCTCATGCTCCTCCTCACCCACCATTCTTATCAGTTCCTGGATTATGGTTTCCAGATTATGCCCCTCGATGCTTTTCCTTTACATCTATGCTCAAGTATTCTTTCCTAAATAGAATGCCTAACACCAATTTCTTCATTTGGCAAACCATATCCATCCTAAATTTCTCAGTTTCAGTTCCACCTGCTCCACCTCTTCCTTTATTCTTTCCGATGAAATCAATTTGACCATTTTGAGCCACATGTGTATCTTCCTCTAGATTATCCACTAAATTATTAGCTCTTCTCATGAAAAGTGGTTTATTTATCTTTCAACTTTATATACTTTAGAGTGGTTAATACAATGCTTTACATATTTTAGATATTTTTGCTGAATAAATTTGAGTACTTCTCTGTGCACACCTTGTTTTTTATTTTTTGAAAATGTCTTAAGGCAAGAATCAAGTTGTTAATGTGATGTGTTCTTCGAAGTACCTTACAAAAGGCCTTGTACAATTCTCAGTTTAATGCAATTTTACATACGTAATGTCTAAGACTACTCATTTTGGAATGATGATGACCTTTATTTATATCTCAGATACACCAATTTGACCACTAAGATGTATAGATTTGGATTCACCTAATTAAGTCCTAGTTTTCTTATTTAAAAAGATCGATAACTATTTTGTTATGTGACCTGTCTGAGGTTTAGATGACTTAATTAAAGGAATTTTTTCAACCAGAATCTGAGACATGGCAATAACTTATAAATGGGAGCTCATTTTATTATTTTACCTACCTAGATTGCATCCTCTATGTTCTTCATTATTTTACACACCATGCACTTCAGAGAGGAAATTGTCCAGTCCTTTGGGTTCTCCTGAGAATCTTGTGCAGTTTGTAGTTTACTGTGTATCATTCTTTTTAAAAATCCTTTTCTTATTTGAATTCTGTGGTGTTATGCTGTGACACCTTAGTCCTTTCTTGTCCTAAATCATCTATTAAAATCTTAGTCCAATCACCTCATTTTAGATGTTGGCACATGTCTCACAGCCTGGCTGGATTTTGTTTAGACTGAACACACGTCTCTTCAGTATGAGAGATTGTAAACTGTCCCTGAACAGAGAATAAAAAATAAATGGAATCTCAAATCAGCCTGTGACCAATGTTTCCTCATTGACTGGCAACACGCATCTTTATAATTTATCATTTCTACCATTATTTTTTCATTTTATTGAAATTAGAAAGTTTCATATTCTTTACAATTTACCTTTTGGAATACACAAAAATATTTTGTAGATCATCCATTGACTCTAACTTCTCTGATTTCTGTACACCTAGAATTTCATTTTAACAGTGATTTTAAGAAATAAATTTCTTGACAACCCATCACACACATACAGTCTATACATGGTGTACAATCAATGTATCATCACATAGTTGTACATTTCTTACCATCATCAGTTTTAGAACAATTGCATCACTCCAGAAAAAGAAATAAAAAGAAAAAAGAAAAAAAAAACTCATATATTACATACCCCTTACCCCTCCCTCTCATTGACCCCTAGTATTTTAATTTACTCAATTTATTTTATTCCTTATCCTCATTATTTATTTATCATTTTATCCATTTTATTTCTACTCATCTATCCCATACCCTGGATAAAACAATCACACACAAGGTTTTCACAATCTAACAGCCACACTGTAAAAGCTATATCTTTATACAGTTATCTGTAAGAATCAAGCCTACTGGGACACAGCTCAACAGTTTCAGGTACTTCCCCCCAACCACTCCAAGACACCATAAACTAAAAAAGGATATCTATAAAATGAGAAAGAATAACTTGCAGTATAATCTCTTCACTCTGTATGAAATCTCTCAGCCATTGAAGTTTTATTTTATCTCATTTCTCTCTTCCCCCTTTTGATCCCATGACATCGGATCCCGGCTCATCCTGAGAGTTTACAGGGATTTTTAAATCTCTTATCTAGAGTTCTCTTTTGATTCTTCTCAAAGAATATTTGTTGAATAAACAACAATGTTGTGGTTAAATTTATTTGATTGTAAGAAAGTTCCTCCTGGCTTGTAAAAGGGAAAACCGGTCTTCCTTTTTGTGATTAAATAAAAAATCCCCTCACTAGTCTGAGACTTTTTCCTTGGGTCCATGTGCTGGTTTGGAATTCTTTCTTAAGTTCCCAGAAAAGCCATTCCTTTGTATATTGGCAGCAGATAACTTTTTTCTAAGTTTCACAGATCTATATCCAGAAGAGAATTTTGCTTTATGAAAGACCATGCCTATAATTGACTTTGATGAAACTTTGTACTGTTTTTGACTTTGTATTTATTTGTGTTGTTACTGAAATGGTTTAAGGTTTTTGTGATACTGTGATAGAATAAATATATTTTGTATATGGAAAGAACATGTCTTTTGGGGGTCTAGAGGATGGAATGTGCTGGTTTGAAACTTTAAGTAACCCAAAAAAGACAAGCTTTTTAATGCAATATTGTGGGTACAGACTTATAGTGAGTGGGACCTTTTGGCTAGGTTGTTTCCATGGAGATGTGACTCCACCCATTCAAGGTGGGTCTTAATCAGCTTACTGGATCCTTTACAAGGGAAACATATTTTGGAGAAACCAGACACAGATGTTTGGAGATGTTGAGAGAGCCAAATGAAATCAGAATCTGGGAAAGAATTGTGTCTTCCCATGTGACAGAGAAGCCTTGGACACAATCGGCCTTTCAAGAGAGAAGGCATCCTTTTTTTGATGCTTTAATTTGGACATTTTCAGGGTCTTAGGATTGTAACTTAATAAATCCCCTTTATAAAAACCAATCCATTTTTGGTATATTTCATTTCGGCAGTTTTAATGAACTGAAACAGTCTATGTGGAAACACTTCCTTGTGAATTAAAATTGTAATATTAGTGTGCCAGTTTGAATTTATGGACCCCAGAAAAACTATATCCTTCAATCCTCATTCAATATTGCAGGGTGGGATCCTTTTGATTGTTCCTATGGAGATGTGACTCACCCAGTTGTGGGTGGTAACTTTTGATTAGATGGTTTCCATGGAGATGTGTTTCCATCCATTCAAGGTGGTGTTACTTACTGGAGACCTTTAGAGGGAACCATTTTGGAAAAAGCCTAAAAGCCATGAGAGGCACAAGAGCCCACACAGTCAGAGCGCTTTGGAGATGAAGAAGGAAAATGCCCCCAGGGGAGTTTCATGAAATAAGAAGCCTGGAGAGAAAGTTACTAGACGTTACTGTGTTTGCCGTGTGTCTTTCCAGTTGAGACAGAAACCCTGAACGTCATTGGCTTTCTTGAACCAAAGTATCTTTCCCTGAATGCCTTAGATTGGGCATTTCTATAGTTTTGCTTTAATTTGGACATTTTCATGGCCTTAGAACTATGAACTAGCAACTTAATATATTAATTCCCCTTTTTAAAAGCCATTCCATTTCTGGTATATTGCATTCTGGCAACTTGCAAACTAGCGTCAATAATTTTAGTAGCATTCCAATTAGCAGCCTGCGGGCTTTATAGCTCTAAAAGAAATAGATTGCTCACTTCTCCTTCCAAATAATTTTCCTAAATGGTATGTCTTTTCCATGATCTTATAAATTCTATTTTGTTAGTATTTGTTTAACTCATTTTTGCATTTCCTACTGAATCAATCAAGATGACAAACACATAAAATATGTTTAGGAAATATTTGCAGGATAGATTAATAAAATGTGGACTTCAATAGGATGTAAGAATGAAATGACATTTGCAATGAAATATTTCATATAATGAACTATGGGAGGATTATATATTATAGAGGAATATGATACTAGTTTTTAGATATCTGTCTCCATCACAAGCAAACACTCTAATGCTTAGAATTTTAGGATGCTCTGGAGGTATAAAATAAGCCTCTTCTTTCTCTTTGGAATAAATACAGACCTCTCTCCTTCACCTTTGGAAATGTGTAGGTTTGTATAGATTTGGATGATTTTTGTAGATGTGCTCATGTAGGTATGTCATACTTCAGGGAGGGGAGCTCATGAGGACAGGAAACCCAAAACATGTCTCTATCTTTTGACCTAAAGGAGAGACATTGTTATGGCTAGAGCAATTTCATGTGACCACAGTCACGAAAATAAGAGTGAAAAGTTGAGGAGTCACATACTGACTATGCACTACTGGCTGAATAAGACTTTGGCTTGGAGAAATATCTTCATAGATAAATTTGCAAAACGTTTGTTTAAAAGTTTAGTAGAAATAGTATTTTGCATTAGGGGTTTGTTTCTATTGTTTATATAATAGAATGAGAATACAATCCCTAGATATTGTTCTGTGACGAGTGAAAAAGACTGAGATCAGGAAGACATAATTGTTTTGGAATGTCTGTGGATCAACTCAAAACCTGAAAGTGCAGCTCAGGTTGGTGTCTAGAAAGGAGGCTGGAAGGACAGACTTGGAGAGGAGGATTATTATTCCACTTTTCAACTTTTACTTAGAAATCAGACATTTTTTCCTGCTAGAACTTGAGAGTTCAAAAGTGCACAATATGTTGTCATACTCCTCCATGAGCTTTAATATCACTAGGGGAGATGTCAGTTAGACTAAGAAGTGTAGCTCCAGCTAGAACGATAAAACTTGTTACAATATGATAACCTTAGATCTGTAAACATTGATTGGGGGTAAAGTTTTCTAACCTGGCAGGGCCAGGGCCAGGGACAAAGTCAGGGTTGTGCTTAAATGAGAACATTAGTCAATCTGATGTATGAAGCTGTGTCTGGAGCAGGGCTAACTGAGGCAGGACTAGGATTTATGTGAAATAAGTGTCCACATGCCGATATTTGAGAAAGAAGAATTTGCTTCCTTTATGGGGCAATTTAAGAGTGCTTCTTCCCCCCCAACTGTGGCAGTAATGGACCTATATGCACAAATACCCATTTCTAAGAGATGACACTTCCTGTGCTTTGAAGAAACATGTCAGAATTTGCAACTCTGGCTGCCAGGTAGTCAAGGAGTCACCTAGAGAGAAATGAAGCTCCAATTTGAGTATATCTGAGTTCTTCGTCATCCTACCATGTTGCTTCCTATGAAACAGAGCTCGAAGGATATTAAGGAATGAATAGAAAGAAAGAATGAAAGACAGAAACAGATGGGTTCAGGGGGTCTGAAGCTCAGCAATAACAGACCAGAGACATCACACAATTTTATTCTTAACTGGTTCCTGCTTATATACTGCTGGATTCACGTGACAAAGAGTATGCAAGCACCTGGTGAGAATACAGAGTGCTTATTTAAGATGACCACAAAGAACCTGGGGCTAAGACAAAACAAGCATTCTCTCTCTCCCAGACTGTTCTTCATTAAGCACATAACTGTCTCCTCAATTTCTTGCCACCACTTTAACGCCAGCTGCTCCCAACAAATTCTGCAGGTCTTGTTTTAACCCTTGGCTCCTATACTACCATGTGGTTTTTTGCTTTTTTTTTTTTTTTTGGACCACTGATCAATCTGCCTCTGCTCTTCTACCCAGGGATGCCAGAGGATTTGGGATAGCAAGTACCATATCAACAAAATGTGAGATACTACGTAAGGCGAAGTGAGTTTAGAGTCTTCCTACTACCACTCAGTTTTCCTCCCTGCTCTGTATTGACTAAAGGATTATTCTTTCATCTAATATAATCTTCAGAAGGTTCTGAGGTTTGGGGAGGAGCAGGGGCTTGCTCTGCTTTAGAAGAGCATTTAGAAGACCTTTAGAAGAGAATCTCACTTTGTCTGAAATTGTGATAACAGGGAACATGTCACACTTAAAAGGCATAGTAAGCAAATGATTTTAGTAAAGTGAAGAAGGGGGAGCAATTTTAGCTTCAATTAAAGCCTGTGTCTCACAGGTATAAGACAAAAGAAAAAATTACTTTGATTTACTGTATATATGAAACAACGGAAGTTGAGTCTGAAAGCGTTTTACTTTAGCTATAAACCCATTGGAACTAGGCAACGTTTTTTTAACATTTGGGTTTTAACAGGAAAATAGCATCATCTAAATTGCATTTTATTCAAATTTTTCTGGAAGAAGTGTTGCTGAGGAATTTGATTGGGGGTAGGTGGATCATTCTAGGATGCTATTAAAGGAATAATGTTAAAGAATGAATTCATGTCTGTTTTATTTCAGCCACACCTAGCCCTTTTCTCTCCACACCTGCCATGGTGCTGCCTCCCAGGAGCACAGATACCCATATGACCAAATTCTTGATCATGTGCTTCCAAGGGATTTGGGACACAGTGCTCTGTAAGTTTGTGCCCATCACCCCACTCCCAGTTTTATCCCTTGGACGCAGATTAGTGATTCAGGAGACCAGGAGCAACCTGCTCACCTTATCTCTCGAATGGATATTCTGTTCTACATGATAGTCACTACCCAAAGTAAACACTCACCAAACCCTCTTCCAGGCACTCAGTTTTACTTTTAAGACTTAGAAGAGCAGTTAATCTGAATTGATCTTTGTTTATAGTAGGAGTCATTAGTCAAGAGCCCCTGTACTTCCATATAGATATCAAACTGATCAGCAACATTTGGTTACAAGACTACTTTCCTCCTGGGCTTTGTATTGTTGCTTTACTTTGTTCATCCATCAAGTGACCATATATATTTGAGTTTGTTTCTGGACTCCCTGTCTTGTTTAATTGATTTGTGCATCTGTCCTTGTGTCGTATCACACTGCCTTAATTCCTATAGCTTTGTAATATGTTTTGAAATCTGACAGTGTAAGTCCTCCAACTTTGTTCAGCTTTAAGAGTACCTTAGCTATTCTTGCCTTATTCTATTCCCTTATGAATTTCACAAATGAATTCTCAATTAGAAACAAACAAGCCCTTCTGGTTATTTTCTTGTAGTTGTATTGAATCTAGAGATTAACTTTGGGGAAAGGATTGACATCTTTATAATATTTAGCTTTGCTAATCCATAACTATAATATATCCTCTGGTTCACAATTTTGTGTCTTTCAATATATAAGTGCACATTTTTGCTAGACTCACTCATAGAATTAGACTTTTTATGTTATTGTAAATGTATATTCTCTTTCATTTTGTTTTCTGTTTGTTGTTGATGCATACAAATACATGTTTCAGATAGCTGCTAAATTAATTATTGCATTTTAGTCTTAGATACCTTTAAATTTTCTAAGTACATTATTTATTTTTGCACAAAATGAATTTTCTACCTTCCTTTCCAATGCTTATGTTTGTTATTTGCTTTTTCCAGACTTTTTTTGTATTGACTTGTCCCCCAAGCACCATGTTGAAAAGAAGAGGTGATAGTGGGACATTTTTGTATCAACTTAAGGGAAAAGTTTGCAATATTTAACCATTGATTATGGTATTTGGCGGTAGCTCTTTTGGAAATATGCCGAATCAGATTAAGGATATTCATTTTTTTAATTTGCTAAGATTTTATATGGATATTTACTTTTGTCAAATGCTTTTTCTGCTGCCCCTGAAATGATCATGTTTTCACTTGTTGTTCTATGTAAATGTGATGAATCACATTAATCACTCTTCCAATATTCAGTTACACTTGTTCATCATGAATTGCTATTTTCTTATATCATTAGTTGGATTTAATTAACTTTTGTGTACATGTTCAAGAGAGAGATTGATGTGTTACGTTAGTTTCTTGTAATGGTCTGTTATTCCAAATTATTTTACTTTTAATCTACTTGTTTCTTTAAGTTTGAATTGGTCTCACTTATTTAATCAAACTTACAATTTCTGCCTTTTAATTGTGTTGTTTAGGTCATCTTCATTTAATGTGATCATTTACATGAGTGCATTTATATCTACCATCTTGCTTTTTGTCTTCTCTTTTATTTGAATAATAGGTATATTTTTAGAAGGTTTTAGATTTACAGAAAAATTACACAAGAAGTACAGAGAGTTCCCATATATTTCCCTTCCCAGACAAACGTTGCCTTGTTGATATTTTGCATTATTCTGAAATGTTTATGACAACTGATGAACGAATATTGATACATTATTAGTAACTACAGTCCACCATTTATATTATGGTTCACTCTTTGTATATATAGTTCTGTGGGTTTTCAAAATCTATAATGTCATATTTTCATCATAATGGTGAAATGCAGAATAGTTCTACTGCTCTAAATTGCCCTGAGCTACACCTGTTCATCATTTCCCCATTCCACACACAGCCCGTGACAATCACTGATTTTTTCTATATATTTAGATTTTCCTTTTCCACAATGTCATATAGTTAGTCAGACTGATTCCTTTCACTTAGCAATATGTTTTCAAGGTTCCTCTATGTTTTTTTTTGTGGCTTGATAGCTCATTTCTTTTTATTGCTGCATAATATTTTATTGTTTGGATGTGCCACAATTTGTTTATCCATTTACCTATGGAAAGGCATTTTGGTGATTATGCATAAAGTTGCTATGAACATCCATATGAAGTTTTTTTGTGTGTGTGCACGTAAGTTTTAACTCCTTTGTGTAAATACTTGTGAGTACAATTGCTGGATCATATGATAAAGGCTATGTTTAGCTTTGTAAGAAACTGCCAAACATTTTTCAAAATGACTGTAATATTTTGCATTCCCACCAGCAGTGAATCAGAGTTATATTACTCTATATCTTCACTAGCATTAGGTGATGTACGTTTTTTGGATTTTAGCCATTCCAATAGATGAATAGTGGTATTTCATTGCTGTTTTATTTTGCAATTTCCTAATGGTATACGACATTGAGCAGATTTTCATATGCTTATTTTCCATCTATGTATCTTTGATGAGTTGTCTTTTAGTCTCTTCTATCCATTTTAAAATTGAGTTGTTTGTTTTCTTCTTATTGCGTTTTAGGTGTTTTTTTTTTTTTGTATATTTTGGATTCATATATGTGATTTGCAAATATTTTCTCCCAGTTTATGTCTTTACAATCTCTTAACAGTGTCTTTTATGGAGCAAAAGTTTTAGTTATAATGAAGTCCAATATATCAGTTTTTTATTTCATGGATCATGCTATTTAGGGTTGTATCTAAGAAGTCATTACCAAAACAATGGTTACCTAGATTTTCTTCTTATGTTGTCTTCCAGAAATTTTACAGTTTATAGATATAGTTTTATATATTACATTTAGGTCTATGATCTCTTTTGAGTTGATTTCTGTGAAAGATATAAGGTATTTGTCTAGATCATTTTATGGACTGTGGATATCCAGCTGTTCCAGCACCATTTATTGAAAAGACTCTTCCCTCTGCATTGAATTGTGTTTGCTCCTTTTTCAAATATCACCTGACTATCCTTGAGTAGTACTATTTCTGGGCTCTCTATTCTGTTCCATTTATCTGTTTATCTGTTCTTTCCTCCAATAACTATACAATCTTGATCGCTGTTGCTTCTGATAAATCTTGAAGTCTGATAGTATCAGTCTTCTGATTTTGTTCTTCTATACTATGTTTTCCACAGCATTGCATTGGTTATTCTGGGTATTTTGTCTTTCCCCGTGAACTTCAGAATATAGTTGTTGGGATTTGGTAGATATGTATTAACTCTATATATCAATTTGGAAAAAATTGACATCTTAATAAAACTGCATCTTCCTATCCATGGACATGAAATAGTTTTCTATTTATTTAGACATAACATAAATGGTATTGTTTTAAATGCCAAATTCTCATTAATCATTGCCAGTATATAGGAAACAATTGACTTTTGTATATTAACCTTGCATTCTGCAACCTCCCTATAGTTACTTATTAGTTCCAGGAGTGTTTTGTCAATTCTTTGGTGTAATTATTCATGTACAAAATACCATTGTTGACAAAGATAGTCTACTTTCTTCCTTCCCAATGTGTACACATTTACCTTCATTTTCTTGTCTTACTACATTAACTAAGACGTCCAGTATAAGTTGAACAGGAATGGTGAGAGGGGATATCCTTTCCGGATTCTGATCTTAGGGAGAAAGTATCTAGTTTCTTACCATTAAGTATGATATTGGTTGTAGTGTTTTTTACAGATGTTTTCTATCAGGTCGAAGAAGTCCCTTGTATCCCTACTTGACTGAAGTTTTTATTCATTAATGGGTGTTGGATTTTGTCAAATGCTTTTTCTGCATCTACTGATAGTATTATATGATTTTTCTTCTTTAGTCCATTGATGTATGGGTTACATAATTTATTTTAAAATGTTCTACCACACTTGCATATCTGGAATAAATCTTGGTTGTAAGTTATTCTTTTTGTGTATTATTTGATTGTTAGGTTTGAGTTGAAATATTTTACTGAGAATTTTTACTTCATGAAAGATACTGGTTTGTTATTTCTCTTTCTTGTAGTGTCTTCATTTGTGTATTAGAATAGTGTTTGTCTTATAAAAAGAATAAGGAATCATTTGTCCATTTGTATTTAATGTGATTTTTATATGGTTAGGTCAATTCTACCATTTTATCATATGTTTTCTATTCTTCACACTTTTTCATTGTTTCCCATTTTCTTGTTTATATGCTTCTTTTTGGATTTAGTGGAATTCCTTTAATATTTGTTACATTTTCAGACACAGGCTGATGAATTATTCTATGAATAATATTCTATCCTCAGCTCTTCTATATCTGAAAAATGCTTTTATTCTTCTTCATTTTTGAAAAACATTTTTACTGGCTATATAATCCTAGCTTCAAAACTTCACTTTACTATTGATTTTAAGCAATTTGGTTTTGCTTTGCCTTGGTGTAGTTTTCTTCATGCTCCTTGTGCTTGAGAAAGATCCATCATCATAGGCATACTCTGCTGTAGGAAAGAGGATCTATAGGAAACCTTGAAGAAAGAGAATATATTTTCTTTTCCTGAGTAGCTTCATAAAGATTATTTCCAGCCTCTGAATAAAATTTCTAGAGAGAACAAAAGCAAATAATAATAATAATAATAATAATAATAATAATAATAATAATAAATTTCCTTTTGTTAAAAAGTTTTCTTCTTGCTTTCTCTCTTCTTTTTCTTCAGCCAATCATTTATTCAACAAGTATGGTACATAATTCCCAAATGTTTCATTTATTTGTGGAGATATCCACAGCTTGGCTCCTGATTTCTATTGCACTGACTGAAAAAATTATAATGCATTTTTTTCAATGTGGATTTACCTGGAAGTTTACTTGAGACTTATCAATCCAAAATTATAGGAATTTAATTTGAGTGAGATGGGTTATCAATTAAACTACAAATATTATTTTAATCATGTAAATGCCTCTAAACTTCCTGCATTGCTTAATATATATATATATGTATATATATATTTTTTGCATGAGCAGGCACCAGAAATCAAACAATCAAACCCTGGTTTCCGGCATGGTAGGCAAGAACTCTACTTGCTGAGTCACCTGAGTTGCTTAATATTTAAATGTGTATTTGATCTACTGGTTCAGGTTGACACAACTCAGGCTGTTTTGAGACTTGAGTGAGTCTTTTGTGGTAATGTGGAGATTGGCTCAGGACTTTGATATTTATAGTTGTACAAGTAACATGTGCCATCCTCTCTCTCCTCTAGCCCTGCTAGATTTTGTTAATATTTTTAGCTAATACTTCCCTGCATTGTGAATCTCCCATGGTTCTTTGTTTCTTTCTACTGAATTTATATTATTTTAAGAGGACATATTTGTATGTGTATGTGTGTTTCGGTTTAAGTGAGAAAGTATGTACTTTTCTTTATACATATAAGAACTTCCTGACTTTATGCTACCTTACCTTATTTTTCATCAGATTTCAGACACCATCTGCATCTACACCCTCCCCTGACAATCTTGTGTCAGCCATTTCATCCTGCATTGGGGCTGGCACAAGTTTCCATAGGTTCCAGATTTTCAGTTGGTGGGTTTGTTGAACAAACAATAAAAGCATACTTGAATATGGTGGAGGTTCATATATTGGTCAATAGTACCTGAGATTAATTTACTTTGGTCACCAGGTCCCTTTTGGGATAGTAATTGAGAGCTTCATATATATAATTTACAAGCATCACTTGAGAATGTCTTCTAATACAGCTGATCAATGATGACACCAACCATTCTTGGGGAATTTATGAAATAACTTTTCTTTTCTACAGTACTCTTTCATCAAAGTAATAGCTTTGATTCCTTTTCTCTTATCTGTTTTACTATGACAAAGATGCTAAGCAAAATACAAAACTTCTCACTCTCCTCCTCACTCACCATTCCAATCAGTTTCTGTCTTATGGTTTTCAGATTATGCCCCCGATATTATTTCTCAACATCTATGCTCAAGTAACCTCTTCCGCACAGAGCACCCAACACCAGTTTCTTCATCTGACAGACCATACCCATCCTAAATGCCTCAGTTTAAACTCTACCTACTCCACAATGCCTTTCTTTATTCCCTCCACTGGAAATAATTTCACCACGTTGAGCCACATGTGTACTTCCCTCTGATACTAGATTATTGACTCCTGTCATGTAAAGTGTTTTATTCATTTTTTCAGCCTTATATACTTTTAGTCCTGCTAATACAATGCTTTACATATTGCAATTATTTTGCTAAATAAATTTGAATGATTCATGTATGCACATCTTGTTTTTTATTTCTTTTGAAAACTCTTAATGCAAGAATCAAGTTGTTAATATAAAGTATTCTTCAGAGCACCTTGCAAAAGACTTTGTACAACTCTCAGTTTAATGAAATTTTACATACCATAATGCCTAGGGCTTCTCATTTTGGAATGAGACTGACCTTTATTTATATCTCAGGTAGACAAATTTGGCCACTAAGATGTATAGATTTGGGTCTACCTATTTCAGTCCTAGTGTTCTTATTTTAAAAAAAAGATAACTATTCTGTTATGTGATTTTACTAAGCTTTGAATGGCTTAATTCAAGGAAAATTTTTTCAATCAGAATCTGAAACATGGTAAAACATAACCAGGAGCTCGTTTCATTATTTTACCAACAAAAATTGTTTCCTCTGTGTTCTTCATTATTTTATACACCAGGCAGTTTAGAGAGGTAATTGTCCTATATTTTGGCTTCTCCTGGCATATGCTGAAATTTGTGCATCACTCTGCATCATTCTTTTATAAAATTCTTCCCTTATTCTAAGTCTGTGGTGTTATGCTGTGACACCTGAGTCCTTGCTTGTCCTAAATCATCTATTAACATCTTGGTGTGGCCACCTCACTTCACATGCAGGCCCATGTCTCCCAGTCTGCCTGAATTGGGTTCAGACTGAATGCATTGCTCTTCAAAATGAAATATTGTAGGCTGTCACTGAACAGAGAATAGAAGACAAATGGTATCGCAAATCAACCAATGAGGGATGCTCTCTCATAGATTGGTTACATGTATTTCTACAACTTATCATTCTAGTATTTATCAATACTAGTAATAAATAGTATTAGTATACATTAAAAAGTTTCATATTCTTTACAGTTTATCTCTTCAAATACAAAAATACTTGGTAGATTGTCCACATTGTTTATTAATTTTCTGACTTCTGTACTCCTAGGATTTCATTTTTACAATATTTTTTGAAGTCATCTTATCTAAAGTCTTCTTTGATTCCTCTCAAAGAATCTTTGAGAATAGGCATCAATGATTTGCTTAAATTCATTTAACTGTAAGGAATTTCCTCCTGGAACATGAAAGAGAAAACATCTTTTCCTCTTTGGGCTGTAAAAAGAATTCTTCTCACTTGTCTGCAATCTTTTTCCTTGGGCCAATTTCAAAACAGTTTTTGGTGATTTAATAGTTCAGTACTAATGCAATAATTTTAATCACATGCCAATTAGAGGCCTACAGCCTTTATAGATCTAAAAGAAATAGATTGCTCATTTGCCATTTCAAATAATTTTCCATTCCTTCATGATATGTCTGCTCCATGATCTTATAAATTCTATTAGGTCATTATTTGTTTCACTTATTTTTACATTTCCTACTGAGTCAATAAGGATAACGAAAGTCTAACGATGTTTAGGAAATGTTTGTGGGATAGATTAACAAAATGTGCACGTCAGTAGGATGCAAGAATGGAATGATATGCTCAATGAAGTATATATATGTATATAAAATGGACTGTGGAGGATTTATACAACAGTGGAATATGGTAGTAAATTTCAGATATCCATATCCATTATAAGCAAGCACTCTAAAACTCAGAGTTTGGGGATGCTCTGGAGGAAGTGAAATATGCCCCTACTTTCTCTTTTTTTCTCTTTGTAATTTAAATGCAATCATCTCTCCTTCACATTTGGAAGTGTACAGGTTTGTAGAGATTTGGAAAGCTTTTGTAGATGTGCTCCTGTAGGTATATAATATTTCGGGGAGGGGAAGCTATGAGGACAGAAAACCCAAAACATGTCTGTGTCTTTTGACCAACAAGAGAGGAATTGTTATGGCTTGAACAATTTCATGTGACCCCAGCTGTAAGCATAAAGCAGTGAGAAGTTGAGGAGTCACATACTGACTATTGACTACTAACTGAATAAGACTTAGTTTGGAGGAATCACTATAAGTTTATTTGTAAAATGTCTGTTTGAAAGTTTAGCAGAAATAATATTTTGTATTACAGTTTGTTTCTATTGTTTATTGTTTATATAAGAAAATGAGAATACAGTCCTTACTTATTTTTCTGTGAAGAGTGAAAGAACTGATCGGGAAGACATAATTGTTTTGAAATGTCTTTGGATCAATCCAGAGTGTGGAGCATGCAGCTCAGGTCTGTGTTTAGAAGGGAGACTGACAGAAGAAACTGGGAGAGGAGGAACATTATCCAACTTTTGCTAGGAATCAGGCAACTTTTTTCTACCAGATCTTGAGGGTTCAAAATGCATAATACTTTGTCATATTCCTTCATGAGCTTTAATATTACTAGTTTACATGTCAATTAAACTAAGAACTGTAGATCCAGGTATAGAGATGAAATGGTGAGAATATGATAACCTTAGAGCTTTAAGCATTGATTGAAGAAAATGTTTTCCAACCTGGCAAAGACAGGGACAAGAGTGGTTTAGTGTTTAAATAAGAACATTAGTCTTTCTGATGTATGGAGCAGGATAGGATAAGGATTTATCTGAAATCAGTGCCATATACAGATATTTGAAAAAGAGAGACGAGTTCCCTTTCCTACTGGGGGGATTTGTCATAATATAAGATTGTTTCTTCCCCCACACCTGTGGTGGTAATGGGACTGTAAGCACAAACACCCATTCACAAGAGATGACACTTTTTGATCTTGTATCCTGCCACTTTGCTTAACTCATTTGAGCTCAAGGAGCTTTGTTGTCATTTTCCCCCAGATTTTCTAAATGTAGGATCATGTCATCTGCTAATAGTGACAATTTTATTTCTTCTTTTCCAATTTGAATACATTTATCTCTTTTTCTTGTGTAACGTTCCAGCTAGAAATTCTAGCACAATGTTCAATAGCAGCAGTGGTGACAGTGGTTTTCCTTCTCAAGTTCTCAATCTTAGAGGGAGAGCTTTCAGTCTCTCATCATGACTGCTTTGTTAACTGTGGTTTTTCATAAATACCTTTTATCATACTGGGGAGGTCTCCTTCAATACCTGCCTTTTGAATGGTCTTTATCATGAAAGAATGCTGAATTTGTTGAAATGCCTTTTCTGCATCAGTTAAGATGACTCTATGGTTTCCTCCTTTTAATTTGTTAATGGGGTGTATTAATTGATTTTCTTTCATTGAGCAACGCTTGCATATGTCAAAGAAAACCCACTTTGTCATGCTGTATAGTTCTTTTAATATCCTATTGAATTCTATTTGTAAGTATTTTGTGGAGGTCTTTTGTCTCTACATTCATTAGAGAAATTGGTCTGAAGTTTTCTTTTCTTGTAGTATATTTATCTGGATTGGTACTAGGGTGATATTGGCTTCAAACAACGATTTAGATAGTGTTTCCTCTACTATTTTTTAGAAGGGTTGGAAGGAATGGTATTAATTCTTCTTGGAAAGCTTGTCAAAATTTGTCTGTGAAGCTGCCCAGTCTGGGGTTTGCTTTGGTGGTAGGTTTTTATGACTGATTAAATCTCTTTACTAGAGACTGGTTTGTTGAGCTCTTCTAGTTTTTCTAGAGTCAGGGTAGGTTGTTTCGAAGAAGTTGTCCGTTTCATCTAAGTTGTCTAATTTGGCAAACAGTTGTTCATAATAACCACTTATGACATTTTTATTTTGATTTGTCTGAGTCAAATTTTGATTTGACTCACCATCTTGTTTCTGTTTCATTTATTTGTAGTCTCTCTCTTTTGTTCTTTGTCAGTCTAGCTAAGGTTTTTAAAATTTTACTGATCTTCTCAAAGAACCAACTTTTGATTTTATTGGTAATCTTTATTGTTATTTTAGTCTCCATTTCATTAATTTCTTGTCTACTCTTTGCTATTTCTTTCTTTCTGCTTGCTTTGGGGTGTTTTTGATGGTCTTTATCCAGTTTATTTGTTCAGTTAGGTCATTGATTTAAGCTCTTTCTTCTTCTTTTTTTTTTGCATGGGCAGGCATTGGGAAATGAACCCGGGTCCTCAGCATGGCAGCTGAGAACTCTACCACTGCCTTCTTTCTTCCTTTTTAATGTAGGTGTTAGGGGCCATAAATTTCTCTCTCAGCACAGTCTTCACTGCATCCCATAAGTTTTGATATGTTGTGCTCTCATTTTCATTTGTCTCAGAATATTTACTGATTTCTCTTGAAATTTCTTCTTTGACCTACTGATTGTTTGAGTGTATTGTTTAACCTCCATATATTTGTGTATTTTCTAGTTCTCCATTTGTTAGTGATTTCTAGGTACATTCCATTATAATTGAAGAAAGTGCTTCATATAATTTTTAAAATAATTAAGACCTGTTTTGTGCCCCAGCATATGTTCTACCCTAGAGTATGTTCCATGATCACTTGAGAGGAATTTTTATCCTGATGTTTGGAGGTGCAATTTTCTATATGTATCTGCTAGGTGAAGTTCATTTACCATATTATTTAATTTCTCTGTTTCTTTATTGAGCCTCTGTGCAGATGTCTGATCTATTGGAGAGAATGGTGTGCTGAAATCTCCCTTTATTATGGTAGATTTGCCTATTACTCCCTTCGGTTTTGCCAGTGTTTGCCTTCTGTACGTGGGTGCACCTTGATTAGGGAGCATAGATATTTTATGGTTGTTATTTCTTCTTGATGAATTACTACTTTTATTAATATATAGTGCTCTTGTTTATCTCTTATAACATTTTTGCAATTAAAATCTATTTTATCTGATATTACTATAGCTATCCTAGCTTTTTTTTGTTGTTATAGTTTACCACTTGCATGGGATACCTTTCTCTATTCTATCACGTTCAACCTATGTATATCTTTGAGTCTAAAATAAGTCTCTTGTAAACAATATATGAATGGTCTATATTTTAAAATCTATTTTCAAGTGATGTACTTTCACACATAGTATAATAACCTAAGCACACTATAATTTACCCAGGTAGTTACCATTCCTTTGCATAGGTCCAGATTGCCATCTGGATTCAAAGCAATTCCTTTAATATTTGTTAGATTTTCAGGTTCTGATGCATTATTTCAACTTTCCCATGTCTGAAAGAAGGCTTTCATTCTCCTTCATTTTTGAAAGATATTTTGTTAGCTATAGAATACTAGCTCCAAAATGTCACTTTATTATTGATTTTTTCAATTGGGTTATGATGGTCCTTAGTGTAGTTTTCTTTATGTTCCTTGTGTTTGGGGTTTGTTGAGCATCTGATAAGAAGCACTTTCAGATAAGAAGTTTTACGTTCTTAATTATTGCTTTCCTTGTATTTTTATTTGTCATTTCATTGACTTTTAGTTTTTCTCCTTCTCATTCATCTATAACATATTCTATTTTAATAAGTAATATGTTGAACTGCATTAAGTTATCACGTATGAATATATAAAGCTAAATATATGTTTATGGTTATATATTCACTTCTGTGCCCTCATTGCTATTCATTCTATTAGAAAATTGCTTATGTTGCATATTCATTATCATTCAGTACAAGATATTTTCTAATACTCATTTTAATTTTCATTGACCCATTTATTATGTAGATATGTATTTAATTTTCATGAAGTGTGGTTTTCTAGATGTATTATTATTATTGATTTATACCATGGTTAGAGAAATAATTCTGAATAGTTTTAATACTTTGAAAATCATGGAGGCTTTTTATATTTCAGCATCTATTGTATTTTGGTAAATGATTTCTATGTACTTGAATGGATAAATGAATTCTGTTGTAGATAGGTGTGAAATTTTAGTCATGTCAATGGGTTAAGTTTCTTAATTATTTTGCTCTAATCTTTTTCATCTGCAATGAGTTTTTAGAAGTATATAACCATTAGGAGAGGTATAATGAAGGCATTCACCATGAATTATGGATTCATTTTTTTCTTTTCCTTTTATCAATTTTGCTTTATTTTTATTGAAGATGTGATATTGTTATGTCTTTCAACTGTAGTGATCACTTCATCATTATGAAATATCCCTCTTCATCTCTACTAATGCATCTTTTCTTAATGTATTGCCTTACTCAGACTAGTACCCAATATTCTGTGGGGTAGTATTTTCATGTTGTTTATTTTTCCATTCATTTATTACTAAATATTCTGGGTCCTTATCTTTAAAGTATATATTTTGTAAGCAGTATATATATATATATATATATATATGCTTTAGTCTGCCAAAGCTGCCAGAATGCAACACACCAAAGATGAATTGGCTTTTAATAAAAGGGGATTTACTTAGTTAAAAACATATAGTTCTTCAAGGGAAAGGCAGCTAACTTTCAACTGAGGTTCTTTCTTGTGTGAGAAGGCACAGGGTGATCTCTGCTGGCTTTCTCTCCAGGCCTCTGGGTCCCAACAACTTTCCCTGGGGTGATTCCTTTCTGTATCTCCAAAGGCCTGGGCTGAACTGAGAGTGCTGAGATGAGGTATGCTGAGCTGCTTGGGCTGTGCTACATTGAGCTCTCACATTTAAGCTTACAGCCAATTAATTCAAACATCATACATTGCCACAGGCATACCTCCTAGCCAACTGCTGATGTAATGAGCAACAGATGAGGTTCACGTACCATTGGCTCATGTCCACAGCAACAGAACTAGGCCAGAACATTGGCACCTTCACCTGGCCAAGTTGATGCCTGAGCTAGCTACCATACTACATAACCATGAAAATCAGAAAATTAACATTAAATATTTTACCTTCTAATCTCAGACCCCATTTAGGTTTCATCAAATGTTCCAGTGAAATTTGTGGTAGTGAAAGGACTCAGTCTAAAATCTCCCCTGATATTTACTGTCATGTCTCTTTAGTCTGTCAGTCTGGAACAGTTCCTTGACTTTTCCTTGCCTTTCACAACCTTGACACTTTGAAGAGTTGTAGTTATTTTGTGGCATGTCACCCAAGTTGAGTTTGGCTGATGTTTCCTTGTGATGAGACTCAGGCTATGAAACTTTATCAGAAATATCGCTGAAATGAGGCTGTATTCTTGGTACATCCTATCAGGTAGTGCACAAATTCCATCTGTCCTGTAGTTTATTTTGGCCACTTGATTAAGGTGGTATCTGCTAGGTTATCCTTCCCCCTTTGTCCAGATTGGCAGTGGTTCCGTTTATACCAACAGTCCCTTCAAGCACTCCAGGACTTCTCCATCATTTTCTTCACAGTTCCTACAAAATCTTCCCCTTATCCATCCAAAAAACTGTTCCAGCATGTCTGGTATTTGCAAACTGCAGCAGAACCCCACTCCTGCTACCAAATGTATTAGTTATGGTTCTCTGGAGAAACAGAATCAACAGGGAACACTTGCAAATATAAAATTTATAAAAGTGTCTCACATGACCACAGGAATGCAGACCCACCAGGCAAAGAACCACGGCCAGCTGAGGTACTTGCTGAGGGTAAAGGGAACATGGAATAGGTAGTGGAAGAAGGTAGTGATAAATATGAACTTTGACCATGTGATCAGTTATTGAAATGAGGACTGTAATGCTGTTTTGTTCATGTTATACTATTTAAGTTGTAAGATGTCAAGTTTAAGAATGAATGTTGCCCAAGGATTTGCTCCCTATTTTGGAGAGATTTAATGTCTTTCCAGTTATATGCAGGACAGTTGAGTATTGTTAGGTAAAAGAAAAAATGTGTGTTTTATTGTTTTCATTTGGAAATTGGGTATGGTTTAAGGTGATATATATACAGCTGCCAAGTTGACAAGGGGTGGACTGTCATAGTCAAATTCATGTGTCAACTTGGCCAAGTTGTGGTACCTGTTTGTCTGGTCTGGCAAGTGCTGGCCTGTCTGTTGCAATGAAGACATTTCATAAAATTAGATCATGATCATGTCAGTTGCATCCACAGCTGATTTCATTTGTAATCAGTCAAAGGGGAGTGTCTTCTGCAATGAATGATGCTTAATGTAATAATGGGAGTCCTTTTAAGGAGGATTCAGAAAAGACAGGCTCTTCCTGTTTCGGCTGATGAGATTCTCCTATGGAGTTCATCCAGACCCCCCATCAGAATTGTCAGCTTCACAGCCTGCCCTGTGGATTTTGGACTCTGTGTTCCTGCAGTCTCGTGAGACACTTTTATAAATGTCATATTTGTGAGTGTTCCCTGTTGATTTTGTTTCTCCAAAGAACCCTAACTAATACAATATCCAATCTGAGAGTTTGGGCATTTAATTAAAACGTTTGGTCTATTTACATAAATTCAGAAATTCAGTTCCTGATTGTTTTATCATTACTATCTTATTATTAGTTTTATATTTGCTCCATCTCCTTGGCCTTCTTTTGGATTAAAACTTTTAATATATACTTTCATACTCCTTTTGGTGATACAGAAATTAAAACTGTGCCATTGAGTTGTTACAGTCTAATTAAAAATACTCACTTTAATGAGTGTTCAGATTCTGTACAATTGTTTTATTTTATGTGAGACATGTTTCACTTTATGTAGATATTTTAAAAACTTAATAACATTAATGATACAATAAATCATCCTTAAATACTCATTTAAAAAATGATTTTTCAAAAATGCATCTATTATGTAAGATGAAGTTAAGTTTCACAAACCAAATGACAGTTTTCTTCTTAAGGTATCTTCTAAATGCATCTTACATGTCCCGAGGAGATGTTCCTTTCCATCACAAGAAATGGAATTCTTGGTCACCCCAAGGGAGAGTCTGATCTGACCACTGCTTTTTCACTTCACCTGAGTTATTATACAGAAATCTCTCTTTTTTTTACATTGGAAATCCATTTGTATCTGTAGAGAGTGGGGAGGCCCCTGGGAGCAGAATTCTCAAACCAACTCTTCATATTTCCAGCCACAGGAGAGGAGTTTTATGGAGATAAATCATCCAGGGGTGTTATCCACAATTATAGGTCTAGTGAGAAGTTGGGGAGCCACATACTGCCTGAAAGCTGCCGGTTGTCAAAACTGCTGTTTTGAGCTGTCTTTATCTGTAAGTAGTTTTGAGAATAGTACAGTAGAAAGCCACACATAAATGACACTTTGAGTTTGGATTTGAATTCATTCAGTGTTTATTTCTGAGAATGTTATTGCACCTTCTAGGTGTTGCTATGTGAGATTCATTACTGACATGAGACAAATATGAATACATTAGAATGGGGTTCAGCTCAGCTCATGGAAGGCCAGCTCAGAATACATATTGTAAGTGTTAGGCTTTGTGCCAACTGCCAAGGGGGGAAAAATGAAGGAACGAAGGAGTCCTGAACCTTTACCTTACTAATCATTGGTCGTCCTAGGACTGATTGCTGACTAAGAACTACATTTTCAAGCAAAGAGATAAATGTGGGTCAAAGGAACATATAGAATTCCCAGAGGGCCCATGGAGGAAGACAACTTTCAAATTGGGAGGCCAGAGATGGGGCAGAATTATGATTGAATAACTGAGGTTCATGGAAAAGGTATCCAATATGATATTAGAAGCTGAGCAGAGCTGTGATTAGGGCTGGTTGAATTAAGGCTGCAGTCCTGGATTGAGGTTAGTCATAATCAGTGGTGAGGTCAGTTACTTCAGTTGTGTGTAGGCCAGTCATTAAAGTGTTGTCACTGGAATAGCAGCA
Source organism: Tamandua tetradactyla (assembly GCF_023851605.1). Taxonomy (NCBI): domain Eukaryota; kingdom Metazoa; phylum Chordata; class Mammalia; order Pilosa; family Myrmecophagidae; genus Tamandua; species Tamandua tetradactyla. Next base: position 79,296,428 of record NC_135334.1, on the reverse strand, counting down.
GCAACATCACCTGGGAACTTGTTAGAAATGCAAATTGATTGGCTCCAAATTCATTTTAACAAGGCTTCAGTCGATTCTGCCATACACTACATTTGAGAACCACTAGTCTATATAAAAGGCAAACCTGATGAGAAGCCCACCCTGAACATTTGGGAAAATAAAAGGGAGTTCCAAATCTTGATATAGGAGTGCCCCAACAACTAGCACAAAATCCAACTATAAAAGATGATGTTTTCCTTGCTTCTGAGCTAGGTACAGCAGAACCCAGCAACTTCCTCCCAACAGATTCTTGGATGATTTAGAATACATTCAATGAAAACAGAAGCTCCAGTCTGCACAGCATCATACCCTGGGGCAAATTCAGGTATTTCTTAAGTTCTTCCCTTGTCTTGGCAGCCTCATTTTTTTCATTTTTTCATCTTTTCTCTGTAGTAGATAGGATTAACATAAGACCTGCAGAACTACTTGGGAGTAGATGGCATTAGGGTGGTGGCGGCAGTAAACTGCTTTCTGTTATCTGATTTATGTAAGACAGTTTAGGAGGAAGAGAATGTTTGTTTACCCCAAATGGTTATTTTAAGTACGAAGGAAGAACACTGAAAGATAAGAACTTTATTCCCTCAGAAATGCATGCATGCCTATTGTCATCCTGTGGTATATAACCAGGATCTGGTTAACAATAAAGTTGTCTGAAGTCTGTCTGAAGTAAACTCAAGCTTCAGACCCCCTGAGCCCATCTGTGTCTTTCTCTCTCCTTCTTCCTTTCTTTCTTTCTTTCTCATCGTTCCTTAATATCCTTCGAGCTCCGTGCATACCGGAACAACATTTCTCCTTTTCCCAAGAACTGCAAAGTGTTTGTTTAGCAGTTCCTTATCAAATACACACACACACAATATTGCACAAACTTCTTTTGTATTTATTTTATCACCACTAAATTGTTTCATTTTTAGTTTTTTCCCACCACCAAAGTGCGAGACAAATAGGAAGACAAATGAGAGCTATCTGTATAAATAGTAAAGTTTCATTAATGCTTTAATAGCGGTGAATTAAGGATATTTATGGATAATGGAGAAACAATGGAAAGGAGAAGGATTAAATTATGGATGCAAAGGGAGAATATGAGAGAACATTTTGAATAAGTGTAACACTTGGGACAAATAGGATGTGACAATTAACAATTTGTGAAAAATTTGAGGACAAGAGGTGATTCTATGGGGAAGATATGGCATGAGAAAACACAGTGGTGTTCTGTTCTAGACATGAGGATGTATACATATGTGTGTGTGTGTGTGTGTGTGTGTGTGTGTGTGTGTGTGTGTGTGAGAAGAGAGAGAGAGAGAGAGAGACAGAATCATGGAGTCTAACTGCAGCTGTTATCATACCCATAGTAAGGGAATTTTTTTATCAGTAAATGCATGGATATGAAGAAAATTATTTTGACAGGGGAATAATGCAGTCCAATTTAAATTTTAGACATTATTATGTCACTAGAGTGGTGGAGAAACTTGAGAGCTTTGAGTGGAGGCAGATAGATTTATTCAAAGGATGTTAATGACACAACCAAACCCTGAATTCATACTTTTTGTTTTCAGCCAGTTCCAGGTTCACATGCCAGTCATGGTATTATCATCCAACAACACAGGGATCCAAGTGACTGAATTCCTGATGATCTGCTTCCCAGGGATGCAGGACACACAGCACTGGCTGTCTATACCTCTGGCTCCTCTCCTGGTTTTGGCCCTTGGGGCTAATTTTGTGTTATTATTCGCCATCCTACAGGAGACATCTCTGCATGAGCCTATGTACTACCTGCTTGCCATCCTCTCTATGCTGGATGTCATCCTTTGCCTCACAGTCATTCCCAAGGTCAGACCCTCCCTGGACCCTCTTTCAGGCACAAAGTCATCTTTCTCCAAATAGTACTTTGCTTGTTACAGAAAATCTTCCCACATTTCTAGGAAATCCCTGATGAGTTGACATACTATCACATCAGTTTCCTCACAGCTCCCAGATATGTCCTCTCCCATTCTGAGTGTCCATGTCTCTCTAAAGATTCTCAAGCCCTCTCAATATCCCTAGAGACTCTTCCAAGGAGCATCTCCTTGAATCTGTATGATCCCCACTCATATATATGAGGGTTTTAGAATTTCCATTCCCAAATGTAATTGGATATATGTTTATATGATATACTGATATAGGACATGTAATTAGAAAAGATTTCCTAAATGTATGGAGGGGTTAGAAGGTGTCCAAAGAAGTATTGGACATAATGGATTTAATGTCCCTGCCATGCATTATACCGGTTAGAATTTGAGTAGGTTTTCTGGATCTCAAGGAAGAAAAGGACTATAAATAAAATATTTAAATAAAGGGTGTTAACTTGTGGATGGAAAGGAGATAACAGGGCAAGAGTCAGACTCTGGAGGTTGGGATGCATATAGAAGGTATTTGCAATGAAGGTGCTGTTCTGGCTGAGATTATGGGGTTGAAACTGAGAGAGATGTTTGCTTAAAGCCATATTAGGGTTTTCCCAAAAGTTAGGTCCCCTAGGATGAGAATGGAAATACAGAGTTTTTGAAAACAATGATTCTGACAGGTCCTGCTCATCTTCTGGTTCAACATGAAGCCCATCAGCTTTACAGGTTGCTTCCTGCAGATGTTCATCATGAATACCTTCCTTCCCATGGAGTCTTCCACCTTCCTGGTCATGGCCTATGACCGCTATGTAGCCATTTGCCACCCACTGCGCTACCAGTCCATTGTCACTGAACAGTTTGTCATTAATGCAGCCATTTTTATTGTCTTACGCAATCTGCTGGCCACACTACCTACTCCAGTTCTGGCTGCCAGGCTCAACTACTGTGCCAGCAATGTGGTGGAGAATTGTATCTGTGCCAACATTTCTGTAGCAAGGCTGTCTTGTGAAGATATTCATCTAAATAAGCTCTATCAGTTTGTGAGTGTCTGGTGCCTACTGGGTTCTGATCTGGTGCTCATCTTGCTGTCCTACTGCTTCATCCTGAGGGCTGTGCTGCGTTTGCAGTCAGGAGGTGCAGCCACCAAGGCTCTGAGTACTTGTGGTTCCCATCTCATCCTTATACTTTTCTTTTACACACTGCTGCTAGTCTTCATCTTCACAAACAAGGCAGGGAAAAAGGTGCCCCCAGAGGTACCGATTCTTCTCAATGTCCTGCATCACCTCATTCCCCCAGCCCTCAATCCCATTGTTTATGGGGTACGAACTCAGGAAATCAAGCAGGGGATTATCAAGCTACTCAAGCACCAGCGTTGAGAGGTCAGATCTCAGGAATTATGGAAGCCTGGGCTTTTGATAATGATTATTTCTTTAAATGACTCTAGGAGCACAATATGACATCCATGATGCTATCATCATCTTGAGCTCAAATCTTCAATTGCTTTCACAATGTTTACAAGGATTTGACTAATCCCTGCTTAACTCAACTTTAGATAACCATTTTCTTCTTCACACTTATTCCTTGCCCTTCTTAATACATCTCTTATTCCTTCATTAAACAACTACTTCACGGGCGGGCCACGGTGGCTCAGCAGGTAAGAATGCTTACCTGCCAAGCCCGAGGACCCGGGTTTGATTCCCGGTGCCTGCCCATGTAAAAAAAAAAAAAAAACAACTACTTCACACTTTGCATGTAATTCTCAGTCTACATAGGGTAGGGATGAGACCGAGGGGTAAGAGGGGTAAGTGTTTCCACAGGAAAACCAGCTAGGGCATTATTTCAATAATTCAGGTGTGAGATTGTAATGGCTTGGACTAAAAATGGTGAGTGAGAATCCAAGTTATAGTTAATAAGATTGGCTGAGAGTCCACATGGAGGTCATAAAGATGGAGCGGAGTAAAGGATGACACCAAGATTTTTAGCCAGATCAATTGGAAGTATGTAGCTGATATTAACTGAGGAGCTAGATCATTATAGAATACCAGGAGTTCAGTTTTGGACACTAAACTTCATTTACATACAAAACTCCTTCCTACAACTTACTTTTTTCCCCCACTTTAAAAATTTTTATTAGTGGAGTTATAGATTCGCACAAAAACTGTGCACAAAATACAGAGTTCCCATATGCCACCCTACTATTAACATCTTGATTTTTGTGTAGTACATTTGTTACAATTCATGAAAGAATATTTTATAATGGTACTATTAACTATAGTTAATTTTGTTTCCATTACTGTAAACAAATATTTGCATTGTTTACAATAGAGTTTACTTGTCATTTCGGCTTTTTTTTTTTAATTTTAACTTTAGTAATATATACAATCTAAAATTTCTCCTTTTTGTTTGCATGGGCAGGCACTGGGAAGCGAACCCGGGTCTCTGGCATGGCAGGTGAGAACTCTGCCTTTTGAGCCACCGTGGCCTGCCCTAAAATTTTTCCTTTTAACTACTTTCAAGTATATCATTGATTGCCATTAATTATATTCACAATGTGGTGTTACTATCACCACCATTCATTACCAAAATTTTATGATCAATCCAAATAGATTCTCTCTAAAATTTTATGATCAATCCAAATAGATTCTCTCTAAAATTTCATCAACTCTCTGTGCCAGTTTGAAAGGATTTATGTATCCTAGAAAAGACATACTTTGATTCTGATCAATCTGTGGGAGCAACTGTTTCTTCTAATCCCTATTCAGTGCTACAGGTTGGAAATTTGGTTGGATTATCTCCACAGAGATGTGACTCAATCAATTGCAGATGTAAGCTTGATTAGGCAGAATCGTGTCTCCACCCATTCTATATGGGTCTTGATTAGTTTACCGGATCCTATAAACAAGAAGACATGTTTTTGGAGAGAATGCCTTTTGAGAATTATGAGAAAGTCACAGCAGAGCTGAGCAGTGCCATGGGGCTGAGAGAATCAGAATCCACCAGCCAGTGACCTTTGGAGATGATGAGAGAGAGAGCAGAAAAGGATTACAGAAGGACGAGAGCCACACAGCAGAGTCCACCAACCAGTGACCTTTGGCAATGAAAGAAAATGCCTCTGGGAGAGCTTCATGAAGCAAGAGGCCTGGAGAGGAAGCTAGCAGACCATGCCATGTTTGCCAAGTGCCTTCCTGGTTGAGAGAAAAATGCCGAATGTCATCTGCCTTCTGGAACCAAAGTATCTTTACCTGGATACCTCAGCTTGGACATTTTTATAGACTTGCTTTAATTGGGACATTTTCTCAGCCTTTGAACCGTAAACTAGCAACTTATTAAATTCCCCTCTTTGAAAGCCGTTCAGTTTCTGGTATAGTGCATTCCTGCAGATAGCAAACTAGGACACTCCCCATTCCCTACTCTAACTCCAGATTCCAGTTCCTCCTGGCAATTGTATTAACGAAATGACTGTTACATATCCAAAAGTAGAAGTAAAAATAAGCTGTTGACACATGGATTTCATCAGTGATGAAAATAAAGATGGAGATAAAAAGTTGAGTCATCATGTATAGACAGTATTTAAATCTCATTAAAAAATGTATCTTGGGGCCACTAATTACCTATTAATTTTCATCCCTTTCTTTATAAAACTTGTTCAAAATATTTCATTTCCTAAATCTGAATGTATTTGACATCCCCATAAAACTGTGAGCTCACTAAAGTCAGAAACTATGTTTAACCCTTCTAAGTATCTGCAATACCTAGCATTATGCCTGGCACATAATAGGTGTTTTTTCAATGAATTGGTAAATGATTTTGCTTCTCCCAAGGCTTTCATCCCACTAAAAGATGTGGATTATGGAGTCTTATCAAAAGACAGTTCTGTTTATTGATTACATTTCTCATGCTAGTTTGAGCAAACATTAAAAGTTATACTGTTTTTATGAGAATAAAGCATTCATTGACACAGTTTAGCAGAGCGATGGGCTTTCTATATTAAAAATGGAGGATAAAATTTTAAATCAGGCTTTAAAGAGATGCAAACAGCAAGGTATATTCAAATACATAGTCAATGGAAAGAAAGTTTAAACCACTCACTAACAGGGGTGAATATGGCTCCCTTGCTTCATGGACTCCTGCTTATTCTAGCTTACAGCTTTGTAAATACTGTTGTGTCTGAACGGCCCAGTCTTATTCAATATGATTAAACTATTGACTTCTCATCATTCACAACCTCAGTTCAAAAGTCACATCCATGGCTAGTATCTCCTTAAAAACTCCATCACATGTGGCTTTCTCTCACTTCAAGTCACTGAAGGTGACTACATTATATTATCTTTTATTCTTTACAGCAGGTTTTCCCATTCAATGTCTGGAAGGCATCTATTTTAAATCTTGCATTTCTCTCTGGAATGTATATAGACCTTTCTTTTTAATGCTATTCTCAGCACCAAGAATGACTGGCACATATCAGGTGTTAACTATGTGTTAGATTAAGGAATAACTGTTCCCCAAATTTGGTCTTTGGGCAACTGCCATGCTCTGTGGTCACTATGCAATTTTCTCCTGAATTAATCTCCAGTATCATTTGGAATACTCCTCAGATATCTGTCTGTTCCACCTAAGGGTGGGAGGATCAATATCCTTAATTCTTGGTATGTTAAAGCTATCAACAAATCCTTCATTTTAATATTATCTGGATAGTTTCTCCATGGTTTCTTGTTCATGGTTTTTATGAGTTTAGATTATAAAGCATTTTGTATATCTTATGTTTTCTTTAGAAGTTTATAAATTAGAGTACTATAGTACAAAACTAGCCATTTTCAAAAATCGATGCATATAATTGTGGAAAATCTGAGTAGAGATCATTTATACTTATCATGTAAGTATGATAAATTGTTTCCTTTATGATAAGCCTTTAAGCATAATAAACATTGCTTACCCTGATGCTGAAATTCCTTATTACTCACTAATAGAAACAAAATAACCTTATTCTCCTTTATTCTAAGGGAGACCCCAGACTCAGATATCTTTTTGGGTTTAAAATATAGCTCATCTTCAGCTATGTTACTGCAGGGTTTTGGGTTTGCATGCATTAAGCTAATAAATAAACCCTCTCCATTTTAATCTTTTCTCCAGCTTTCTAGTAATCATATGCTACTGTCAGTATTTTAGCACAGAGAAGTAATTGGGCATCCTCTAACTCACTAGTTTCCTTCTCCTTATGGCAAAACAGATGATGAGAGAAGCCATGATCAAGCAGAAGAAATATTATTGTGGCCAATGTTCGCATACAGTATGCTTTTCTTCTGAATAACTTTTCTTATTCATTTCTCTGAGTTTTTAAGTCAATGGCTGTAGAAAATCATAATTTATATCTAAACTTTGAGTCGGAATACAGCTACTGATCTTCTCTATTGCCTGTTTCACATAAAAATCTAGTATAACTTTTTAAAGGAAACAGGATTTCTCCTCCTACATTAAAAAACTTCCAAGTAGATAAATAATGCAGAGCTTTTAATGATACAGAACAATTTCAAAACTCTATTTTAGTTGAAGTAGCTTATGACAAAGTCTTCAGTTCTGGGATCCATTCCAATCTAAGCCAATTTATAGAAAAAGTTGGATTTGCTTTGAAATAAGTTGACCTAAGTCATTATTAGATCTCATGATTTTTAGTCTACTAAGAGAGAGATGTTTTGTAATACTGGTGGTTTAAATGAGCTTCAGAATTGGATTCTATTTTTAGTTTGGTATTAATTTATAAATGTGTTGAATGAAGACCTTATTTAAAATAATAATTTTGCAAGTAAGATTCTAGTTAGCTAAGGCAGGTCAGTATAACAGACTTTATCTATTGTGTGAACAGAATTTAGAACCTAATTTTGCCTGTAAATATTGCTGATTGTAAAGGAGAAGTAAATGTATTTTCATTTTCAAGCAGATGATAGTAGAAGGCCAGCAGCAGTGAAACAAAGGCTACAGGAAAAACTTCAATATTGCCTTCTTTTTATTACTGGATGGGAGGATTAAAGACATTGACAAAGTTTGGAAACTAAACAGATCATTGATTCATCAAATATTTTAACTAAAGCTAAATGATCCAGTCCTTGGGAACCAGACTTGTAGTGGACAACGAAGCATTTTCTTTTGGGGGTCAGATAGTAGGAACCCATAGTTCAGGGTCTGAGAGGGACTCACCCCGAATGGAGTTGATATTTCCCTCACTTGTAAATACTGGGACACATCATTCCTGAGAACAAGCTGAAGAATCAAATCACATATCCTAGCTCAGATCATAGAGAATTGCTTTTCCTAGTCTATTATAGTTATTCTGCCATAAATATATGTGGAAGATAGGCTTACTCTGGGCAGAATACAGGCTGGGAACTTTAAATAATATGGCTATATGAGATTCTTTAGACAGGCATGGATTTTGTCCTATGAATAAAATCATCAGCTGTAGTATTTGGAAGTTATCCCTGATATAATGTTCAAATTTTCCATTAGTTTCAACTGTCATCTTGAGAGAATGAGGGGAGAATCCATGACTATGTTCAAAGAGAAGGCATAAGGAAGAGAGGCTCAAGAGCATGAGCTGTGTTAAGGTTGGAGATGATTTCATAGACTTTTAGAAATAGAAATATGCTATGAAACTAGTTCACCTCCTTCATTTAAAAGATGATGACTCTGAAATTTAGTGAGGCTAGTGCTTTGTTCCAAGCCACAAATCATATTAATTTTTGTGCAAGGACTAAAACTCATTAACTCCTTATTTTCTACCCCTGGCCATTTCTCTTTTCCATACCACTTATTACAATTATTAGTACCTCACTTCATTTATATTCTATTTCTCCTATTTAGAAGAAAACATTCTTGTGACACAGATTAAATTTGTATTTATATACCCTATGAGTTGCACAATGAGAGCAAATTTACTCTATGCATCTTTAGGGCTAACAAAGTTCCTAAACAGGAGCAGAAGATCTTTGTCCACATAACAAACCCAGTGACATTACTGGAGTATTCTGATTTTTACACACATTGGCACACAAAAGCAGATCCCCTTAACACAGATCACACACCATATCGTGTTTTCGGAAGGTAAAGCTTTAAGCACAGAAATAGTGTGGAGATATTAAGGAAGAAGATTTAAATGACAACTCCTTCTCTTAAACCCTGTAAACCCATTTATACTTGTGTGAGCAATTCTTGGAAAGGTCCTAAATTTTTAAGGATTGTGTGTGATAAAAATACACAGGCTTTGCCTGATGGAGGAGTGGTTTAAATTAAGTGAAAGAGACTTCTGTGCTCTAACATCATTCCACTATTCAGGGCTGACATTTGAAATACTCTGGCTTTTAATAACTTTTTAATAACTATGCAATTATGTAAATAACTGAAGTATTAGCAATGATAATGATAATACTGCTAATAATTTCTCCACAATGAAGACACTATATATCGATAGTTATAATGTTTTTAAAAAAATACATGTTCCAAGATACTGAATTCAACATGAGTTGGGATTTATAACTCCACTATAGGATTAGTCCTCCTAAGTTCTCAAATTCTGGACAAAACAGAATCATAAATATTGGAAAAAGTAAAATCTTTCACGAGAATGCCAGATTTGGCAGGTAAAGATGGTGGTGTTTAGGGTTTGAAGAAGAAGAATAGAGTCAAGTAATTAAACCTTGTTTTCTCCTTGAAATTGTACATGCAAACTATGGATTTCAGTCCAAATTTCATTTGAACTAGTAAATGGAACACTAAAATTCCTTTACTAGTCCATTGCTACTTCCTAGTCATCCTCCTTTAGGACTGCAGAGGTCCAGTTGCAGTTGCCCTCATCACCACCCTTTCTTCAGTAGTCTCTGGATTCCTTGCTTGATTTCCTGGGTTCGCACCCCATACACAATGGGGTTGAGGGCTGCGGGATGACATGGTGGAGGACATTGAGCAAGACCAGCACATCATGGGAGACCTTCTTCTTAGCCACATGAGTGAGGACGAAGACCAGGAGGATGGTGCTGAAGAAGAGGATGAGGATGAAGTGGGAGCCTCATGTGCTTAGGGCTTTGGTCACAGCACCCTCTGCCTTGAGTCTCAGCACAGCTCGCAGTATGAGGGTGTAGGAAAGGAAGATAAGTATGAGGTCAGGTCCTAGCAGAGTCCAACCTGCAGTAAACTGGAGGAGGCGATTGATGGTGATGTCACAGGAGAGCCTGGAGACATATTGGCACAGATGCAGTTCCCAATGACATTTCTCCCACTGTAATGGAGTTGGGCAGAGAGGATGGGAGTGGACACAGTAGGAAGGACATTTCTGGTCAAAATAAAAATGGCAGCCTTGGCTACAAATTGATCCATGATGATAGATGGATATCTCAGTGGATGACAGATGGTCGCATAGTGGTCATAGGCCATGACCATAAAAGTGCAACACTCCTTGGCCAAGAAGCAATTCATGATGAACACCTGGAGGAAGCAGAAAAAGAAGCTGGTGGGCCTGAGGTCAAACTAGAAGATGGCCAGGACCTTTGGAATAACAGTGAGACAGAACACCACGTACATAGGAAAAGGAGGGTGTAAGGAAATTAATTGTAGAAGTGAGACCGAGGCACAACCCAGGCAGGCAACTGCACATCGACACTGAGGTCTTCACCTCAAGTTACAACATTTTCTCTGTCAAAGTACAGACACAAATGGTTAATTTAACCTTTTGGCCCAGGTCCAGTTTAAAGCCAAGGTACAGACACGGGGAGGGAGGCTTGCTTCTCTGGAATGCTTTGTGACACATTAATCAATAAGGAGGCCATGTGCCTGTAACCAGGAAGTAGCCCCTCCTGAGGACGTGTGCAAGAGCACTACAACTCCTGCAATAGCCCATGTAACTATTGCTCCTTGCCCAGGCAGACTTGGAGGTCTCATTCAGGAGGGGACACTCTGCCTGGGAACCTGTGGACTGACCAGGATTCTGATTGGCTGAAGTCCGGGACATCCCTAGCCGGAAGTATGAGATGTGGGGACTTTCCCCAGTTTGGTGAGAATCTTTCTCTTTCTCTTGCTTTCACTTTTACAGTCTTCCAGCCAGGTTTAAAAGTGTCTTATTGTCCGCGACTTCTCGCTCAGCGTCAAGCCCCCGGCCGGCGGGTGAGACAATGAGGAGAGACAGAGAGACGCAGACAAATCCGCGCTGGTGAGAAACACAGATCCAAGACACGTAGCAGTTGTAAGCACAGACCTTTACTGGAGTTAAGCTTGCATTCTCTGTTACAGGTTCCGCGCGGGCTAAAATACCCCGCGGGGGAACAACCTCTATGCGGCCGTCAGGTACGGCTCCCTATGGGTCGTCTCCGCCCACCCTGTCCGGGTAACCTCTTATATACTGTGCCCAAACCCAATAGGTTAGTGCCACGTATACAGAGGTGATTGGAAGATAGGGTTGGTGGGCGCGTACGTCATACGCGGAAACAGGATGCGGGCGCCATCTTGACTCACTCGATGGGCGGGGGGAACTCTAGAGCAGGCTGCAGCGCGACCACTAGGCCCAACCCGGGAGGCGGCTCTCCACATCTCCCCCTTTTTTATTATTTTTGGTCCGTAGACCCTTTCTTAGACCCAGTGTCTCCATTGATGAGTGAGCTCCCGTGAGCTTGATTAGCCCACTACTTGTTTTGGTGCTTTGGGGAGTCTGGACTAGGCTTGCTAGGCACCAACCAGAATGCCTCCTCATATAGAGACCGGAGAGCCCGTGAACTGGAAACAACGTGACTCTCCCTGCAGTGCTTCGCCTCGCAACTGGGCTAAGCGGGGCTCAGGAGAGCGGCAACCAGAGTCGAGGGTGTCACTAGATGTCTCTGTGCAATGGCCGGAGTCTAGTCTGGCCAGGACCGTGACTCTGCCTTAGAGATCATCCTTTAGACAAAAATTATGACTTCTGGTGCCGCCTTTTACACCCGGGACACGGCCATGGGCTTTGCAGCAGATCCTGTTTTCGAGCGCCCCGCCCTGAGTGGCCGGGATGGACCGTCCGGTGAGGGGGAGGACCGGGCAGCGGGACGGTCGTTGCCAGGAGCATCAGGGGCGAGTGACATAGCCAACATGGTAGTGACACGTAATTACTGCTGTGTCTGGAACAAGCGTTCTAACAAACATTTAACAGTGACTAAACCCACTAATAGTCCCACTGCCACGAGGATCCAAGTAGTCAAATTGGGCCAAGAGAACCAAGAGGTGACTCGGTTCCACAGACTTTGTACAGTCTCGCCCAGTTTGGAAAGGTCGAAGGCAACGGGGGTTATTAAAACTGGTCCCCCTTCTAAACAATCGAAGGGTGACCGGCGTTTTCGTTGCCATCTCGTCAGTCGCCGCCGTCATCAGCAGAGTTGGAGACCGGATCTGGTGGTTCAGGTTGAAGGTTTGCTGATTTGTTGGGCAGCAGCTCCTTGGCCTCCTCGGGCGATGTCACGGTTCTCACCAGTCTTTCTGGAACCCACACTGGTTGACGTCCTGGTTCCTAGGGAAAAACACAAACAGAGCCTCTGGCCCAGCTGAGCACTGGGTCAGGGCCTTGCCATTGTCCTGACAGGACATCCTTCCAACGGACTAGACCTCTATGTGGAGGACTCGGAGTAGTGTGCTGAAGAGCAGGTGTCATTCCTAGTGAATTTTCATTTAAAAAAATTGTACGTAAACAAGGCTATAGACAGTTGAGCCTTTGGGGACAGGCCGTGACCTATTCCCCCTTTCTGTTTCTTTAGTAAGTCTTTGATGTCTAAGATGAAAATAGACCAATGCTCTGGCAGAGCTGAGAGAAGGGGCAACCCCATCTGAACAGGTCCTAAGGACTCCATGCAATTATTAACGGCTCTTAAATCATGTAACAATCTCCATCTGCCTGATTTTTTCTTTATGACAAATACGGGTGTGTTCCAAGGCGATGTGGAGGGAATGATATGGCTCTCTTTTAGCTGTATAGACACTAGAGTATGCAATGCTGACAGCTTTTCTTTTGGTAAGGGCCACTGAGGCACCCACACCGGGGTACTGGTCTTCCACTTTAGTTTTATAGGTGTGGGTGGGAGTCTCCCCTCAGTGGCCCCTAGGAAAAACCCAGGCCTCGTCTGTCAGAATTGGAGACAGCTTGTATAGGCCTTGCGCGCCCCTGCAATGAGGCTCCTAAGCCTTTGCCGGGGACATATCCCATTCCTTTTAACAAGCACTTAGAAGTTGGAGAGCAGCCACTGTAATTACCTGATTCGGCCACCAGAGGGAGCCCGTGGTGAGGGTTTTTGGCGAGATCACCAAAACCATTCACCGGAAGCCGCCGCGCCCCTGCAGCAGGCGCTGGCGGGGCGGAAGGCTGCGTGGGTGAGACAGGGGGCCTCCCCCAATCGATCAGCGGAGGCGCGTCTGCACCCTCGGTCTCATCACCATCTGACTCTGAGTCAGAGGTGTCTGAACTAGCGCCAGACTCTGGCGGCTTGCCTTTACGGGAGCCGTCCGCAGACGAAACTGACTGAGTTTCTTGGAGCGCGTGCCGTGCCTGCAGCAGGGCGGAAGACGGACTTAGGCCTGCAGCATTCTCCGCCTCAGGGCAAGCACGGACGGTTTCCCAGATAGGGACCAGGATCGGGTCCATACAAAGGCCCGTCCGGCGCGCCCGTTCTATGTCATTACCAAGTTTTAACCAAGAAGGCAGACTAAGGCTCCCGGAGTGGGCGAACCAAGGTGCAAAAGCAGCAACATCGTCTAAGAACCGCAGGAGGGAACTCTTCCTAACCGAGATACCCCACTGCTTCAAAAGGGTCTTTAAAGGAGCTAACAAAGGTGAACTTCCTGACTGCCCCATGCTTGCAGTCGGCACTGTACTTTAATCAATCGGGGAGCTCTCCCGATTCACTGGGGCTACCTGAACGCCCACAGCCCTTAACTCTCACGTAATAAGAAGTACTCACCTTCTCGCGGTGATCAAGCGCGGGAAGTCCGCTGCGAACTCAAGAAGCACGTCCTCACCAGCTCGGGGAAAGGCAGCAGAAGGGTTCCCCGTACGGGCCACCACTTGTCCGCGACTTCTCGCTCAGCGTCAAGCCCCCGGCCGGCGGGTGAGACAATGAGGAGAGACAGAGAGACGCAGACAAATCCGCGCTGGTGAGAAACACAGATCCAAGACACGTAGCAGTTGTAAGCACAGACCTTTACTGGAGTTAAGCTTGCATTCTCTGTTACAGGTTCCGCGCGGGCTAAAATACCCCGCGGGGGAACAACCTCTATGCGGCCGTCAGGTACGGCTCCCTATGGGTCGTCTCCGCCCACCCTGTCCGGGTAACCTCTTATATACTGTGCCCAAACCCAATAGGTTAGTGCCACGTATACAGAGGTGATTGGAAGATAGGGTTGGTGGGCGCGTACGTCATACGCGGAAACAGGATGCGGGCGCCATCTTGACTCACTCGATGGGCGGGGGGAACTCTAGAGCAGGCTGCAGCGCGACCACTAGGCCCAACCCGGGAGGCGGCTCTCCACATCTTATGCTTGATTGTTTGTTGTACTTGTTTATGTTGATGTATGCATTGCTTTATAATCATTTTTAATCATCAAGAAATCCAAGAAAAGTCTTTTTAAATAATCAATAAATTGTTCAAATTGCTAATCAAATTGTGCCTTCCACTCTTGAATATCGCCTACACGAAGCAGAGGGTGAACAGGTAGTACTTGTCCTCCAGCTGGATGGTCAGGAGAGTGGCGTTGGCCCCATGGAAGAGGAGGCTGAGGGGCAGGGACAGCCAGTGCTGCCAGCTGGGGGATCTGACCAAGTAGCTCAGGAGGAAGTCTGACACCCTCATGGAGCCATTTATGTAAGGTGTCATCCTGTGGATTTTGTTTCTACAGATTTCCTTTGGTGATCCAAAAAGTTAGGATCAAAATTGTCTTTATAGCCCAATTAAAAAGTGGGCAAGAGGACTTGCATAGACATTTCTCCAAAGAAGCTATATATAAATGGCCAATTTGCACATGAAAAGTTGCTAAACATCATTAGTTATCAGGAATATGCAAATCAAAAAGCACAGTGAGACACTATTTCACAACCACAGCTATTATTAAAGAAATAGAAAATAATATGTTGAGATTACAGGGAAATAAGGGCTCTTGTACATTGTAAGCGGAAATGTAAAATGGTGCAGACAACGTTTAAAATAGTTTGGCAGTTCCTCAGAAATTTGAAAGTTGAGTTCCAATATGACTTGGCAATTTCACTCTGAAGAGTACACCCAAAAGAACGGAGAACAGGGACCTTAGAACTGATATAATATACCAATGTTCACAGTGCATTATTCACAATAACCAGCAAGTGAAGTGAACCGAGTGTGCATCAATAGATGGATGGATAAACCAAATGTGATATATACACACAATGCAATTTTATTCAGCCATAAAAAGAATGAAGTTCTGATACATGAATGAGCCTTGAAAAGATTATGGTGAGTGACATAAGCCAGGCTAAAAGGGGAAATATTGTATGATTCTACTTACATGAAATAATTGGAATAAGTTAATTCATAGAGATAGAAAATGGATTACAGGTTGTCAGAGACCTGGGGGAGAATGGAGAATAGAGGGTTATTGCTTAATGGGGACAGTTTCTGTTCAGGGAGATGAAAATTTTATAATAGGTGGTGGTGATGGTAGCACAACATTGCCAATGTAATTAATTCCACTGAATTGCACACTTTAAAGTGGCTAAGTGGGAAATTTTGAGTTGTTAATGTTACAGCAATAAAAAGTTAAAAAAATAACTGATTTAATACTTACAAATGCAGAAAAATTTAGTTTAATTTGGCACAACTTATGGTTTTTAATAGAATATTTGCTTTTACTGTGGATTTTGTACATTGCATACAGAAAATAAATCCATTTTAATCTTTTGGACATTCTGCTTTTGACATTTCTGGAATATTTCTAATTTCTGAAAGAAACAGTCTTATAAAGTAGAATGAGCAATTTATGGAGCAGTTATCCTTGCTATTGAAGAATGTGATACAATAGACATGTTGATTTCAGTGGTGCGGAGGTGGTGAAGTTGATCTTTAGTGATCCCCCTTATCTTTAGATAAGATCCCTAATATGCACACCGGGTGCTTTTTAGTGTTTCTTTTCTTCATATTTACCCATCATGTATCTTTTATATACTGGGGATACAATGTTTAATAAGTACTGTGCTTGCACTCAAAAAAGTAAAATCCCTTGTGTATGGTGTGTAGGGTGTGTGGTATGCTGATAAGAACAATGATAGAGTCTAGAAGAATATTTTGAGTATATGCATGCTGATTAGCTGTACTCACATGAAAGTAGACTATTCCCAGGACTCCCCTCCTGCTAAATTTTAACAGCAAGATCAAAGAAGATTATAAAAAATGTGTTGCCTTTGGCAGTGAGAGATGCTTGCAAAATGTTAGGGGTCAACCTTTCTGAAGGATTTCAAATTATGCATACATAGTCCCTAGTTCTGTCTACCTTGTACAGATGTTATTCTCAGGTTATCATACAATTAGTATAAATTACTTTCATCCATATTTAAACTGAACTATTTCACATCCTTCAGCTAGGTGGTAATAGACAAAAAATGGTTGCAGTGCATTGATTTCAATACTTACCAGAAAGTGTGCTAAAATATAATAGAAACATTATCTCACTTTATTATTAAACAACCCTGGGAAGTATGTCTCATTTTTATGAGTTTACTAATGAGGCAAATGAAATGAAGAAAGGTTGAGAAAATCCCATGGTGATACAGATGGTAAAACTGTCAAGCTAGATGCAAAACTCCATTTGATTTCAGATTTAATTCCTTGTAACCTGTGCATACTTCATCTCACAAGTTAAAGAGTATTGGTTGAATGGCCTCTCACAATTCCTTTGAACCCTGTAACAGTGTGCTATTGTGTATGGCTCCTCAGTCCCTTAAGAAAGAAAAAAATCTACCCGCGCCCCCACCTAGTGCTGAAAGTGTAACAAAAACTTTTGAAAGTAGAAAGTAGCAGTAGAAAGGTATTTTTGAAACAGTACAAAGTAAAAGGTTTTTAACGAACTATGAATGCAGAACTGAAAATATTCTTTTAATTATTAGAACCTAATTTGACATAACTATTAAAATGACGCCCTTGGGCAGGGCATGAGGGCTCAGCAGGCAGGATTCTCGCCTGCCATGCCAGAGGACATGGGTTCGATTCCCGATGCCTGCCCATGTTTTTTTTTAAAAAAAAAAAATGATGCTTTTGTTTCCTTGTATGTCTGTCGTGCCCCCACACACATCCAGTTCTGTTCCCTTTGTCTACTCCTGAACCTCAATCTCACAAAATGACCCTGGGAACTGCTGAATGAAAGGTAGTGGGCATTACTTCTTCCTCTTCTCTCCACCTCCTATTCATCACTTCATTCGTTTTGCAGTTCTTAAAAACAAGAGGTGATGGGTGGGCAATGGTGGCTCAGTGGCAGAGTTCTCACCTGCTGTGCTGGAGACTCTGGATTGATTCCCGGTGCCTGCCCATGCAAAAATAAATAAATAAATAAATAAATAAGAGGGGATGACTAATTTGTGTCTGCCAGGAATCATTCCTCCTTCTGGAGGCAAAACAACTTTCAAGAAATATAGCAAGAGTTTAGATTATCTTACCATTTTCTTTCCTGTTATTAAGAAGAGCATATGTTAAAAAGGTCCTGGGTAAATTTCAAAGCTGTTTTAATGTGGTTTCATTTGTACCAATGAGTCACAGTACAGAAGGCAGGTTTGCTGTTGTGTATGTATGTATGCATATATGTATGCACATATGCATGCATGCATGTATGTATCTCTTTGACAAACATTCTTGCTTCATTCTGTTCCTTCCATCTCTCATCTACACATTCTCAATTTCTTCTGCATGGTTACTTGGGCTTTGTCTAAGGGGAAATTTCTCTATTAATAGGAAGTATTGGAAATGGCAAATGTCTTAAGATATTAATCCCTAGAAAATAGCTTGCAGCCTTGAAATCTTGACCAACATAACTACTCCATGTACTTGGCACTATGATACTAATTGTTCTTTCATACAGCACACCTCTGCTGTATGAAAGAGGATCCATAAGGAAATATAGAAGAAAAAGAATATTCTTTTCCTGAGTATCCTCGGAAAGATTATTTCTAACACTAGGATAGAATTTCTAGAGAACGCATAAGCATAGAGAACGCATAAACATAGAGAACGCATAAGCAAAAAAAAAATGCTATCTTATTTTCCATTTTTCTCCTTTCTCTTCTTTATTTCTCTCTCCTTTGTCTATAACCAACCATATATTGAGCAAGCATGGTGCATACTCAGCTCTAGGACTAAAGTACTTGGATATATACTTACCCTATTCTCTTCCTCTCTTGATCTGCAATACTAGCCAGCCTATAGCAATAATAGGATGCAGTTGCTATAGCAATTAATTCCACAGTTCAGGCTGAGGAAGCCAGAGAGGTTGAGACTGGAGAGCAGTGTAAAGTAGCTCCAACTCCTGCTCCTAGATTGCAGGTTACACCTATGTCACAGTGCTCTGACGCATGAAATTTGGGATTTGGCAGGATACTGAGGGTTTAGTCCCATGGAATTCAGAAGAACATGTAAAGTATTTTCCCCAGTTTTTTGACTACCTCCAAAGACAGAAATGGAAATGCTTTTGCTGACAGATTTTCCTAGTAGAATTATTGATATTTCAGATTTTAGAAATTCTTCAGAAAGGACTCATATGGGTTGCTCTCTTTCTCCTTTTTTTCATATCCATCATTGTTTCCTGGTCTCTGATACTATGTAGAGTGAGTTTACTTCTTCCCCCAAAGAATCAAGTATTTGTACAAATTTTCTTTAGTGGGTCTTTAAGATATCCAGACTTGAGACTAAAAGCGCCCAATTCCTTTAACTGGGTCTCATTTTTAAGCTATCCAAATACACTAGTTAATTTTCCACGGGAAAGCAGTAATTTACTATATCCCTGGCATGTTAAGGCTCCAGAATAGATCAAGCAATTAAGAAAGGTCCCCTTGTGAAGTCTTGACTACCTCTGCTCAGACTTGTCAAGAACTCTAGAATGAAAAAAGACAGGGCCATGCACCTGGAATGAAATGTACCCTGCCATCAAACTACTCTTGTCTTAGGTCCCTTCCCAGGCTCCACTTCCCAGACTCACTTTTAGAGGATGCAGTCGAATGGGGTCCTTTGCAATGATGTTGGAGGTCTGACCAGGTAGCAATATAGCTGTTACAATCTCAGAGGCCTAGGAGACACTGCCCTGGGGAGACCTCTCCCTCCTGTTCCCTTGTAAGGCAGAGCAAGGCTACAAGGCCTTCCTGGAGCAGAGAGCATGTAGCTAAGGAAGAGAATCGTTGTGCCTCTAGCTGAGAGAAAGAGCCTCTATGACCCAGACCTAGGAAGTGCTCCATTGTCTGTGTGACCTGCAGGCAGAGGCTTATTTCCCTGGACAAGGAGGACTGAAATAAACACCCATATATTCTCACACCTATGTGGATATATACTCAGGCCTGTTTCAATGTTGCAACAAGTTCACACATAGGTTCTAGTGGGCTTTAAGCAAATGCTCCAGAGGAGGATAGATAGTGCCATCCATGCTGTTGGATGGATAGGTGATGACTTATCGTAGCTTTAACCATAACATTACAATGATAAAAATGAAATGAAACAAAGCACTTTCTTATTAAGAAAATAAATGTGTTTCAGAGAGGATTCTCATGTGTTTTGCCGCAATGAAAGATTGCCTTGGTGTCTAAGGCTCTTCTCTTGTGATCTCTTCACTATTTTAAAATCAAACAGCCAAGAGTTATATATATGGCATGAAGATGGCCTTTAATCATGTAGGTGCCAATTCACTCTGATCAGGAAGTGTCCATGCTATACTAATTGTTAAGTAGTGGCTATTAAATGCTAGTTAAATATTGTCCCTGTCCTCTGGGCATAATGTAAAGTACACCATCAAGTTTGCTTTCTCCAATTGGGAAGTCCATTTTACCAATACATTTTACTAAATAATAGATCTTCAAGTACAGATTTGTGTTGTCAACTCTGACATTTGGCACATTCTCCCATATAAGTATCTACTGTCTTCTATGTTGGTTACGTGACCATTTTTGCATTAGTTCTGCAGTATTCTTGTGAAAAATTATTTGTGATATGTAATGATATCTGGTGGGGTGGTTTTGCTCTGTTTCCCAAAGTTGTTTTAGTTAATGTGATGAATTATGGTAAATTATGTTTGAATGTTAAGCCAACCTTGTATTTCTGGGATAAACCATGTATAGTCATTTTACATTACCCTATGAAATATTGCTTGCTTGATTTGCTAAGGTTTTTTTATGTATGTTCATGAACAAGATTAGTCTGAAGTGTTCTTGTAATAACTTTTTGTTTTTACTCAAGGTAATTTTTGCCTCATAAAAATAATTTGGAAAATATTTCCTTTTCCTCTATTTTTCTGAGTTTTTGAAAAACTGGTATTATTTCTTCCTGAAATGTATATCATGATGGGAGCTGTGTGTGAATAGATTTTCTTCATGGTTAGATTATGAAAGAAACTTTAAAAGTAGATTTAATATTTTCAATTCTTTTAAATCAATTTTTTAAAAAAGTAATATCTTTAAAATTTTTGGTTGAATATGATAGTCCATAATTAATAATGTCAGGTTGAACTTTTATTAATAAAACATCTATCTTCTCAGCTAAGTAGATAGATATTTTATTAAATCTACATCACGGAAGCTCTTAAGATTTTTCTGAATTTTTACAATAGATAAAACATTAAACTAGCCTGGAATATTCAGAATTCAAAGTCACAATAAACATAACCCCTACTGTTGATTTTCACTTCATGTTTACAGTCAAAAAAGTACATATATCTCCGATAAATACAGCGAAAAAACAGCAAGGAACTGAGTACAACTGAATTAATGCACACTCAGTAGTTTAAGTATAGTAGTTCAATTATAATTTGTACTGTAGTTAATCATCATATTATAGAATCAAGACCTCTACATTATCCACCTTTTAAAATAGGTACACCACATTCCATATGTTAATAAAGATGAAGAAATGTTTGGTTTTTTGGTAAAATTTAATTCTGGTTTATTTATGCTACATCTCAGATTTAATGATTTGATTAATTAGCTATACATAACCTTAATATAACATGGAAGTGTTATCCCAAATTTTATTCAATGTCATCAGGGACTTATCCATCCAATTTAATTTAACTGACCCAAGTATTTTTAGTTTTAGTATTATTTTCATGTTAGTAGTTAAACTTTCCCCTTCAAACAATGCATCCTTACTGTTCTATATAGGAAGGTATCAAAGGAACAAACTCTTTTTTCCTTTCATTCTTAAGAAATAGCAGTAAACTCAAAATAGATTAAAACTGTGCAGTGAAAATAATGAATGAAAGAAATCTCTTGTTTTTCTTTGAATTACCAGGCTCTGCTCAAAGACAATACCAAATTCAGAAAAGAAAGAAATTAAAATGTGGACATTTAAATGTAGAAGAAATTAAAATGTAGACGAAATTAGGCTTGTTTAGTTTTCTACAATAACTTCTTTAATTAAAAATAAATTTCATACACCTTATCCCCTCCTATTTATTTATTTATTTATTTATTTATTTTTGCCTTTATTGTATTATTCATCTGCCCATACACTGGATAAAGGGAGGGCCAGCCACTAGGTTTTCACAATCACTCAGTCATATGATTAAAGCTATTTAGTTGTACAATTCATCATCAACAATACATTCTAATGGATTATAAATGAACAATTTCAGGTATTTTCTTCAAGCTTTTCTAATAAACTAAAACTAAAAAGAAATATCTATATAATGCTTAAGAATAACCTCCAGAGTGACCTCTCATCACTATTTTTGAAATCTCTCAGCCACTGACACTTTATTTTGTTTCTTTTCATTACCACCTTTTGGCCAAAAAGCTTTCTCAATTGCATGATTCCAGAGCCAGGTCCATCCTTGGGAGTCATATCACATGTTGTCAGTGAAACTTTTGTCCTTGGGAGTCATAGCCTGTGTACAGGAGAGGGTAGTGAGTTTATCTGTAGAGTTGACCGAGTGAGAGGGGCCAATATGAACAACAAAGAAGGTTGTCTGGGAATGACTCTTAGGCATAATTATAAGTAGGCTTAGCTTCTCTTTACAGGGATGTTTCATGACGGCAAGACCCAAGATCAGGGTCTTGACTTATTAAATTGGAATGTGTTAACGCCAGAATTCCCAAGGTAGGGAAGTTTAATATTTCCACATTTTCCCCAAGTATTTCAAGGGATCCTTGCAAATACTATTTTCTTTTCTGCCTCAGATACTCTGGGATGAATTGGGGTAGTACATTAACTTGTACAGAATAACATGATCTCATTCCTTATTCTAGCTCCATATAATTATGTTGTTTAAAAAAAACTGACCATACAGATTAAATAACATAGTGTTCTATAGAAAGATATAAATTTTGTGTCAAATAAACATCTCTTCCTTTGGTCTTACACAGAAGCTGAAGTTTTAAACTACAATCAATCATCCATTGTCCTGTGTGTTGGTTTGAAAGAATGCTTGGACCCTAGAATAGCCATGTTTTAATCAAAACCCCATTTCATAAAGGTAGAATAATCCCTATTCAATACTGTATGTTTGAAACTGTAATCAGATCATTTCCCTGGAGATGTGATTTAATCGAGTGGTTGTTAAACTGGATTAAATGACGATATGTCTCCACCCATTTGGGTGGGTCTTGAGAAGTTTCTGGAATCCTATAAAAGTGGAAACATTTTGGAGAATGAGTGTGATTCAGAGAGAGCCAGAGAAGAATGACATAGCCATGACAGCCCACAAGCCAGTGACCTTTGGAGATGAAGAAGGAAATGCCTCCTGGGGAGCTTCATGAAGCAGGAAGCCAGGAGAAGAAGCTAGCAGATGGCACCATGTTTGCCATGTGCCCTTCCAGATGAGAGAGGAACCCTGACCATGTTCACCATATGCCTTTCCAGATGAGAGAGAAACTCTGACTGTGTTTGTCATGTGCCCTTCCACTTGAGAGAAAAACCCTGAAATTCATTGACCTTGTTGAACCGAGATATCTTTCCCTGGATACCTTTGATTGGACATTTCTATAGACTTGTTATAATTGGGACATTATCTCAGCCTTAGAACTGTAAACTTACAACTTATTAAATTCCCCCTTTTAAAAAAGCCATTCTGTTTCTGGTATATTGCATTCCAGCAGCTAGCAAACTAGAACACCCTGTATTCTGATTTATCTTATTCCCAAATAAGTCCATTTCATTCATATCTGTAACTGAAATTTGAACTCTTTTCCAGCTTTTTTAACAGTTGCTATTTGGAGTCTTGCTGACTTCCAGAGCTCCAGAACTCTGACACTGAGTCTCAGGTGTCACCTAGATGCCAAAAGTTTCAAGGAACTCCCAGGGGAGACCCAAAGAGCTCAGCATCTCAGAATTTAGAAATAACAGTTAAAACTCAGGAATATATGTGACTATTACAAGAACTTACAATCTAGGAACCTTTACAATGAACCTTATTGAACATTCTGTACTCCTTATCATCAATTGCCCAATCTCTGCCCATGTTCTATCATTTGATAATCTAAGTTTTAAAATTCAATTCTCAGCCTTTGTTCATATTAGAGAGTTTATATTAGTTTATATTAGAGAGTTCTTACAATATTTGTTGTTTTATTTCTGACTTATTTTACTCAACATAATACCCTCAAGGATCATTCACCTAGTTGCATGTCTCATGACTTCATTCTTTCCTGTAACCATTTAATATTCCATTGTATGTATACACCTCCATTCATCCTCCTATTCGTCTGTAGATATACCCTAGGGCACCTCAATTCATTCCCCTGGGAATAATTCCATCATAAACACTAGTGTGCAGGTGTCTTTTTGTGTTCCTGCTTTCAGTTCTTCCAAGAATATATCAACTAATGGGGTTGAAGAATTATATAGGAACTCTATATTAGCCTCCTATAAAGCTACCATACTGCTCTAAAGAGGGACTACACCACTCTACTTCCCTACCAACAGTGGATAGTTGTATCTCTCTGTCTATATCTTCTCTAGCACTTGTATTCTTCTGTTTATTTTTAAACAGTTTTGTTCACACACAATACAATCCATCCTTAGTGAACAATCTATGACTCCAGGTATAATCACATAGTTATGCGTTCACAACCACAATCTATATGAGAACATTTTCATTTATTCTAGAAAGAAAGAAGAGAAAAAAATGAAAAAGGAAAAAGGAAAAAGGAAAAGAATATAATAAAAATAAAGAATAAAAAAATAAAAACTTGAAACAGCAACAAGAACCCCATACCTCTCCCTTACACGCCCCTCTTATTGACATTTAGCTTTGGTATATTGCCTTTACTATAATTAATGCAAAAATATTACAATGTTACTATTAACTATAGATCCTTGTCTGCTTTCATTTTATGTTTTCTGTATACTATCTCATTTCAACACCTTGCCGTACAGACATTCATTTGTTCTTCCTCATGTAAAAACGTTTTTTCTTGAATTTGTCCATTTAATCACCATCATTGTCCACTCTAGATTTTGCTAATTTATACAGTTCCAGTTTTTATCCTTTGTGCTTTCTTCTGTTTTCATATTTGTCCCTAAATCTTCCTTATTCAACCATATTACATTCAGTTTTGCTCGTTATACTTACAATGTTGTGTTACCATCATAGTATTGTGCTATTCATTTCTGTGTATTTACAGTCAATTCTGTTGAACATTCTGTACTGAGCATTAAATGCCCAATTCTATCCTCTTTCTATCTCTTGATAACTTGTGTTCTTAACTTTAACTCTTAGAGTTTTCTCATTATATTTCTTTAATTTTAGTGAGACCATGCAATATTTGTCCTTTTTTTCCCTGGCTTATTTCAGTCAGCAGAATATCCTCAAGATTTATCTGTGTTGTTACATGTGTCATGGATTTATTATATTAATATATTATAACTGTGTAACATTCCATGATATGTACATACCATAGTTTGTTTATTTGTTCATCTATTGGTGGACATTGGGGTGTTTCAATCTCTTGGCAATCATGAATAATATTACTATAAACAATCACACAGGTCACATTGTAAAAGTTATATCTTTATACAATCGTCCTCAAGAATCAAGGTTACTTGAACACAGCTTAACGCTTTCAGGTGCTTCTCTCTAGCCACTCCAATATGCCAACGTATCCAATAAACTAAAAAGGGATATTATAAAATGCTTAAGAATAACCTCCAGTATAACCTCTCGACTCTGTTTGAAATCTCTCAGCCACTGAAACTTTGCTCATTTCTCTCTACCCACTTTTGGTCAAGAAGGCTTTCTCAATCTTGTGATGCCAGGTCCAGGTTTATCCCAGGATTTCTGTTCCAAACTGCAAGGGGGATTTATACCCTTGGGAGTCATGCTTTACATAGGTGGAGGGAAAATGAGTTCACATGCTGAGTTGGTTTAAAGAGAGAGATTACATCTGAGCAACAAAAGAGGTTCTCTGAGGGTGACTGTTAGGCATAATTTTAAATAGGCTTAGCCTATCCTTTGCAGGAATGAGTTTCATAGGGGCAAATTCCAAGATCAAGGGCTGGGACTATTGATTTGGTTGTCCACACTTCTTGTAAAATTGTCAGGAATTTTCTAAATGGGGAAGTTGAATATTTCCTCCTTTCTCCCTAGTCCTCCAAGGGGAATTTGCAAATACTTCTTTTTTACTGACCAAATTAGTCTGGGATATACTGAGACATCACACTAACCTGGACAAACCAACAAAATCTCATACCCTATTCAAGATTCTATGTACTTATGGTGATCAACTAAACTGGCCATATAAGTTAAATTAGGAAAAGCATTACTCAAAATATAAATTTTGCACCAAATAAACACCTCTCCCTTTGGTCTCACACAGAATTTGAAGTTTGAAAATATGGACAATATCATCCTTTACCTTGCATTCTGATTGACCTCAGTCCTATTCAGATAAGCTTCCTTTATATTTCTACTCAAAGTCTTAACACTGTTTCATGTTTTAAACAGTTCTTGTTCAGGGAATTGCACTTTCACAGCTTCAGAACTCTAACTCTGAGTTTCATGTGTCACATAAATACCCAAAGTTTCTGGGAACAGCCAGGTTCTTATTTATATTTTTTGAAAGAGACCTTAGCATCTCGTTCTTTTGTTTCTGGCTTATTTTGCACAACACATTGTCCCCAAGGTTTATTCAGTTCATTGTGTGCCTCTTGATGTCCTTCCTTTTTGTAGCTGCACCATATTCCATCATATACATGTATCACAATTTGCCATTTTACTTCTCACTCATTGCACCTTGGGTTCACTCCCTCTATTGGGCATCAGGGATAACATCCAAAATAAACAAACCAAGTCTTATGGCAACCTCACTTGATTATACAGTCAGCAGCACTCTCAATTTTAGACAGTTCTCTTTGGTCCATAATGACAAAGAAATGATAAATACAGTGTCACCAACTATCAACTCAAAACTACCTCTTATTACTTGTCCCTTCACCTCAATTAGTTGCCCATGGTGGTGCTATACTACCATTGATGTTTCCCTGTTAACTATTGGCCATGGCATGCATTTTTAGTTTCCCCCCTTGTGCTATTTTGAAACTGTTGTATACCCCAGAAAATTCATGTTCTTTAATTGTCATTTAATGTTGTTGGGTGGGAATTTTTGGCTATGTGGTTTAATGGAAATGTATCTCCACCCATTGAAAGTGGGTATTAATCCACCCACTGTAGTCTTTTAAGAGAGAACTATTTTGGAAAGAGCTAATAGAGTCTGCACAGCCAGAGGGCTTTGGAGATGGAAAATGAAAACACCCACTGGTAAGTCCTTTGAAACAAAAAACTGGAAGAGAAAGCGAGCAGACATTGCTATGTGCTTTCCCAGCTGAAACAGATGTTCTAGACCTATTGGCCTTTCTTGAGTCAAGGCATCTTTCTCTGGATGACTTAGTTTGGACACTTTAATGGCTTTATAATTGTAAACTTGTAATATAACACATTCCTTTTTAAAAATCTGTTCCATTTCTGTTATATTGCATTCCCCAACTTTAGCAAACTAAAATGTCCCTATACCCTTCTACTATTGACTTTTTGTCTACCTTGGAACCTTTGAAATAGTTCATGTGAGAACCTATTCAATCAGTGTGATACATGGTACTATAAATGCCTTTTCAATCATGTTCACCTTCAATATGGTAATGTTACTTGTAACTCTGCTAATTAATTACATCACTTCTATTTGTTCCCTTCCATTAGGGTCAACCTCCTAGGGTAGCCTTCTCCCCATCTCTAGGTTTGTCACTTCTAGGTGTGCTATATTCTATAATGCTACCTCTGTTATTACCTTATTAGAGTCGTAATAGCAAAATCATACAGTATCTATCCTTTTATGTCTGACATTTCACTCAGCTTTATGACCTCAAGGTTAATCTGTGTTGTCATAAGCTTTGTGACATCATTTTATATTACTGTGTATAATATTCCACCATATGTATATACCACGTTTTGTTTATCTACTCATCTGTTGATGGGCACTTGGATTGCTTCCATCTTTTGGCAATTGGGAATAGTGCCACTATGAACATCAGTGTGAAAATGTCTGTTCGTGTCACTGCCCTCAACTCTTCTGGGTATATAACGAGTATTGGTATTGCCAGGTCATAGGGCAACTTAATATTTAGTTTTCTGAGAAATTGCCAAACTGATTTCCATAGCAGTTGAATCATTTTACATTTCCACCAAGAGGAATAGTGTTCTAATTTCTCCACATCCTCTCCAACATTTATTTTATTTAGTTTCCTGTTTGATTAATAACAGCCATTCTTATAGGTGTGAGGTGATACCTTATTGTCATCTTAATTTGCATTTCCCTTAGTCAATGAAGATGAGGAGCTCTTCATGTGCTTTTTAGCCACCTGTATTTACTCTTCAGGAAAGTGCCTATTCATTTCCTTTGCCCATTTTATAACTGGGTTGTTTATTCTTTTGTTGGTGAGCTGTATAATTTTTTATGTACACAGGATATTAAGCCTTTATCTGATATTTGGTTTCCAAACATTTTCTCCCATTGAGTTGGCCACCTCTTCACCATTTTTTTTTTAATTTTTTTTATTAATCAAAAAAAAGAAAAGAAATTAACACAACATTTAGAAATCATTCCACTCTACAAATGCACTCAGTAATTCTTAGTTTCATCACATAGATGCATGATCATCATTTCCCAGTACATTTGCATCGATTTAGGAAAAGTACTAGCAAAACAGCAGAAAAAGATATAGAATGCCAATATAGAGAAGAGAATTAAAATAATAATACTAATTATATATATATATATAAAGGAAAAAGAAAAAAACAAAAACAAAAGATACAAACACACAAACAAACAAACAAAAAACCATATTTCAGGTGCAGCTTCATTCAGTGTTCCAACCTAGTTACATTACATTTAGGTATTATTGTGCTGTCCATTTTTGAGTTTTTGTATCTAGTCCTGTTGCACAGTCTGTATCCCTTCAGCTCCAATTACCCATTATCTTACCCTGTTTCTAACTCCTGCTGGTCTCTGTTACCAATGATATATTCCAAGCTGATTCTCGAATGTCGGTTCACATCAGTGGGACCTTACAGTATTTGTCCTTTAGTTTTGGGCTAGACTCACTCAGCATAATGTTCTCTAGGTCCATCCATGTTATTACATGCTTCATAAGTTTAGTCTGTCTTAAAGCTGCATAATATTCCATCGTAGGTATACGCCACAGTTTGTTTAGCCACTCGTCTGTTGATGAACATTTTGGCTGTTTCCATCTCTTTGCAATTGTAGATAATGCTGCTATAAACACTGGTGTGCAAATGTCCGTCTGTGTCTTTGCCCTTAAGTCCTTTGAGTAGATACCTAGCTGTGGTATTGCTGAGTCGTAATCCATTCTGCCATTCTATGTCTTTTGATTGGGAAATTCAGTCCATTAACTTTTAGTATTATTACTGTTTGGATAATATTTTCCTCTACCATTTTGGCTTTTGTATTATATATATCATATCTGATTTTCCTTCTTTCTACACTTTACTCCATACCTCTCTCTTCTGTCTTTTCGTATCTGACTCTAGTGCTCCCTTTAGTATTTCTTGCAGAGCTGGTCTCTTGGTCACAAATTCTCTCAGTGACTTTTTGTCTATAAATGTTTTAATTTCTCCTTCATTTTTGAAGGACAATTTTGCTGGATATAGGAGTCTTGGTTGGCAGTTTTTCTCTTTTAGTAATTTAAATATATCATCCCACTGTCTTCTAGCTTCCATGGTTTCTGCTGAGAAATCTACACATAGTCTTATTGGGTTTCCCTTGTATGTGACAGATTGTTTTTCTCTTGCTGCTTTCAAGATCCTCTCTTTCTCTTTGACCTCTGACATTCTAACTAGTAAGTGTCTTGGAGAACGCCTATTTGGGTCTATTCTCTTTGGGGTGCGCTGCACTTCTTGGATCTGCAAATTTAGGTCTTTCATAAGAGTTGGGAAATTTTCAGTGATAATTTCTTCCATTAGTTTTTCTCCTCCTTTTCCCTTCTCTTCTCCTTCTGGGACACCCACAACACGTATATTTGTGCGCTTCATATTGTCATTCAGTTCCTTGATCCCCTGCTCAAGTTTTTCCATTCTTTTCCCTATAGTTTCTGTTTCTTTTTGGGATTCAGATGTTCCATCCTCCAGTTCACTAATTGTAGCTTCTGTCTCTTTAGATCTACCATTGTAGGTATCCATTGTTTTTTCCATTTTTTCTTCTTTGTCCTTCACTCCCATAAGTTCTGTGATTTGTTTTTTCAGATTTTCTATTTCTTCTTTTTGTTCAGCCCATGTCTTCTTCATGTCCTCCCTCAATTTATTGATTTGGTTTTTGAAGAGTTTTTCCATTTCTGTTCGTATATTCAGCATTAGTTGTCTCAGCTCCTGTATCTCATTTGAACTATTGGTTTGTTCCTTTGACTGGGCCATATCTTCAATTTTCCGAGCGTCATCCATTATTTTCTGCTGGTGTCTGGGCATTTGATCAGATTTCCCTGGGTATGGGACCCAGCTGGTTGAAAGGTTTTTCTGTGAAATCTCTGGGCTCTGTTTTTCTTTTCCTGCCCAGTAGGTGGCGCTCGTGGCGCTCGTCTGTCTGCACGGCAGTCGCCCGGGAAACCGCGTGTGGAGGGGGGGGTCGCTGGCCGCCGCGGCTTGGGAGAGTGCCGGTCCTAATTGCCCAGCTGGCCCGAAACGCCAAGCGTGACGGGAGGGCCCCGCTATCCAACGTTCCCAGTCAGACCTGGGAGCCACGTGCGTGGAGGGGACCCCAGTCGCCAGCTGCCCCGGCCGGGAAAACGCGCGCCCCTCGGGTATCTCACCGCAGCAGATTCTCCCTGCCCGTTCAGCTGTTCCAGAATGGGATACGCTGTCTTTTTGGTCTCTGTCGTGACTCCGGGAGCTGTTTCGTATTGTTTCTATTTCTTTAGTTGCTTTTCTGGAGGAGGAACTAAGACCCGCGCGTCTTACTAAGCCGCCATCTTCTCCGGAAGTGGGCCCTCTTCACCATTTTAACAAAGTCCATTGAGGCACAGTAGCTCTTGGTCTTAAGGAGTTCCCATTTGCTTTTTTTTTTTCCACAGCTTGTGCTTTAGGTGTAAAGTTTAAGAAGCTACTTCCTATTACTAGATTTTGAAGATGTTTCCCTGCATTCGATTCAAGTAATTTTATGGCACTGGCTCTTATATTTGGGTTTTTGATCCATTTTGAATTAATTTTTGTATAGGGTGTAAGGTAGGGGTCCTCTTTCATTCTTTTGTCTATTGAATTCCAGTTTTCCCATGCCCATTTATTCCCACGAAAAAATCCAGTTTTCACCCATGCCCAAAACTGTCCCAATTCAATAGATTTGGGGGTCTTACAGAAGATCAAATGTCCATAAATTTGGTCGTCAATCTCTACACTCTCAATTCAGTTCCACTGGTCAGTCCTTCTATATTTGTGCCAGTACCATGCTGTTTTGACCACTGTGACTTTATAGTAAGCTTTAAAGTCAGGAATGATAGATCTCATGGTTTGGTCTTCTTTTTTTAGGATATCTTTAGCTATTCAAGGTTTCTTTCCTTTCCACATAAATTTGATAACCAGTTTTTCCAAGTCTTCAAAGTAGGTTATTGGGATTTACATTAGTATAAAATTTTTATTGGTATCTTGATGATATTCAACCTTCTAATCCATGAGCTTTCCATCTATGTAGGTCATTCTGTTGTTTCTTTTAGCTTTTTTTTTTTTTTTTTGTAATTTTCTGTGTATAAATACTTGACATCCCTGGTTAGGCTTATTCCTAGATACCTAATTATTCTGGTCACTATTTTGAATGGAATTTTCTCCTTAGTTGTCACTTGAGATAAGTAACTGCTTGTGTATAGAAATATTACTGATTTTTGTACATTAATCTTGTATCCTGCCACTTTGCTGAAATTGTTTATTAGTTCCAATAGTTTTACTGTAGATTTCTCAGGATTTTCTAAGTAATAATGTCATCTGCAAATAATGAAAGTTTCACTTCTTCCCTTCCTATTTGGATGCCTTTTATTTCTTTCTTCTGTCTAATTGCTCCAGCTAGTACTTCTAATACAACATTGAATAATAGTGGTGACAATGAGCATCCTTGTCTCATCCCCAATCTCAAGAGGAATGCTTTCAATTTCTTACTATTAAGTATGATGCTGGCTATGAGTTTCTCATATATGCCCTTTATAACATTGAGAAAGTTTCCTTTGATGCCTAACTTTTGAAGTGTTTTTTATCAGGAAAAGATGCTGGAT
Source organism: Tamandua tetradactyla (assembly GCF_023851605.1). Taxonomy (NCBI): domain Eukaryota; kingdom Metazoa; phylum Chordata; class Mammalia; order Pilosa; family Myrmecophagidae; genus Tamandua; species Tamandua tetradactyla. The sequence continues at coordinate 79,264,552 of NC_135334.1, read as the reverse complement.
TTTGTCAAGTGCTTTTTCAGCATCAATCAATATGACCATGTGATTTTTCTCTTTCAATTTGTTAATGTGTTGCATTGCATTGATTGATTTTCTTATGTTGAACCACCGTGCCATTCCTGGTGTGAATCCCACTTGATCATGATGTATAATTCTTTTTATGTGTTGTTGGATATGATTTGATAGTATTTTGTTAAGAATTTTTGCATCTATGTTTATAAGAGAAATTGGTCTGTAGTTTTCTTTTCTTGTATCATCTTTATCTGATTTTGGTATTAGAGTGATGTTAGCTTCATAAAATGCTTATGTAGTGTTCCTTTTCTTCAATTTTTTGGAAGAATTTGAGCATGATTGGTATAGTTCTTTTTGAAAAGTTTGATAAAATTCCTTTGTGAAGCCGTCAGGTCCTGGGCTTTTTTTCTGAGAAGATTTTTATGACTGATTGGATCTCTTTACTTGTAATTGGTTTGTTGAGAACTTCTATTCTTCTTGAGTCAGTTTAGTGTGTTTCTAGGAATTTGTCCATTATACCTAAGTTATATAGTTTATTGGCATATAGTTGTTCATAATATTCTCTTATGATTTTTAAAAATTTTTCATAATTTGTGGTAACAACCTCCTTTCTCATTTCCAATTTTATTTATTTGTGTCCTCTCTCTTTTCTTCTTTGTTAGTTTAGCTAAAGGGCTATCAATTTTATTAATTTTCTCAAAGAAACAACTTTTAATTTTGTTGATTCTTTCTATTGTTTTATTGTTCCCCAGTTTGTTTTTCTGCTTTAGTCTTTATTATTTCTCTCCTTATTTTTTTTTTTGTTTTGGGGTTATTTTACCACTTTTTCTCTAAATTCCCCAGGTGAGCAGTTAAATCCTCATATTTTGCTCGTTCTTATTTATTAATATAGGCATTTAGGGCAATAAAATTCCCTCTCAGCACTACCTTTGCTGCATCCCCTAAGTTTTGATATGCTGTATTCTCATTATTATTCATCTCCAGATACATACTGATTTCTCTAGCAATTTCTTCCTTGACCCCCTGATTATTTAAGAATGTGCTATTTAATATCCATATATTTGTGAAAGCTCTGACTCTTTGGTGATTATTAATTTCCAGCTTTATTCCATTGTGATCACATAAAGTGCTTTGAAAAATTTCAATCTTGTTAAATTTACAGAGACTCAGTTTATGTCCCAGTATATGATCTATCCTGGAGAACATTCCATGTGTACTGGAGAGGAATGTGTATCATGGTGTTTTGGGATATAATGATCTATATATATCTATTAGATCTAATTCATTTATTTTATGGCTTAGGTTCTCTATTTCCTTCTTGATCCTCTTGGTAGTTGTTTCATCTATAGTGGAAAGTGGTGTTTTGAAGTCTCCCACTATTACTGTTGAGATGTCTATTGCTCCCTTCAGTTTTTCCAAAATGTACCTCATGTACTTTGGAGCTCCTTGATTGGGAGCATACACATATATGATTGTTATTTCTTCCTGATAATTGTCCCTTTTACTATTATGTAGTGTCCTTCTTTGTCTCTTATGTGGTCTTTACATTGAAAAGCTATTTTGCCTAATATTAGTATTAACTACTCCTGCTTGCTTTTGGTTACAGCTTGCATAGAAGATCTTTTTCCATCCTTTCACTTCCAATCTAACTGTGTCCTTGAGTCTAAGATGTATCTCTTGTAAACAGTGTATAGATGGATTATATTTTTTGATCCATTCTGTCTGTCTGTATCTTATAATTGGTCAGTTTAGTCCATTAAAATTCAAAGTTCTTGATTCTACCATCTTATCCTTTAGTTTTCATTAGTCAGATCTGTGTATTATTTTCCTCCTCTCTTTCTTTTCCTTTAAATTACCTTTACTCATATTCTCCAATTCTGTGCCTCCTCCAGACCTACCTCTCCTGTCTCTTATTTATCAGCTAACAGGGCTCCCTTTAGTATTTTTTGTAGGGCTGGTCTCTTGTTGACTAGTTCTCTCAATCTTTCTTTATCTTTGAAGATTTTAATCTCTTCCTCAGTTTTGAAGGATAACTTGACTGAATAAAGAATTCTTGGTTGAAAGCCTGTCTCATTCAGGATCTTAACAACATCATACCACTGCCTTTTTGCTACCATGGTGCCTGTTGAGTAGTCTGAAGTCAGTCTTATTCGTTTTCCTTTGTATGTGGTAGATTGCTTTTCTCTTGCTGCTTTCAGGACTTTCTGTTTCTCTTCAACACCTGACAGTCTGATTAGTATGTGCCTTGGAGTGGGCTTACTTGAACTTATTCTATTTGGAGTTTGCTAGGCCTCTTTGATGTGCATATTTGTGTCTTTTATAAGGGCTGGGAAGTTTTCTCTGATTATATCTTCAGCTAACTTTCCCAACCATTTACTCTTCTCCTTTTGAGACACCAATAATTCTTATGCTTATGTGCCTCTTGTTCTCCATCATTTCCCTAAGATCCAGTTGTATTTTTTCCATCTTTGTCGCCATTTGTTCTTTTGTGTGCTCTGGTTCTATTGCTCTATCTTCTAGCTCACTTATTCTTCCTTCTGCATCTTCAAATCTGCTATTGTGTGTTACCAGTATGTTTTTATTTAGTTTACGGTAGGCTTCATTTCGTGAGTTCTACTGTTTTTCTACTTAACCTCCTGAATTCCTCTTTATGCTCTTCTAGTGTCCTCCTAACACTCTTTATTTCTTTATAAAAATCCTTGAGTAGTTGTTCCATATTCTGTGTCCCTTCTGGAATTTTAATTTGGTCATTTGGCTGGGCCATTTCTGCTGGGTTCTTCATGTGTTTTGTGATTTTTCTGTTGTGTTTGGGGCATTTGATTATCTTGATATGGTTATTATGAAAGTTGGTTTTCTTCACTTTTTTACTCTTTTGTATTTACTTAGCTTTTGCTAAATGTTTCCTTTTGTACTTTGTCAGTTATTCTCTGCCAAATCAAGGTCCAGATCTCATGTAGGGGATACAACTCAACTTAAGGGTCTATTATAATGTAGATCGGGGTGCATGGGTACTCCAGCGGCAGAATGGCTGCCTACCATGCAGGAGACCCAAGGTGAAGTCCTAGCTCCTTCTGGCCAGCAGATGACACCCTCGGGTCTTCTCCTACCTCAGCCCCACTCTTCCTGGTTTGGTGACTGGAGGTCAGCTTGCTCAGCAGCATGCTCAGCTGCTCCACCAGGGGTTTCCAGCCCACTGGTGTCTGCCGTGGGATGGGGGAGCTGACCAGCTTATGGGGTATCAGGCAATCAGCTGATCCCAAGCGCTGGTGGGCCTGCCAGATACCGTGACTATGAGTCATCTTCTCCCACACTTACGGGTGATCACTTTCTCCATTCCCCTGGCAGTGGGTGATCACTGGCCTCTGGGCTCCCTGCAGGCACTACCCAACACCATGTTTTAATATTTTAGCTTATAATTTCACCATTTCTGTCATTTGTTTCTATTGAAATTATAGGGTATATATGGTATCTGGCAGGCCCACCAGCGCTTGGGATCAGCTGATTGCCTGATACCCCATAAGCTGGTCAGCTCCCCCATCCCACGGCAGACACCAGTGGGCTGGAAACCCCTGGTGGAGCAGCTGAGCATGCTGCTGAGCAAGCTGACCTCCAGTCACCAAACCAGGAAGAGTGGGGCTGAGGTAGGAGAAGACCCGAGGGTGTCATCTGCTGGCCAGAAGGAGCTAGGACTTCACCTTGGGTCTCCTGCATGGTAGGCAGCCATTCTGCCGCTGGAGTACCCATGCACCCCGATCTACATTATAATAGACCCTTAAGTTGAGTTGTATCCCCTACATGAGATCTGGACCGTGATTTGGCAGAGAATAACTGACAAAGTACAAAAGGAAACATTTAGCAAAAGTTAAGTAAATACAAAAGAGTAAAAAAGTGAAGAAAACCAACTTTCATAATAACCATATCAAGATATTTCTGATTTTTAGTTTGACTGCTGATTTTTAATTGGTTGCTGGGAATCTTATATTGTTGGGTATCTAGATTTAGTGATTTTCCTTTAAACAGTGCGGAAGATTGTTTTAACTAAGCATAAAGTGGATCTATAGAAGCCTTTATTTCATTACTTATATACTACTTCTTATAAATGGCCATTTTAGGGACTTTCATGAATACTCCACATGTGCAATAGTCTCTCTACTCTGGCTCATTCAAATGTGTTCCAGCATTCTGTGAACACTCAAAATTTTTCCAGCTTTCCATTAATAATTTTTGCCCTAGTGGTTCTATGCCTCTACATATTCGCAGTTAGTAGCTTACTTTATTCAGAGATCAAGGGGACTCTGGTATATTTATGAAGCTCTTTCTTTATGTATCTCCCTCTTCTCTGCTCTTCTGCTCCTTAAATTCCTGCTTCTCAGTGCCCCCAGATTTGCATATTATCAGAGCTGGACAAGATCATTATATTCTCCTTCTCTCCTTCCATGATACAGTTAGGAAAGTTACTGTAGGCAGAGACTAGGACTACATGGAGTCTCAGCACTACACAAAAGTTGACTTAAACATCAGGAGTTTATTGTCTTACGTTTTTGGAGGTTAGAAGTCCAAATTAAAGTTGGCAAAGCCATGCTTTTTCTGAAGTTTATAGCATTCTGGAGGTGGTGTGCCAGCAATCCTTGACAATTTGTATCTTTGTCGTATAGTCATCTCTCTCCTGCTTTGTACTGCTGCTGTGTCCAAATTTTCTGCTTATAACGAGTGCAGTAATGTCCTACACTCTGCAGTGCATATGACAAAATATCAACTTTAGGGATATTGTAGAGAGAAAGTGATAAAGGGAGGGAGGAAGAGGAAGCAATGTTGATGTCTGAGAAACAAAGACTTAATTATAGTACAGTGGCCACCTTCCATTACTTGGGAATAAACTTCAACTTCCATGTTTTTTTCTGTAATGTATTTCCTTTGTGACTATAAGAATTAAAGCTATTCAACACAAGATAGCTATAAAATACCCACAATTCTTTTTTTTCCCAGGAATAAAGAATTCATGAAAAATACAGTTGTATTTTAGGAAACATAAAATTTCCTTTCACCTTTTCACTTTCTAACCCGCCATGAAGAATCACATTATTTTGGACAAAATAGGATTACAAGCTCGAAAACAGAGGCAGGATCAAATAGATTCCTGAAGTAGGAATGGCACAGAAGAAAACAAATAAACCGTAAAACCCTGAAAAATTAGAAGAGAAGGCACAACATCTAGTTCACCCAGTTTACTAAGTAATAAGAGTTAGCATCTTTAGGAGAGCCAAGATCCAGCTGCAGTTGTCCTCATCACCACCCTTTCTTCAGTAGTCTCTGGATTCCTTGCTTGATTTCCTGGGTTCGCACCCCATACACAATGGGGTTGAGGGCTGCGGGGATGACATGGTGGAGGACATTGAGCAAGACCGGCACATCAGGGGAGACCTTCTTCTTAGCCACATGAGTGAGGACGAAGACCAGGAGGATGGTGCTGAAGAAGAGGATGAGGATGAAGTGGGAGCCGCATGTGCTTAGGGCCTTGGTCACAGCACCCTCTGCCTTGAGTCTCAGCACCGCTCGCAGTATGAGGGTGTAGGAAAGGAAGATAAGAATGAGGTCAGACCCTAGCACTGTCCAACCTGCAGCAAATTGGTAGAAGCGATTGATGGTGACGTTGCTGCAGGAGAGCCTGGAGACATACATATTGGCACAGATGCAGTTCTCAATGGCATTTCTTCCACAATAGGAGAGTCGTGCTGAGAGAATGGGGATAGGCACAGTAACAAGGATATTTCTTGCAAGAATGAACAAGACAGCCTTGGCTACAAACTGATCGGTGATGATGGATGGGTACCTTAGTGGGTGACAGATGGCCACATAGCGGTCATAGGCCATGACCATGAATGTGCAGGATTCCATGGCCAGGAAGCAATTCATGATGAACATCTGGAGGAAGCAGGAAAAGAAGCTGATGGACCTGAAGTCAAACCAGAAGATGGCCAGGACCTTGGGCATGACAGTGAGGCAGAGCACGATGTCCAGACAGGAGAGGAGGCTGAGCAGGTAGTACATGGGCTCGTGCAGAGTGGCCTCCAGCCGGATGGTGACCAGGAGAGCGGTGTTGGCCCCCATGGCCAACAGGAAGAGGAGACCAAGGGGCAGGGACAGCCAGAGTTGCCAGCTGGGGGACCTGACAAAGCAGTTCAGGAGGAAGTCTGACACCTCAGTCACAATGGTACCATTTTGGTGTGCTGTCATATTGTGTCATATATTTCTACAGTTTTCTTTTAATGGTCAGTAATATCAGAATAAAGTTTGACTGTTGATTCAAGTTATGCGAAGATGGAACGATTTTTTATGTATCCAGGGCAACTTATGGATCCTAGTGTTTTCTGCAGATCCAAATAGATGCATCTGTTTATCCTTTGAGCAATGCTAGTGAGATTTGTCTATCACTCTTAACAATGTATAGAAGCTGGAAGTAATTTGATTTGGGTTAATGTTTGATATGTTCAGTGTTTAGTTTTGATAGAATTCCTATGTTTGTACCCAAACCAAAGAGAATAATAAAACTACTTGGTGCATGAACAGCAATTGGACGTTTCTTTCTTTTGCTGCCAACAGGGTGGCCTATCTCTGTGATTCATTAGGAACTGTTTCACTCAGAGTGAAACTGTAAGCAATTTGTGGAATCAATTAAGTAATCTATAGGCATGATTTTTAATGAAATAGAATAGAATAGAATAGAAAGTTACTACACTATATAAAGTATCAGTGTTCTTTTCTCTGAAGGTTAAATATTGTTTCATAAAGAGTGTTTTCAGTTATATATTAGTGTATATGTGTCCATACACATTATGTGCTTAATAGGTTATGATATCGAACTGAATTTCTCACTCTGCATCAGAAAAGATTGAAAAACATTCACTTCATTGATAATGTTAAGCATTATTTCTTGAAAACGTTTCAGTTTTAAAAATACATAGATCTTTAAAAATGGTGATATCATTTAACTATAAACTTAAACATGAAAGCACTACATAAGTTTGTAGTTATCCAGAGGACAGTTCCAATTTAAGTATACTGATTGGAAGAACAAGAAGCAAGATTTTTGTGTCTGTAAGTCTCCAAATTTGTACTAGTAAGTTTCTTTCTTTGTTGTGTATCTAATGTCCACATAAACTGCCATATCTGAAAATTAATCATTATAGTATATCCAAGTAACTATCAGTCAGGCACAAGGAGGGATGAAAAAATGTCACTCGTCCCCATGTCACCCTCTTGTGACCTTTCAGCTGTATCAAGTTTGTTCTAATTGAAGACTTTCATTTATTCTGTGCAGGAAAGAAAGTTGACTTCTATTTGTTTGTAGAGTCACTTTATTGGTAAATAAGTGCTCTAAAAATAATTGCTATTTTAAAATTTCTCATCTTTTGAATTGTGAGAGTGCTACTATTTGGAAGAAATGATTTGAAAAGAAAAATATCAATTCCATATAGTTATGAGGACGTAAACATTGTTTTTAAAGAAGATGAAAAGCATGTGTATATTCTCGATTTTCACATTTCACATATCCTCTCAAAACTTCACCTTCCTCATTCATTTTCTCTCATTTATTCTGATCTTATCACGTCCTTTGTCAAACTCTGAAAATTTATTACATTTAACTTACAATTCACAGTTCAATTCAAGTAACTCCAAGGTGCTTTTCTTCTCCAGGGATGTGAAAATATTCCTGGAGAGAAATAAGAGTTCCCTCCTTGATAGCACTGAAAATATTGAAATGATCTTTGGAGGGTTAAGTAAGTCACATGGAAGAACTGTTGGTGAATGCATAAGAACTCACAGGGATGTCCAGAGGAAATAGAATGGTTTTTGTTTCCCGCAGAGCATTGTTATAGTTATATCTTGCGTTAGAATGATATTTCTGAAGAGGACATAGAAGGATAATTTCAATTCCTTTACACAAGGAATCCTTCTTTCATCTCTTTAAGGTTTCTATATGTTTTACAACCGATAATAATTCAACAAGCATTGAAGTGCAACTCATCCCTAGAGATGAAGTGTCTTTCCCTTCTTTGCTTTCAATCTTGGTTTGCAACAGAGCTTTCCAGTGTCAGCATACCATTTGAACATTAGACCTAATGGTTTCTGATTCCAAGTAGGAACAAAATGAGGACGTCAGGAAAGTTGAAGATCAGAGATTGAAGAGGAAACCCTGCAGCTCAAGCTTTTTCACATGCCGTAGGATATGCCCCACAGCATATCACTATAGAAGCACAGTTTTAGGAAGTGGATTGGATCATCTAACAATATGGGATCCAGAGAAATATGTAAAACATGTCTCCCTGGTATACTTTTAGAGCTTATTGAGTGCATCTAGGGATAGGTAGCTCATTGTTTTTCTAGGCATTATTACCTGGCTTGGATGCATTAGCATTTATAAATTCTTTAGGTGGATCTGAAATCCACTGAATTATGCCATTCACCCCACTCTGTGACCACTGTTGACTTTGTTGCCAACCTCTGAATTAACATAGACTGAACTTAACTTCTTTCCCACGATCAAGCATTTTTAGGGAGATTCTCATTTCTAAGACCTCTATATTTTCATATTCATAGCTAGAAACCACAGGTTTTCTCAAGTGACACCCAAATGACACACTTTCCTATTCTGCCACCCTACCTGATAATCTTCCATAGACAAACTCTTGCTTCTTGGTCTCCCTTGTACTACCAAAAGGAAGAAGGGTCCACAACACATGAGGCAAGAGGTGGTTTTTCTGCCCTCTGTTCAGTATACTTTAGCATCCCACTGACTCTGGGATGGAAAAGAGCACAAATCTGGACGAAAGAGTTAAAACCTTCTTATCTTTTACCTGCCACCCTTCAGGCACCCTCTACAAGTTTATTTTCCTTCCCAGACACACTTACAGAGGGGTTGCCGTCGCTGATGTTGGAGCTCTGGTTATCTCTCAAAGAGTCTGGAGATGTTATAAACTGAAAGGTTCAGGGACAATGCCTTTTGGGAATTTCATGTATATTCCTTGTTGCCCTAAGGCCTTTCTGGCAGATAGGCTGAGAGATGGAAGGAAAGAATAACCTTGTCTCTGAAAAGAAGTTCCCCTGGTAATCAGCCTTTGGAAGCACTACATTGGCTGTGTGTCCTGGAGGCAGTAATTAAGTCTCCTCATTAAGGCATGTGACATATAATTTGTTTATACTCATAATCTTTTTCACATGTTCACCCAACACCTCCAAAGTCCATTAATCTCACTCAGAGGTATTCATAAGCTTTTCACACATCTCTATTGTATAGGCTCAAATTATGCCATCAAATGTATTGAAACTAAGTTTTCATAACTCATATTATAGCAATGTAATGCAAAAATGCAAGAAAAGCTGAACAAGATTTTTCTGAGAAAATACAATGTGTTTTTCAGAGAGAGTTACAGCAATTTAAATTGCAGTAAGGGAGTTAAAAATGATATTTGTATATAAATGAATATGAGTTTAAGAACATGATCTGTTCTTTATTTCTTATTTTAATTTCCTCATGCAAATTGTTCATAGTCTTTCAGTTAATAATTTATAAACACATTCATAATCAGTTTCCTCAAGGCCTAATCTTGCTCTGCTTATTTTCCTTTCTTCTGAATATCCCCAGACTATTGTAATTTATTTTCCATGCTGAAAGCACAAAACCTAGTGACTTGAGACAGGTCTCTCTAAGGTTCAACAAGCTTATTTAGCTATCTGGTTATGTATGGGAAATGGTTTTATATTTAATTCAACAAAAAGTCCTGTGGTCAGAAATCTGATGCTTTCTTTGTTTTCAGGCAGCACTATATGTTTTAGAAAACAATGAGTCAAAATTACTGTTTTATTTTCAAAAGAAGTCATAACATATTAGGTTGATAGGTTGCTCAGGCCCCTAAGGAGTGGAAGAAGGTCCTCATAGCTTCCCTATAAGATATTTTTATGTATTTTTGTTGTTGCTTTTGTTATTTTATTTGTTTCCTTTTAGGCTTTAAAACAGATCAATATCAAAACATTTTCCTATCTCCTTTTTTTAAAAATTGACACAGACTGATCTGAATGATTACATCAATAGAAAGAATGGGCATTAATTATCTTCTATAGCCTGGTGCTCTGCTTTTCTTAGATGTCATTAAGAGATACATAGGAGAGAGCAGAAGGAGCATGTTTATTCCTATTGTAGGATAACTTTTCTTTTTAACATCTTGATTGATAGTACCATGATCAATTAGTTAGAAAGTAAGCTGCATAAAATTTTGTGATCAATATTTTCCTCAATAGGGAGCTGGTTTTCTTCATTAGTAATTTGCTCATTTTCTCTCCCTTTTCTTTTCTTTGTATTTGTACCCATGTCCAGCTCCTTTCCTTTTTCCTACCATCGTAACCAAAGTAGACGGCTCACTATTTCCCGATTATTCCCTATACATTCTGCTGTCTTGCTTTAATCATTTGAGCCTATCCACATCAACCTCCTTTTACTAGTAACATCATTTGCCAAATCCCATTTTTCTTTCTAGAGTTAATTGAAATGCCATCTCCTAGAGGAGGTCTTCTTTCTCTATTTCTCTCAACTGTAATTACTCTGTAATTTTAAGTAGTTGTGTACCTTTCTCTGACACTGTTTTAAGCTTTACTTAGTTTAAGTAAATGGTTTGTTCCTCTATTTGTATTCAACATAGTTGATTTTACAGTTCCTTTTATAGAGAAATTGGAAATGTGTTTAAAAAGAAGGGACATTTAATAAATGAATATTTTGTCACTCCAGTCCTTTGACAACTATTTGGGGACAATGATCAAATTGTATGCTTTTATGTGTTATAATGCCTAACACAGTGCATTAATTTTAGTCAGCACTAAATGACATTTTATGTTTATGCCAGTAGGATTGTAATAAGAAATAGGATATTTGCTATTTAAATCTCAGATAAAATCAATTGTCTACATTTAGCTATTCAGATTTTATGTACTTTGGCTGAAATCTTAGTATCTTCATTTTCTTGTTTTGAAATGATGATAATGACCCTTATTTCCTGTTGTCTTCTGACAAGTGAATAACCATGAAAGTTCTATGTATAGTCCCTTATATGTGTGTTAAATTAAATACATATCAACTGAGTGTTATTATTTTGTAATTCTACTGGTTTCTTTCTTGCTTTCTAAATAAGAACTGGGTGTTTATTCCACATCCTATTTACTTTGGACTAAAAGTTATACATGCCATTTAAGTCTTCCTCATTGCCTTTAGACATTTATTACTAGTTCATTTATTTGAAAAACCCTCTTGGCTATGTGAGGATATCATGTTGAAACCCAAAACTATAGGGCCTATTCTATTCTTTTGAACAACATAACTCAGTCTGGATATGCCACAAGTCTTCCACGAGCATCCCTTCTGGAGCCAAAGCAGGGTCACTGGTGATATGTGGCTATCACACTACCCCTGTGCTCACTTCCTTTGAGGCTCCCTGACTTCCAAAGCCACTTGCTTCAAGAACCTCCTCTCTATGTAGCCATGTGGAGAGGGTGAATAGCAGGCTTTGAAGACCATGGGGCCAACAGAAATCTGCTTTCATCCTACTACTTAAAGGCAGTTACTTTAATGAAACATCACCTTGATTCATGGCTACACAGTGCACAGATGCTTATCTGCTTTGCAGCCCCTGCCCGTGCAGTTTAAAGATAATAATATCAATGTAGTCATAAAAGAACCAAAGTAATAAACAGAGTCCACAAAGGCTGTGTCACACATTTTCTCCAGGTTTTTCAGTGGAGTCCTTACTTCAGTTCAATTTTCCTACTCAGGCGGAATTCCTCTCGCGGTTTCTCTCAGAATCAGATATGACTTGGCACCTCGTCTGGGAAAAGTTGCTAACAAGGAATCTCTCGTTCTGAGGTGTCCATAATAGAAAAGTGGGTAGTATCTTTCTTTAGTGTCATCCATTTTGTCCACTTCTCTTCTTTCCATCACGATTTCCCCTTTCTTTCAGCTTTTGTCTTTCTTAATTTTGATTCTTTGTGGATGGTGCCTCTGGTTCAGGCATTCTGATAAAGCATAATTAGGCATTGGCCATAGCCTTCCTGGAGCCTCTCCCTTTGGCCATTCCCAGGAGGTTGATAAGGTTGGAAGGGTAAAGCATAATAGGACCATCTCTGTCCTTAGGCAGGGACATTACTTACAGTCACTTCTAGCTTGACCATAAGAGTATAGACTGACATCCACCCCAAGGTTCCCTTAGGAAGACACAGAGACAAGTTCAAAGGGATAGAGATAGTACTTTACTCATCGATGCCCCCATCATGTGAAACATGGTGTCTGGAACCCAGGCCTTGTGAGGTGGTAAAGGGAGAGATTTTGTCTCAGAGTCCTCTCCAGCTCTGTCATTTCCTCTGCTGTTCCCAGATTTCTAAGACATTTTCGTTTTGCTCCTCACTCACACATTCACACGAAGACTTGCTCATGCTCTTGACTTCAGTTCACCATATACTCCCATGTATAATTTTGCTTTCTGTATATTCATCCTGAGGAAGGGTCCTTATCCCAGGTACAGGTGACTGAAATGGCCTTAACCCTGATGTGATGTGGAGGGGCAGGGAGAGAGGGTGGCTTAGGGTCATCAGAACATCCTCTGGAGTCTCTGAGTAGCTGGACCAAATGGTCAACAAGCAGTGAGAAATACTGTCAGTACACTACAGCCACCCTTGAGCTGTGATTTCTGGGTTGGTACCAGGGAAATTAAGAGGAGTATACAATGAGGAACCTAGAGATCCAGGTGTCTAAGGTAAACAGGAAGAAGAAATTCTCCTGCCAGGACTGCAACAAGTCTGATGTTGCACGTTCATATACTGACAATATCTTCACGTTGTGTGCATCCCTTCTTTTCTATTAGAGGAGAGTCTTTTAGTGTGGGGTGTATAATGCCCTCTTAGAAAATCCAAGATATGTAGAGTAAGGGTGATTGGATTAAATCTACAACTTCAATATTGCCTGTGGAAGCTGGGGACCAAGAGAACCTCAGTGAGTTTATGTTCTCAGCTACAACTCAGCCCCTCCTAGAAACGATTTCCCTGGAAGCACCAGAAGACATTCGCATCAGTATTCCCAGCTACCTTTATTACTCCCTTCGAGACCTGCTGCTTCATCCTGCCTCGATCCTCAGTGCTCTTTTCTGCTTCTCTGACTGGGAGAGAGTAACTCTCCCATTGCTCAAGCCATTATGCTCCCTGAAAACTTCAGACAGGGTATACAGTGTCAGCTTACATTTATTTTTCATTGATCCACAAAATAAAAAACAAAAAAACTACCCAATACAACAAACAGCTGGAAACAGTGTGGACAACATTGCATTACAGATTAATTCCTTTAGCATAACTGGAATCTGACTGCCAGTATATTTGTATGGTTTAACTAACAAGATAAATAGTTTTTTTTGAATCTGGATTTATGTTTGGCACTTAACCTATAGTTGTTTTCTTATTCAGATTCTACATTTTGAACCTCAGCTCATTTGCTATCATTTTTGTTAGCGGCACCCAGTTCCTGTCTCCAACTCTATTTTTGTGCCTCTGCTACCATACTTGGAGATATCTAGAAAGTTTGGTATTCTTTACTGAATAAAGAAATTGAATCTAAACAACAACAAAACATCAGTGGTTTAAAGTAGGAGGTGAAGGAAGAGTGATATCTAGTCTGAATTAAGGAAGTGGGGTTACTGGAATGCCCTGGTCTTTGGTATACTCCTGTGTTGACTTAACCTGAGAATTCTGGATATACTTCTTTGAAGTTTTCCTGTACTGGATGCTGAAAGATCAATTTAATAAAGGATACCTCTAAGGACATTGATAGGGGAGTGTTGAGATAGAAAATAGACACTAATATTGAACTGATCTAGAAATGGAACCCAATAAAAGATGTTCTCATATACAACTCAAGAGATTTCAGTTATTATGTGGCCAAATAAAGATTAAATTCATATATTAATGAAAGTAAAAGAATGAGTGCTTCATATCCCCAAATTATAGAAGTGTGCTGTCCAATATAATCTCCACTAGCCACATGTGGCTATTGAACACTTGAAATATGGTAAATCTGAATTGCAGTGTGCTGTAAGTATAAAATACACACTTGATTTCAGACATTTAATTAAAAAAAGATATTCTGTATCTTTTAGAAATTTTAAATATTTATTACATGTTAAAATGATAATGTTTCACAGATATTAACTTAACATATATTATTAAAATTAATTTACCTATTTCCTTTTATTTTTTAACATGGTTGCCCCCCTCTCCCCATCACTGTCAGCTGAAGGCCTCTCTGTAGGAACTCTATTAACTTTACATGTTGTAATTATTTTTGCCAAATAAATTTGAATTGTTAATGTGTGTACATGATCAAAGCTGAGGGAACTATGGGCTAAGTTCATAGAACTTGTGGTTCCCATTTCATCCTCATCCTCTTCTTCAGCACAGTCTTTCTGGTTCTGGTTAACGCTAACTTGGCTAGGAAATGAATTTCCCCAGATGGCCCCATCCTGCTTAGCATTCTGAACCAACTCATCCCCCAGCTCTGAACCCTATTGTTTACAGGGCGAAAACCAAGGCGATCAAGCAGGGAATCAAGAAAGTATTGAGAAGTTTATAACAAATAAAATGGATTTGATAATTGGGAATAATTTTCATGGTGTTCAGAAAATTTAAATAATTACTACATGAATAAATTTGGATTTTGTGTCCCCCAATATTTCATTGGTTCATGGAGATTTCTATATTTTGCTCCTGTTTTATATTGCACCAGCTGGAAAGTTTATAATGCACTTTTTGACTGCCAGGATTTACCTGAAAATTTACCTATGACATCAAGCCATAATTATAGGAGCTTAATTTGAGTGAGAACCAAATTAAATTAAAGAACCAATATTTTTTTCCAGTAGTTTAAATGCCTCTAAACTTCCTGAGTTGCTTAATACATAAATGTGATACAGAAGCTGGCTCCAAGACTTTTATTTTTATAATTGAGTGAGTAACATGTTTATCCTCCTCTCTAGCCCTGCTACATCGTTTTAATATTTTTAGTTAATTATTTTCTGGATCGTGCATTTCCTTTGTTTTTTCCTTCTTTCTAATGAATTTGTTCTATTTTAAGAGGACATGTGTGTGTGTGTTTGGTTTTAAATGAAAACGTATATCCTTTTGTTCACCTGTACAAGAACTCTCTGAGTTCATCATATATTACAGCTTACCTTTCATCAAATTTCATATACCATCTGTATCCTCACCATTCCTTAGATTATAGTTAAATTGTCTTATCCTTCTTTCGACCCTGTTGTGTCAGCCATTTCTTCTTGTACTGGGGCAGACACAAGTTTCCATTTGTTCCAGATCTTCAAATTGGTGGGTTTGTTGAACAAGTAGTAAAATATTTGCGGTTCCTTCCTGATCATCCCCTGAATACGGTGGACATTCAAAATTTGACCAATAGTCCCGGGGATTAGTTCACACAGGTAAACAATATAATTTGGTTAGCTATTTTTTGGATAGTGGTTTAGGGTTTCATGTATATTATTTTATTAGCATCCTTTGAAAATGTCTTATGGTACAGCTGATCTGTGATGAAGCCAACCATTCCTCTAGAACTTCTGAAATAATTTATCATTTCCATGGAACTCTTTTTCATCAAAGTAATTGCTTTTATTCCCTCTCCCTTCTTTGCTTTACAACATTAAAGACTGATCCTAGTCAAAATATAAAACTTTTCATGCCATTCCAGTCAGTTTCTAGATTATGGTTTACAGATTATGACCCCTGATAGTTTTTCTTGACAACTATGCTCCAATATCCTTTTCTACATACAACACCTAACACCAGTTTAATCATTTGACAAACCAGACCCATGCTAAATGTCTCAGTTTGAAGTTCATCTACTCGACAGTGCCTTCCTTTATTTCCTCCAATGGAATCAATCTAACCATCTTGACCTACATGAGTATTTCCTTCTGGTGGTAGATTATTGACTCCTCTCATGAGAAGTATTATCAATGTTTTCAACTTTATTTACTTTTAGTCCTGTTGATACAATGCTTTACGTATTGTAGTTATTTTTGCTGAATAAATTTGCTGAATAAATTTGAATAATTCATGTGTGCACATCTTATTTCTTTTGAAAACTTCTTAGAGTAAGAATCAAGTTGTTAATATAAGAGAATATTCTTCAACTCCTCCTTTAAAAGGGCCTTGTACGATTCTGAGTTTAATGAAAGTTTATATACTATAATGCTAGGACTTCTCGTTTTGGAATGAAACTGACCATTAATTACATCTGGGATATACCAATTTGGCCACTAGGAAGTATGAATTTGGGTCCACCTATGCTAAGATGTCTGAATTTGGGTTCACCTATCTGAGTCCTAATTTTCTTAATTAAAAAGAATGGTAATTACTCCAATATGTGATTTATTTTAGGTTTAGGTGACTTTATTCGAGGAAAAATTACAAGAGTCTGAAACATGGTAATAACTTATAGATAGGAGGTCATTTTATTATTTTACCTACATATATTGTTTCCTCTAATGTTTACACAGTGCTAGTCACAATAATTTTAATAGCATTCCAATTAGGAGCCTACAGAATTTATAGGCCTAAAAGAAATAGATTGCTCACTTGCCATTCCAAATACTTTTTATTCCTGTATGCTATGCTTTCTCTATGAAATTATAAATTGTATTAAGTCAGTATTGTTTCATTCATTTGTGCATTTTGTACTGAGTCAATCAGGATAACAAAAACATAACCCTGTTTAGGAACATTTGTAGGATACATTAGTAAAATGTGTATTTCAAGAGGATAGGAGAATAGAATGACATGTGTAATGAGGTATATAATATAATAGAATATGGAGGATTGTATATTGCAATGGAATATGATACTAAATTTCAGATATCCTTCATTACAAACAATTACTCTAATGCTTAGAATTTTGGGATGCTCTGGATGAAGTGAACTAACTCCTACTTTCTCTTTCTTTTTGTATTTGAATGCAAACACATCTCCTTCACCTTTGGAAATGCATAGGTTTGTGTAGATTTGGATAGGTAGAAAAGATCTTGTAGGTATGTAATACTTCTGGAAAGGGAAACCATGAGGACAGAAAACCCAGAACTTGTCTGTATCTTTGACCTACAGGAGAAGCATTGCTATGGCTAGAGGAATTTCATGTGACCCCAGTTGTGAGCATAAAGCAGTGAGAAGTTGAGGAGTCACATACTGGCTATGGACTGCTAACTGAAAGTAATATCTCTTTAGTTTGGAGATAACTGTTCTTGGGCACATTTGCAAAATGTCTGCTTAAAAATTTAACAGAATTAATACTTTGTGTTAGGGGTTTGTTTCAATTGCTTATATAAGACAGAATGCAGTCCTTAGATATTAGTCTATCAAGATTGTAAGATTCTGAGATTAGAAAGACATTGTTTTGGGATATCTGTGGATCAATCTAAAAGATAGAAAGTGTGGTTCATGTCTGTGTTTAGAAGGGAGCCTGAAAGGAGAATTTAGGTGAGGAGGATCGTTATTCAACTTTTTAACTTTCTGTAGACATCAGGCTTTCTTTTTCCTGCCAGATCTTGAGGCTTCAAAAATGTGCAATACTTCATCATATTCCTTCATCAGCTTTGATATTGCTAGGAGAGATGTCAGTTACACTAAGAACTCTAGCTCCAGGTAAAAATATTAAACCGTGAGGATATGATGACCCTAGATCTCTAAGCATTGACTGGAGGAAAAGTTTCCAACCTGGTGGGGACACAGACAGGTTCAGGCTAGTGTTTAAATAAGAATACTAGTGTTTCTAATATATGAAGTGGTGTCTGGACCTATGCTAACTGTGGCAGGATTATGATTACAATTAGTCTGAAATTAGAGCCCACATGTAGATATTTTAGAGAGAAGATTTTACTTCCTCAATGGGGAAATTTGTCATAATTTAAGATTGTTTCCCCCCCTATGTCTATCATAGTAGTGGAACTTTATGCAGAAATAGCCCTTCATCACAAATGACTCTTCATGTGTTTTTGGAGAAAACACGGCAGAATTAGCAACTTAATCTGTTCGGTTGTCAGAGTCTTCAGTGTGAGTGTATTTGAGTTCTTCAGCATCCTGCCATGTGTCCTTTTTTTGACCACTGGCCAATCTGCCCCTGCAGTTCTACCTAGGAATGCTAGCACCTTTGGGATAGCAGCTACCAAATCAAAAGTGCGAGATATTATATAAGTGAAGTGAGTTTGGATTCTTCCTACCACCACTCAATTTTTTCTTACTGCTTTATACTGACTAAAGAATTTATTTTCCTATGTAACATAATCTTCAAAAGGTTCTGAGGTTTGAAGTAGAGCAGAAGCTTGAAATGCTAATAACTGAGAAAACTTTCAGAAGAGATATCAGGTGCTCAACGTGTTTAATGGGTACAAAGGAGAAATGGGAGACAAGAAAATACAAGTTTGTCTGGGACTGTGATAACAGAACATGTCACACTTAAAAGACGAATAAGACAAATGATTTTAGGAAAATAAAGCAGTGGGAACAGTTTTTGTTTCAAGAAAGCATGTGTCTCAGAGTCATGAGAAAAAGCAAAAAATTACTTTGAATTACTGTCTTTATGAAACAATGGGAGTCAAATCTGAGAGAATTCTACTTTTGCCATATATCTATAGTAACTACGGATTCTTTTTTAAACAGGACAATAGCATGATTTAAGTTGTGTTTTATTCAGATTTTTCTGGAAGTGTTGTTCCGGTATTTGAGGGATTTGACTAGAAGCGGTTGGATCACTTTAGTATGCTAGTAAAGGAATCACCATAAAGAATGAATTCATGTCTGCTTTATTTTAGCCAGACCTAGCCTTTTTTGTCTCTCCACCTGTCATGGTGCAGTCTCCCGGAAGTACAGAGTTCCATATGACCAAGTTCTTGATCATTTGCTTCCTAGGGATCTAGGACACAGTGCACTGCCCAGTCTGTGCCCATTGCCCTGCTCCAAATTTGGTCCCTTGGAACAATTTTGTGATTCAGGAGATCAGGAGCTACAACTATTTTATTACCTGTTGCTTTGTAATATGTTTTGAAACCTGGTAGTCTATGCCCCCAGGTACGTTCATCTTTAAGACTGCCTTAGCTATTTCTGCCCTATTGCATTCCCTTATGAATTTCACATTTGACTTTTCAAATTAAAATTAAAAAAAACACTTCTTGGATTTTGATTTTTGTATTGAATCTAGATATTAACTTTGGGGAAGTTATTGTCTTCTTGATAGTATTGTTAATCTGTAACTATAAAATATCTTCTATTTAATTCCCAAATATATGTCTTTCGATGTACACGTGTATATTTTTTGTTAGACTTATTCCTAGGTAATAGATTTTTTGATGTTGTTGTAAATTTAGGTTCTTTTATTTTGCTTTCTGTTTGTTGTTGGCATATACAAACCTATGTTTTAGATGACAGTGTTAATTTCATATATTCTTGCATTTTGGTCAAAGACACCCTTGAGTTTTCTAAGTACATAGTCTGGTTTGTCCAAAATGAGTTTTATAAACCTTCGTTTCTATCTTTATGTTTATTTGTTTTTTTCCAGACATTTTGTACTGACTTGTCCCCCTATTACCATGTGGAAAAGAAGAGGTGATAGTGGAACTTGTGATAGTGGGACTTCATTGTCTTTTAAGGGAAATGTGTGCAATATTTAGCCATTGATTATGGTGTTCGCTGTATGTTTTGTGGAAATATGCTAAATCCAACTGAGGAAACTCATTTCTATTTTAATTTGCTAAGTTCTTAAATGGGCGTTTACTTTTTTTGTATGGGCAGGCATTGGGAATCAACCCCGAGTCCCCGGCGTGGTAGGCAAGAATTCTGCCACTGAGTCACTGTTGCACTGCCCGAATTGGGCATTTACTTTTGTCAGATGTTTTTTGTGCTGCCCCTGAGATGGATCACATGGTTTCACTTGTTATTCTATGTGAATGTGGTGAATCACATTAATCACTCTTCCCCCCAGTAATCAGTTTCACTGGTTCATCGTGGGTTACCATTTTATTTTATCACTGGATTGGATTTAATTTATTTTTGTGTGTGTATTCGTGAGAGAGATTGATATGGTATATTTCTTTCTTGTAATAGTATATTATTTCCTGTTCTTTTACTTTTAATCTATTTGTGCCTTTATGTATGAACCGGGTTTCTTGTAGGCAAAATGTAATCGGGTCGTGCTTATTTATTCAAACTTAACATTTCTGCCTTTTGATTGGGTCATTTAATCTATCTTCATTTAATTTGATCATTTATATGGTTGCATTAAATATACCACATTGCTATTTGTCTGCTCTTTTATTTGAATAACAAATTTTATTTTTA
This sequence comes from Tamandua tetradactyla, assembly GCF_023851605.1. Taxonomy (NCBI): domain Eukaryota; kingdom Metazoa; phylum Chordata; class Mammalia; order Pilosa; family Myrmecophagidae; genus Tamandua; species Tamandua tetradactyla. Next base: position 79,244,125 of record NC_135334.1, on the reverse strand, counting down.
GAAAGTTTTCGATTTACAGAGAAAATGCACAGAAAGTACAGAGCTCTCACATACTCTCCTCCACATCGAAACCTTCTCCTATTACTAATATTTTGCATTGTTCTGATGTTTGTTACAACTGATGAACTATTATTGATACATTTTAGTAACAAGAGCCCATAATTTGCAGTAGGTTTCTCTCTTTGTGTATACAGTTCTATAGGTTTTCAAAAATGCGTAATGTTATGTGTTCACAATTATGGTTTCATTGCTCTAAAATTGCCCTGAGCTCCATGTATTCATCATTTCACTCCACTCCATACCACTTACAATATGTGGCAACTATGAGTTTTTTAAATTTTCTCTATAGCTTTTCCTTTTCCACAATGTCATATATATGAAATCATGCAGTTTTTAGCCTTTTCAGACTGACTCCTTTCACTTAGCATTATGTATTCAAGGTTCCTCTGTTTTTTTTCGTGGTTTGATGGCTCATTTCTTTTTATTCCTGAATGGTAATACATTGTATGGATGTGCTACAGTTTGTTTTTCCATTCATCTAAGGAAGGGCACTTTGGTTGCATGCAATTTTTTGTGATTATGCATAAAGTTGCTATAAACATGCATGTGAAAGTATTTGTGTGGATATAAATTTAAACTTCTTTGTGTAAATACCTGAGTGCAATTGCTGCATCTTATGATAAAAGGCTATATTTAGCTTTGTAAGAAACAAGCGTCATTCAAAGTGGTTATGACCTTTTGCGTTCTCACCAGCAGTGAATGAGAGTTCTTGTTACTGTATATCCTCACTAGCATTTGATGTTGTAGGTGCTTCCAATTTTAACCATTCCAAAAGGTGAATGGTGGTATTTCTTTGCTGTTTTAATTTGCAATTTCCTAATGATATATGATATTAGTATCTGTTATGGTCAGGTTCATGTGTCAACTTGGCCAAGTGGTGGTACCTGTTTGTCTGGCTGGGCAAGTGCTGGCCTGTCTGTTGCTATGAGGACATTTCATAGAATTAAATCATGATCATGTCAGCTGCATCCACAGCTGATTCCATTTGTAATCGGCCAAAGGGAAGTGTCTTCTGCAATGAGTGGTGCTTAATCTAATCACTGGAAGCTGTTGAAGGAGGATTCAGAAGAGACCGGCTCTTTCTGCTTAAGCTGGCGAGCCTCTCCTGTGGAGTTCGTTCAGACCCTCCATCAGAATCGTCGGCTTCACAGCTTACCCTGCAGATTTTGGACTCTGCATTCCCGTGGTCATGTGAGACACTTTTATAAATTTTATATTTGCAAATGTTCCCTGTTGATTCTGTTTCTCTAGAGAAACCTATCTAATATAGCATCTTTTCATATGCTTATTTTCCATCTATATATCTTTGGTGAGATGTCACTTAACCTCTTTTGTCCATTTTTAAATTGGTTTATTTGTTTGATTCTTATTGAGTTTTAGGAGTTTTTAGTGTATTGGAATTCAAGTCTTTTGACATATATGTGCTTTGCAAATATTTTTTCCTAGTCTATTTCTTTACGTTCTCTTACATGTCCTTAAAAGAGCAAATATTTTTCTTTTAATTTTAATGAAGTCCAATATATCAATAATTTATTTCATGAGTTATGCTGTTGGGGTTGTATCTAAGAAATCATTACCAAAACAAAGGTCACCTAGATTTTCTCCTTACAATTAATAGATATAGTTTATAGCTTACTCTTAGGCCTATGATAATTTTGAGTTGATTTTTGTATAAGGTATAAGGTCTGTATTTAGGTCATTTAGTCCAATATTATCCCAGCTTTCTTGTGTTTACCACTTGTGTAGAATACCTTTTTCTATCCATTCACTTTCAAACTATTTGTATCTTTAGGGCTAAGATGAATTTCTTGTAAACAGCATACAAACAGATCATGTTTTTAAATTCATTCTGTCAATCTATGTCTTTTAATTGGGGAGTTGCATCCATTATTATTACTGTAAAAGAAATTCTTGATTCAACAAGTTTATCCTTTTTTTTTGTCAGATCTCTTTTTCCTGTCTCTATATTTATCCTTTAGTTTACCTTTCCTCATACTCTTCAATTCTGTGCCTTCTTCCAGACCTCTTTCCTGTCTTTTTTTTCAGTCAACAGAACTCCATTCAGTACATCTTATAGGGCAGTTCTCTTGTTAACAATTCCCTCCATTTTCCCTAATTATCTCCTCAAATAATCTTCCTAGTCTGCTTTAGTTTGCAAAAGCTGTCAGAATGCAATATATCAGAAATGGAATGGCTTTTGAAAAGGGAGTGTATTAAGCTTCAAGTTTCAGTTTTGAGGTTTTGTAAATATCCAAATTAAGGGACCCAGAGAAAGATACCTTAACTCCAAAGAAAGGGACCGATGACATTTGGGCTTTCTCTCTCAGCTGGGACGGCTCATGGAGACATCTGCTAGGTTTCTCTCCCAGCTTCTTGTTTTATGAAGCTCCCCCAGGGGTGTTTTTCTTCTTCATTGCCAAAGATGTCTGACTGTGTGGGCCCTGTGGTTCTGAAGATTTTTCCAAAATGGCTCCTCCTAAAAGGGCTCCAGTAAGCAACCCAACCTTGAATGGGCGTAGACACATCTCAATTGAAACCATCTAATCAAAAATTACCACCCACAGTTGGGTGAGTCTCATCTCCCTGGAAACAATAAAAAAGACCTCACCCTGCAATATTGAATGACAATTAAAGGGCATGGCTTTTCTGGGGTAGAAAATAGCTTCAAATTGGTACATAGTCCTGGTCTCATCTTGTCTCCTTCTAGGACACCAGTGGGTCTTATATTTGTGTACTTCTTATTCTTAATCATTTCCCTGGGATCCAATTCAAATTTTTCTGTCTTTTTCACCATTTCTTCCTTTGTGCATTTGAATTCAGTAGCTCTGTCCTTTAGTTCACTTATGTTTTCTTCTCCCTCTTCATATCTCCTGTGTATATCTCTAAAATATTTTTAATTTGATTGACATATCTTTCATTCTGTAAAATATTTTATTTTTCTATTTATTCTTTCAAATTGTACTTGCTCCTCTAGTGTCCTCTTGAGATCCTTTACGTCTTCAGTCAACCCATTGAAGTTATTTAGGAGATTTGTATGAACATCTTTGACTAGTTATTCCAAATTCTGTGTTTCCTCCCATTTTTTAATTTGGTATTTGACTTGGCCATATCTTCTTGTTTTGTCATGTGGTTTGTGATTTTTTTTTCACCGCTTTGTGATATTTTTGCTGTTTCTTTGCATTTGATTATCTTGACAAGGTTATGTTGAAAGCTGATTTTCCTCACTTGTCCGAGATGTTATAATTTCTTGGATTTGCCTTGAATCTCCGAGTCACTAGGTATGTCGGTAATTACCAGCCACACCAGGGCTGGGCCTCACACAGGAGGTTCAGCCTTGTCAGGTTGGTCAGAAAAGCAGTTTGCCAGACTGTATTTCCCCTTTTTTAACAAAAGGTGGTGTTATTGTGCCACCTCTTCTCCACAAACCACTTCCCTTATTTGGAAGCTCCCTGGGTTGGGATGGAACAAGGCAACAACAATCCAGTCAGTGCCCCAGTTCTCTGTGTGCTCTAAGGGTATGGGGTGGGCACTGTGCACATATACTGAGACCCCACCTGTGGGCACAATGTGTCTGGTGATTTCCAGGCTCCAATGTGGAAAGACCTTGGGCTTGGGGACTGAGAGGTTCAATTTCCCAAGCCTGCAGCCAGCACAGGGGTGCTCTGCTTTTTCACTAGCTAGTAAAACCTGGGTTTGTTTTAGGGCACTGCTTTCACAGTTGGATCATTCATATTTCTCAGCCAAATCAGGGTTGGTTTCCTGTGCAGGGGGGTGTGGACCAACTCCAGTGGGCCTGGGTAGGGTCTGGAGAGGTTCTGAAGAACCTCGCATTCCTCCGCATCTTCCATCCTGTTCAGTGACTTAATTGACTTCAGAATCTGTTTACCTCATGGAGTCCAGGCAGTGTCTGACCAGGCAGGGCTGAATCTGAAGGGTTCCTATGCACTCACTTTGTTGTCCAAAATCTGGCTCAGTGTGGGGCCGTGTCCCCCATTTTATTTGCGATGAAAGACTGCCCCAGCTGCCTCCATCAGCAGCCATCTGCCAGGCAAGGATCAGGCTGCCTACTACTGTTTCCCTCTAGAGTGGGGATGGGCACCAGGACACACAACAGGAAACACAGTCTGTGCCCACGTTTTCTCAGACTCTTCATCACTCACTGACCTGGACCTGGAAATGTCGTCCCCTGTCCCTTGGGTTCACAAACAGTCGATTTGGGCATTTTCTGCCTGGCTACTGCTACCTTTAGGGAAGATATTATAGTTCCCTCCATGATCCTCCATTCTGGAAATTTCTCCTTGCTGCCCTTTTGTATTTCTCCCTCCCCTCTAGCTTAATTCTTCCCGTGGCTGTTTGTGTGCTTGGTCCTCTGTATCTGGATAGAGATATTTCTGTTTCTCTTCCATGAGAGATTTTACATTCTGTGTCCCCAGTTGGAGTTGGGAGGGGTCCCGGCCCTGCTTTCTCTGCAGTTTCCATGCTGTGTGGGACTGAGTGAAGGGGAGAGGAGAGGACTCGCTCAGTCCTCTGAGCAAGGACGGAGGTTTCCAACCAGTTGGTTTTCTTTTCCTCAATTCAGCATTTGTGGGATCCTTCTCCAGTCTTTACCTTCCTCAATAGTTGTGAACAAGTGAGAATTGTCCTTTTTTTTGCTGAATCTCCAGGGAAAGGTTTTCAGTAGCTGTTTATGTCTCCGTATTTATGATGTCACTCCTGCAATCCTTTGAAAATTAATTGGGGTTTGTTTTATGTCCTATTATATTATAGATAAATATTTCATATTTACTTGAAAAGATTGTGTATTCAATTCCCCTCTGGTGTGCTTATGTTTTTCTTTTCTCTCCAGTGCCTTCAATTTTTTTTCTCCAAGGTTTGTAGACATTAAAAAGTCAGGTGGGATCCTGTTTAGCTATAACAGAAACAGGAATGTGTCTGATAGTAACAGAACCACTCCAGCTTTCTTATGATTTTGTGTGATTTGTGTGCCTTTTTCTATTTAATGTGAATTTCTTATGGACAGCATATGGGTGATTATTGCTTTTTTAAGAAAATAATCATATTTGTCTCTTTCTACCTTTCATGGATTTAGAACCTGGTTTCTCAATCATGTCAGTAGTGACATTTTGCACAATTCTTGTGTGTGTGTATGTGTGTGTGTGTGTGGAGTATATCGTAACCTATTTAATAGCATACGCTTTCACTACCTACTGGATTCCAGGAACTCTTCCCAGTTGTGACACCCAGAAATATCTGTAGAAATTCCCCCTGTTGGCAGAACCGTTCCTACCCACCACCTTCATTGAGAATTAGCAATTTAAACCATATACATTTATTCTCATTATTGATATGAGTAGGTAATGCCTTTCTGTGGCTGCTTTCAATCCATAGCAGTAGTACTGAGAGTTGTGACAGAGACCATATAACCTTAAAATCGCTCATATTTACTATTTGGTCCTTTTCAGGAAGATTTTGTTGACATCTCCTCTATTGTTTAAAACATATATTTTTCAGTTATTATAATCAAATTTCAAAAATAACATACCATTTCACATATAAAATGAGAATTTTCTCTCTCCAAACCTATCTTTACCTATTTTTGCTATGTATCTTCTACATGTGTTAAAAACACAAGTGTATTGCTACTTTTTTCTCCCTATGTCCTCTCCTTCAATACTTCCAATTACCAATTACATGAATACTAGACCTGCCCTATCTCTTCTGAGCATTTTTGGTTCCGGTAAACTGAATCTAGATTATGGAGTCTTGATTGAAATGACTTTATAAGACTTATACGAAAGACTTAAACCTTTTATAAGTGTAAAAACAGTCATTAAAATAAAATACTACCACAAGTACCTCTACCTTCATGTACAAAAAACAAATCTCACAAATTAAAGTAATATTTACAATTATGCGAAAAACAATATATAAACAGTGACTTTTCATGGAAATGGTTTGAAAACTCTCATTGAGTAGGCACATTGTCCCCATGGTCCTGGATTTAGCTCCCTAGTTTTTCCCTAGGCTCCCCTCTGTGCAGTTACCCCAGTCAGATTTGTTCATTTTCTACCAGGATGCTTAGTTTTAGTCCACTCACCACTTAATCTGGAAATGTTGCTGTAAGAATTTATTTATTGGATCAATATATTTGAATGTGAGGTTCTTAGTATTGAGTCATCATTTCTACTAGGCTAAACTATAACATCTCGTCTCTGGATTGTGCCTGGTTCTGGAAAAGGGCCTCCTGCCTTTCAGCCCTGGTTCTTTTGTATGAATGCACTTTATAGGACGGCTTCCTGCTGTCCTCTCCTATCTGGGCAGACCTGTCTTCCAAGTGGCCACTGCCCTGGGCTTCTGCCTCGGGGTCTTCGAAGCTGCCTTACCCACTGATTGCTGTCCCACTGCTTCTTGGGCTTCTGCTTACTCCAGATTCAGAAGCCTTGCCCTTGGTATGTTATTCCCTTGGAACATACTTGTTTATATCTTCAAATGATGACTTATTTTCTTCCTTGATGATCTTGTTTTAAAGCAGAGCAATATCAGAGAGATTTACCCTAATTACCACATTTTAATTATTTCCCTTCAGTCAGCTCAAATCATTCTGTAAGGGAAGATTGTTTACTATTTCCTTCACAGCACTTATTTTGTAAAATTCTCTTAATTATTGTGTTTTGTTTGGCAGGGTTGCTATGACATCCTAGTTAAGATGTTGATGATACATGTTTTTAATTACTACCTTCTACTGATGTAAGTTCATGTTTATTTTTCATGCAGTTGTTCATAACATATTCAGGAGCAGAGAAATAAAATGACAGTTTGTTATTTTATTTTATTTTATTTTTTCATCATTTCCAGCTGAAGAAGAAAGGGAAGTGGACAGACCTTGGCAGAATGGAACCATAAGAAGGCCAGGGATGTAACACAGCGTTTTCAGTTGTGTCTGAAAGACCCACTATTTAGGAAATGTATTGGTATCAGAGAGTTTTTCTTTTCATGGTTGAAACAAAATAGCAGATGTCTATAAACTGTTATTGGGATGCAAAAGCTTAGGTCAAAATGGATGTTTTCGGGGTACAAGGGTGTAGTTCAGCAGTTGAATTCTTACCTGCCATACGGGAGACCCAGGTTCAATTCCTAACCCATGCACTTCCCCATACAAACAAACAAAAAATTCAACAAACAGTGCTGCAATAATGGTATACTCCCATAGAAAAAGAATGACATGTGACCCCTGCCATACAGCATACAAAAAGGATGTGCTTTATAAGAAATGTTTGAATATCCTCAAGTATAATGAGTAACCTGAGACACAAGGGCGTAAATTAAATTAAGTAATTGCTTTTTTATGGTTGTGAAATGCCTACAACTCAGACATACATTTCCATCCCATCCTTCTGTACTTTCCCAAATTATTTTTACTACGCTAAACTATCTTTACACAGCCTGTACTTGTACCTTATTCCATTCCTCACACTCTTCAATTCAGTATATATTCCTGAAACTCAGTGATTTGTGTATTTCTTCGTATGAGAAAAGATGCAGAATTATAGAAAAACCATGTATAAAATAAAGAGTTCCCACATTCCCATCTATTTTTAATACCTTGCATTAGTGTGGTACATTTGTCATAATTCATGAAAGAACATTTTTATCTTTGTCCTATGAACTCTGTCATTACAGTCAGGTTAACTGTCATGCATCTGCCCAGGCATGATCTGAACTTTCTGGAAGCAACAACATGGTTCTATTCATTTTTGTGAATAGGAATTACCAGAGTTCCCAGGATACAGTGGGTGCCCCTAAGCTGTTCAATTAACAAGGAAAGTTTATCTGTACTATTTTGTATCTTGGCATTATTATACTGGGTCATATACTATAATACTTACAGTTGTTGGGCTCATGAGCAGAGGTATCTTCACATTTAGCACATTATCATGTCCAGTATCCAAAAGATAAATGGCCAATATACAGATAATATTTGGAAAGAGAATTTAAGAAGATTTTAAATCAAATGAAACTAACCCTTTATGTATAACGCATGAGCAATACAGGCAAAAATCCTACACTTTGTGTACAGCCATAGCAAAAGACCAACTTTTAAGAGAGGGAGAGAGGGGAAATGTGGTAGAAGTCTGAAAGGCAAAGACCTCACTCTAGAACAGTGGCGACCTTCCATTATTTAGGAATAAAATTCAAGTGCTATTGCTTTTTCTCCAATATATTTCCATTGTGGGTATAAGAATAAAAACACTTGCACATAAGACAATGACAAAATACCCTTATTTGATTTTTTAGGGACATAAAATTCATGAAAATACCAGTTGCATTTCAGGGAAAAAAAAATCTCTCTTTAGAACCTGCCCCATGGAATCTCATTATTTAGATAAAAAAAAAAAAAAGGATTACAAGCATGAGAAAAGAGGCAGATTAAAGAAATTCCTGAAGGAGGAATGAGACACAAGGAAAAAAACAAACAATGAAACCCTGAAGAGTTAGAATAGAAGACACAATATGTAGTTTACCCAGATTGAGATTAGAGCGCAGAACTGTGTTTTCCAAGCCACTCGTCCATGGGTAATTTGGAAGAGTCATCCTCCTTTAGGACTGCAGAGGTCCAACTGCAGTTGTCCTCATCACCACCCTTTCTTCAGTAGTCTCTGGATTCCTTGCTTGATTTCCTGGGTTCGCACCCCATACACAATGGGGTTGAGGGCTGCGGGGATGACATGGTGGAGGACATTAAGCAAGACCGGCACTTCAGGGGAGACCTTCTTCTTAGCCACGTGAGTCAGGATGAAGACCAGGAGGATGGTGCTGAAGAAGAGGATGAGGATGAAGTGAGAGCCGCATGTGCTTAGGGCCTTGGTCACAGCACCCTCTGCCTTGAGTCTCAGCACAGCTCGCAGTATGAGGGTGTAGGAAAGGAAGATAAGTATGAGGTCAGACCCTAGCAGTGTCCAACCTGCAGCAAATTGGTAGAAGCGATTGATGGTGACGTTGCTGCAGGAGAGCCTGGAGACAGACATATTGGCACAGATGCAGTTCTCAATGATATTTCTTCCACAATAGTAGAGTCGTGCCGAGAGAATGGGGATGGGCAAGGTAAGAAGGACATTTCTCGCCAGAATGAAAATGAGAGCCTTGACTACAAACTGATCAGTGATGATGGATGGGTACCTCAGTGGGTGACAGATGGCCACATAGCGGTCATAGGCCATGACCATAAATGTGCAGGATTCCATGGCCAGGAAGCAATTCATGATGAACATCTGGAGAAAGCAGAAAAAGAAGCTGATGGACCTGAAGTCAAACCAGAAGATGGCCAGGACCTTGGGCATGACAGTGAGGCAGAGCACGATGTCCAGACTGGAGAGGAGGCTGAGCAGGTAGTACATGGGCTCGTGCAGAGAGGCCTCCAGCCGGATGGTGATTAGAAGGGTGGCGTTGGCCCCCATGGCCAGCAGGAAGAGGAGGCCGAGGGGCAGGGACAGCCAGAGCTGCCAGCTGGGGGACCTGACAAAGCAGTTCAGGAGGAAGTCTGACACCTCACTCGGGATGGTACCATTTTGGTTGCTGTCATAGTGTGCCATATATTTCTGCAGCCTCCTTTTAATGGTCTGTAAAATCAAGATAAAAGTTACTTACTAACTCATGATATATGATGATATCACAATTTTTTGTTTACCTGGGGCAACTTACAGATTGCAGTGGACACAGCATATTATAAGATATGTGTTCGTTTATTCTTTGTGCAATGCTAGTGGGATATATCTATCACTCTAAACAATATAGAGAAGGGAAATAACATGATTTGGGTTAATGTTTTATGTGTTCTATGTTTACTTTTGATAGAATTGTTATGTCTTTTCAGAAACTAAAGAGGAAAAAGAAAACTTCTTAGCTGGAACATGAATAGCAATTATAAAAGCTGATTTTTGCTGCTGCAAACATGGCAACCTAACTCTCTGATGCATTAGGATTTCTCCCTGATAACATAGGACATGGGTCCTGGGGATGAGCCAGCACCCAGCCTCATGGAATTGAGAAAGACTTCCTGACCAAAAGGGGTAGAGAAAGAAAATAAAATAAATTTTCACTGGCTGAGAGATTCCAAATTGAGGTGAGAGGACATTCTAGAGATTATTCTTATGCATTATATTGGTATCTCTTTTTAGGTTTTAGAATAGAATAGCTAGAATTACAATTAGAATATTCTAATTTTAGAATTAGAATTAGCTATTCTATAATATTGGAATTCTATATTCTATAATATTAGAATTAGAATTAGCTATTCTAATTTTAGAGTTAAATAGCTAGAAGGAACTAACTGAACCTGAGGAACTATATTCCAGTAGGCTTGATTCTTGAAGATGATTATAACTGTACAGCTTTTACAGTGTGACTGTGTTATTGTGAGAATATGGTGGCTGACACTCCCTTTATCCAGTGTATGGATAGATAAAAGTAAAAAAATAAGGACAAAAATAATATTGGGGGAGATAAAGGGTATGGGATGTTTTGGGTTTTCTTTCTTATTTATGTTTATTTTTATTTTTTGGAGTAATGAAATGTTAAAAAATGTTGGTGATGAATGCATAACTTCTATGATACTGTGAAATATTGATTGTGTAGTTTGATTATATGGTATGTGAATATATCACAATAAGATGATTATATGATATGTGAATGTATCACAATAAAATCCCATTAAAACAAGAATTACTAAGCTAAGAGGGATATTATATGTTGGTTTATGGGAGCAATTAAATAATATCTAAGCATGATTTTTAATGAAATACAGTAAAATAGAAAAGCAGATTAGTACATTACAGAAAATACCAGTGTTGAAGACTATGAAGGTTAAATATTGTTTCATGAAGATTGCTTTCGGTTAAATGTTTGTGTGCACAGAGCTGTTAGGTATTTACTAGGTTATGATATAAAACAGAATTTCCCACTGTGCATCCGAAAAAATTTGGAAAACATTCACTTCATTGATAAAACATTATTTCGTGAAAATGTTTCTATTTTATACTTACATAAACAGTAAAAAATTGGTGATATCTGGTAAGAACAGACTTTAACAAGAAAGCACTGCATTGGTTTGTAGTTATCCAGAGGGCAGTTCAAAGTTATATATATACGATTGGAAGAAAAATAACTAAGATTTTTGTGGCTGTGCGTCTCCAAATTTGTACTAGTAAGTTTCTTCCTTTCTTTTGGGTCTCTTATGACAACATAGATTGCCATATCTATGATTAACTGTTACAATATATCCAAATAAGTAGCCACTCCTGTGGCCTTTCAGTTGTATCAAATTTGCTCAAAAATTGGAGATTTTAATTTATTCTATACAGAAAAGCAAGTCAACTTCTATTTTGTTTACAGAATTATTTTCACTTGGTAGATGTGGGCTCTGCCACATAATTTCTTTCTATATCTTATCTTCATAATTTGTGACAGTCCCAATATTTGGAAGAAGTGGTTTGAAAGTGAAGATACCAATTGCACATAGCTGTGAGGAAGCGATTGATATTGTTCAAGAAGATGAAAGATTGGTTCCTCTGATTGCAATGTAGGGGGTGATGAAGTCCATTTTTCACTCTTCTACACCCATTTCTTCTCTTTTCTCCTAGAATATAACGATCCAGACACACACTCAACTTACTAGTCACTAATTCAATGTTGACATTGTTCTCACATCACTTCATCTTTTTCTCTGGTATTCTGGTGGGTTCTAGAGAACCTACAGCATTGAGTAAGGGACTGTTCTGACTCTCAGGTAGGTAAAATTTCCCCCAGAAAGATGGAACAGTACAAAAACAAATGATAGGAACAGCGACAGGGTCATGCACAGAACATTATGTGAGTGCAGTGGAGGGCTGGCTGACTGCCCTGGGGGACAGGTTGGAGAAAACGAATTTTAAATAAAACTTTGTGGTTCCCTCGTTCATGTCAAAGGTAAAGGACACAAGGTTTCATCTTCACTGAATGTGAAAGGGAGTCCCAGAAGCCTGGCAAAGTGAGGGTCAGGTCTTTGTGTGGTCACTGATCCTGAGTCCATTGAGCCCAAACCTGTCTGCATGCGCAGAGGCCTCTGTTAAAGGTGCAATTCTGTGGACTTAGAATCTGTTCATCGGGTGTTTAAGAAAGCCCTGTTTCTTATTCATTAAGCTAGCCAATAAAAGATCAAATTAGATATTATCTAACTTTGGATCCTCACTACCTATTGAGAAAAGTGCACAAATGTTCTATGGCTTCCTGCCCTTTAATGATGCAGCATCTTCTGAGACTTATTTCATTATCACCAATTTAAAATGAAGGAATTGAGAGCTCAACTCCAGTTTCTGAATCACCCATGCACTACTATGCTAATCTTAATCCTGCTTAATGTAGATGTTTAGATTGGGTTAGTTTTCATAACTTCTCTGATCTTAATAAATAATTTTATGATAATAATTTGCTACTCAACACTTATCACATTGAAAACAAACTTCACTGATGGTACAATTGTGAGTTCTGGAAACCGAATCTGGTAGAGGAGAGGTAGTTCAGGTTGGGGTAGAAGGAAGGGATTCTTAATAAGATTTAATAAATAATTAATAAGATAATTAAGAGATTCTCAATGAGAACCCAGAACTGAGTGACAGCTTCATACTAATGGAAACAAACTTGTGTTGTAGTTGTGCAAGTGGTATTTTTGTTCCCAGTTCTGTGTTTCTCACTCTGCAGTTGTATTCCAGTGGTGCTGGGTGCACAGACCCCCATTCCACATCAGAGAGGCCCTGACAGTGCCCAGGGCCACCGCCAGGAGCAGGGGGTGGGCATTCCCTCCCAGGTCCTTCCTCTATTCGTCCCCGTTCCCAGACAAGGGGTTCTGTGCAGCTGATGTCTGCTGACCATGGTCCGTCCCACCTGATACCTACAGAAGAGTTAGATTATCTTCCAGTTTATTTAATAGATATATCAGTAGTAATTTTTGGCAATGTTGGGATGAATTTGAAATATATAATTTCATTTGTGACTCATAAAATTGTGAAGTAGGTAGGGTAAGTTGTTTTAACAATTCACTTCATCAGATGAAGGAGATGAGTTTCAGTGACTATGTCTTTTGCACAGTTTAACTGGTAAAATGCAAATATGGGAGACAGAAAATTCCAAATGCTTTCTTCAAGTCTCAGGTCAGTGAATATATGAATACACCTGTGTGTCACTATGCTAATCTCAAAATATATATCCTATTTGTCTTTCTGTTTTATGTGTTTTATTCTCCTCCCTATAGTCCTAAGGTCATTTTTCCAGCAGACTGGAATCCCCCATTATTTTTCCACTTGCTCCTCGTTCTGCTCCTCGTGTCAATTCCCTTAGAACACTTTTGTATCGGGTCCCTTCTTGCTGTGTGTGTCAACTGAGGGTTTAATAAAGATTAGAAAACTCTTTGTATAGTTGAATTCCCTGATTTATTTTATTATTTCATAACTCTATATCCCCTGCCCCAAAATCTCATCTTCTCTTTTCCACTAGTTCTCTGCTTTGTCTTGATCGAGCGACCTAATGAAAAAGAGATTTATGAGAAGTGGAGGATGTCTTTAATATAATAATCCATAGAACATAACTTTCAATCTTGTGTTCATGACAAAAGAAACAGCCCTTGTCTGGGCACTATGTCCATTCACATACGCTTTTCTTTCTTTCCCTAGAACACCACTGTGAGACTGGGGCATGAACCCATTGCTTCTGCAAAATTCAAGACTATTACAGGTGGTACAAGCTCTATTAGCTCTGTGTATATCCACTGCACACACACACATTTTAGATGATCACATTCTACATATCCTCTCTAAACTTCACCTTCCTCATTCAGTTTCTGTCATTTGTTCTTTTCCCATCACATTCTCTGTCCAGCTCCTTGAAAATTTATTATATTTAACTTAAAAATCACAGCTCAAATTGTACTAACTCCAAGATGCTTTTCTTCTCCAGGGATGTCAAAGTACTCCTTGGGACAATTAAGGGTTCCCTTGCTTGGTAGCACTGAGATTCCTGAAATGACCTTTGGAGGGTTTAGAATCATAGAAGAACCATCGGTAGGCATGAGTACTCATGGAGAAGCCCAGAGAAAGCAGAATTAATTTTTGTTTCTTACAGAACATTAGGATAATTATTTCTTGTATTAAAATGATATTTCTGAAGAAGACAAGGATAATTTCACTTCTATTATACAGTATCTGGTTCTTTCTTTATCCTTCTTTTCTCTTTAAGATTCATGTATGTTCTTTGATCCATAATTATTCACCAAGCATTGACTTTCTATTCATACCTACAAATAAAGCACCTGGAAACAAATTTCCCCTCATCTCTCTGCTTTCAGTCTTGGTTTGTAACAAAACTTTTGCAACAGAGTTTTCCAGGATCAGCACATGCTTTGAATATCAGAGTTAATGGTTTTGATTCCAAATAGGGACAAAATGAGGAAATCAGGGATGTTGAAGATGAGAGGCTGAAAAGGGGACCCTGCAGCTCAAGCTTTTTCACAGGCTGCAGGATTGGCCCACAGAATATCATGATAAAACGTGGATGAGATCATCTAACAACACTGGATTCAGACTAATATGTAAAACATCTCTCCCTAGTATACTTCCAGACATTATTGAGTGCATCTAGGTACAGGTGACCCATTGCTTTTTGAGGCAAAATTATTTTGTTTGGGTGCATAAGAATATATAAATTATATTTGTATCTGAAATCCACAGAAGTATGTCCTGCACTCCACTGTGTACCCACTGTTTTATTAGTTTCCAACCTCTGAAGACTGCATTTAACTTCTCTTCCATGATCAAACACTGGTAGGTAGATTCTAGTTTTGAAGATCTCTATATTCTCCTATTCATGGTTAGAAACCACAAGTTTTCTCAACTTGGCCCCAGATGACACACTTTCCAATTCTCCCACTATATCCGGTAATCTTCCTTGGACAACCCTTGTTTCTCAGCCTCCCTTCCATTACCAAAAATAAGAAGGGTCCAGAACATAGGCTCTCACACATACCTAATGACCTGAGAAAAGAGGTGGTATTTTCCACCCTCTGCTCAATATACTTTAGCACCATTGACTCTGGAATGGACAGAACACAGAGCTGAACAGAAGAGTTAAGGCCTTCCTTTCTCTTCCAGCCACCCATCAGGTACCCTGTTCAGGGTTTCCTTCCCAGACATACTTACAGAAGACGGGAAGCATTGGATTTGCCTTCACTGATGTGGAGCTCTGGTTGGCTCTCAAAGAACCTGGGGCTGTTATAACCTTAGAGCCTCAGGGGGCCTGCCTTTTGAGATTTCATATCTACCCCTTTGTGCCCAGAGATCTTCCTGGCACAGACAGGCTGACATATGGGAGAAAAGAGTATCTTTCCCTCTGAAAAGAATGTTCCCTGGTAATCAGCCTTTGGAGGTACAACATTGGCTGTATGTTCTAGAAGGAGTAATTCAGTCTTCTGAGTAAGGGATTTCAAGTATACATTTATTTACATTCACCTCCTTTGCACATACACACTTAACACCTTCCAAGTCCATTAATCTCACTCAGAGGTATCCTTAGGGTTCCTATACATCCTTATTATGTAGGTTCAAACTATTCCATTGAATGATCGTTGCTAATTTATCATAATTCTTATTATAGCATTATAATGAAAAAATGCAAGAAAACTAACAAAAGCTTTCTAAGAAAATACAATGTGTTTTTGAGAGTGAGAGCTCCTATAGTAATTTATACCATAGTGAGAGATTTTTAAATAGGATTTATATAAAAGTGAATATCAGAACAAACATGATTTGTTCCTTTATTTCTTATTTTAATTTTGAACCTCATATGAATTACTTACAGTCCTTAAATTGCATGCAAATACATTGTTTCTTCCAGTTCTTATTTTCCTTTATGTTTATTTCTTTTTCTTCTGCTTATTCTTTTGCTATTTCCTTTCCATTGTGAAAACCTTGTGCTTCAAAATATGTCTTTATCTTCAGCTAGTTTATTTTGCTTTATTTTTATCTATGAGAGAATGCTTTTATATTTAATTTATTGTCATCTGGTCATAAATCTGATGCTCTCTTTGTTTTCAGTCAAGACTGTATTTTTAAAATAGACACATGTTCCTATGTGTACATGTAATTTAACATTTTGAAGGCTGTTTAGTATGTTATGTGCACTGTTTCATTTATTTAATTAGCGACATCCAGGTGAACTTTAATTTATTATTACTAAAAATATAGTAGTGCCAATATCAGTGTTCATCTCTCATTATGGGCCTAGGAAGACATATATCTAGGAATTGTATTGCTTAGTCATGAGGCATAAACATATTTCATTTTATAAGGGACAATCAAATTTCTCCTGAAAATATTTACAAAATTCTGCTAGAGATATATAAAATTTCTTTATTTCACATCCTTAATACTAGTTTATCTTGTTGTGTTTTAGAAAACTTGATTGGTGTAAAATATTACTTTATTATTTTAGCTTGATTTTCTCCTGGCAACTGGGCATTCTTCTTGTACTGTTTAGTCATTTCCTATTTTCGTTCTGTGATTTACCTAGTCACTCTGCCCTTCGTTTTCTATTAATAATAATATTTTTTCTTGACATATATACAATTCTCCTTGTATAATATAAAAATTACTCCCTTGTTGGTTTAGAGAATGCTAGTTCTCTAACTCGACAACCGCTGGTCAATTTTGTTGCATGGTACCCATTACTTTAAAATCTTTTGATTTGTTGAATTCAAAGTCACTATTTCTCTCTTAAGTTTTAGAGAGAAATTTGGGATAATGTTTAAGAAATCTTCCATAAGGTCCCAAAAGTGGTTTATGTTTATTTTAATGTTTCTTTCGTAAAGCTTTACAACTTCTCTTTTATTGTGATGTGTTTACATTTTTTTGTGGTTTGTTTTGTTATAAATCAGGACTTACGTTCAATTGGTATGCTCTGGTATATCATAGCAGCTATGATGTTTTTTCTGTGACAGATCCAATGTCAAAGATTTGCTTACCATTCGAGCAATTACCAAACTACCTAACATAAGACCCTCAGTTTTGCTATGTGGACAATACCCCCGGTTCCCATTGTAATAAATGTTCTTTTATGAATAAGAAAGTGGGGAGAAGCTAGATAATTTTTTCATGTCAAATATTTTACCCAGAAGCCCCCAATTATTTCCTCCCTCTCCAGAACCATATTTCATCAAATATTTCCTTTCCCTCTTAAATTTCCAGTCACCAACACCATATGAAAATTCTAATCAGTCTAAACTTTAGACTTTAGAGCATCTTTATATTCTCCCAATTATTTCACACACTCATTAAAATCTCTTATTTCTTCTTTTCTTTAAATAACAACAAAGAAATCTATATTATATTAACAGATCTGATTTTTTCTGAGTTCCAAGCATATTATATTTGAAATGATTCCTGAAAAACTCTACCTGGATATTTTGCAAAAATCTATGGATAACACTTCAAATATAAACATACTTTGAAAATTCTTAAAACCCACTCCTTCCCATTTTCCTCCTTAATTTCTTGGTAAAGGTTTCATTCTTTCTATCAGCCAAGCTCAGAAGCAGGTTGTCATTTCTAACCCCGTGATGTGAGATTCAAGTTCTTGTTTCATTAATCATTTTTCAGTTTGTGACACATCACCTTGTCCTACCAGTGCAAACATTGAATAATGAATCCTCAAATGCCTTTCTTTATTCATTAGTCCCCTACATTAATACTTACTGTAATTCTTACTCTTTCCTTTGATTTTTGAAACATCTGTTCTATCTATTTCTTCCTGTCCACCTTGAACGCAGGAACTAGCTTTGGTTTCAAGGAAGGGCACAATATCTTAGGTGCAGGCAAATGCCTAGTGCAGCTGCAGAGCTATAGAAAGACCCTACAGAAGAGGAAGCAGCCTTCAGAAAGGTCCTGGAGCACTTGCTCTACGCATCTTTGTCATCCAAAACTGTTGATGCCAGGCTTTCTCAGAGAAGGGAAATACATATTGGTGGTATACCAGTCAAAGCCCTTGTGATAAAAAGAAAAGTGCCCATCTTTGGATGGGACTCCTATGACAGATTAGCTCACAACCTGATTATTACGAGAGAATCTCCAGGATGTTGGTGTGCAATAAGGAACCCAGATGACCGCACTAAAGACAGATCAGCTGCTCAGTCTTAAAGACGTGGAATGGGACTCATAGGCCCAAACTCTTGCTGTACCCCAAGGTACAGGCCTTATTCACATTCTTGTCCAGGCTAACAGGACATTTATCCTGCATCCTAAGCTTGAATGTGTGTTTCTCTTTTGGACTCCTTTGAAGATCTTGTTTTCTTTTTGAAGAACAGTCAGAACAGTTCCAACTTTCCATATTTTCCTGGTGGTCACCCCCTGCTCCACCCAGGCCCCACTCTACCTCCCATTAGAACAGGAAATTCAGCCTCTTCCAAAGAACCCAAAGCAGAGAAAACACATGTGAACCTTCACAAAAAGAACAACAGCAAACAGTCTAGTAAGATGACGGACACTATGCCCTTAAAGTGAAATTCTTGTTTGGATTCATCTAAACACAGTTTCCACTGAGATATCCCTTCCAAACTCTGAAGGAGGATGTGTTTATAAAGTTGTGCTTAAGGCTGAGAGCATGGACTCTAGGGACAGCTCTGGTGTACGGTCTTGGCCTCACCACTTTCTGGGTTTCTAATCTTTATTTTTATAATTTTATTAATATGTATTTCATTTAACCGACATATCAAAAACCTTAAAATTTGAACATGTAATCAGTGTAAGTATTTTTGAGATTTTTTTTCTGTACTAAGTCTTCAAAATTTACACCTACAGCACTTCTCAATTTGGACTAGCCATTTTCAAGTACTCAACAGCCTCGTGTACCTAGTGGCTACCATATTGCTCCCATTAGTATAGCCTAATTATAAAGTCTCCTGGGAGCAGATGTCCAGATATCTTACAGCTCTAGATACAGTGATCTTTAGCATGTCTTGCTTAAAAACAATGACCAAAAATTGTTGTTCTATTTTCAAAAGAAGTCATCAAATAGTAGGTTGATAGGAAGTTAAGGCTCCTAAGGCTTTGGAGAGTTTCCTCATAGCTTTCCCATAAGATCTTTCTGGATTCTGTTTATGTTTTTATTGTTGTTCTTACTTTATTTAATTTTAGGCCTCAAAGCATATTGATATCAAAACCACTTGCCTATTTCCTTTTTTTTGATTGACATAGACTGAACTCACTGATTACAACCAATAGAAAGAATGGGCTTTAATGACCTTCGCTAAACTTGTGCTTTCCTTTTCTTAGATGTCATTAAGGAGATTTCCAAGAAAGAAGAGAAAGAGAGTGTCTACTCCTACTCTGGGTTTATTTTTCTTTATAACATCCTGGTTGATAATATGCTCAATTTCTTTTTAGCATCCTGGTTGATAACATTATGATCAATTAGTCAGAATGTATGCTGTATAATGTTATGTGATCAATTTATTCCTCTATCAGAAAGTTTATTAGTCTCATTAATAATTTGCTCATTTTAACTTTCTATTTTTTTTGCTTTTTATTATTTATTTATACTTAAAACACTCTAATAGAGGTATATTCACACACACTAAGTCTTCAAAATCTGATGTGTATTTATACCTACAGCAAATCTCAATTTGGACTAACCACCTTTCAGGTACTCAATAGCCATGTATTGCTAGCAAACTATCCAAAGTTTACAATCTGTATATTCAGAGTTCTTTAGTCATCACTACAATCAATTTTAGAATTTTTTCTTTATGGCTAAAAGAAAAGCCCCATATACCTTGTACCTCATTTCTTTCTAACCTTGATCAAATATCTCTGCTTCCTTTTGCTTCACTCTTATTACCTGCAAAATGAGGATAACAGTATTACATAACCTTCGGTATTTTTTTAAAGAATGAAATGTAATAATGAATTTAAAACACGCAGTATCATGCCTGACATATGATAAATGCTGAGTTAAACTTAGGTATCATTATTGCTGTTTGTGGTTTTTGTCATTACTGCTATCATTATTATTTTAAAGCTTCACTGGGGCAAGTCTAAGTGTTCAATGAAAACCTGAGGTGAATTGCATTTAGGACATCTATTTCTGTGTTGCTACATCCCTGTATAACATTTTAAGATATTCTGGATTTCCATCTTAATCAGGTTAAATTACATTGCAACCATCATCGCTATTTCCTCTACTCTAGCCTCCAAATACCTTCTCATCTGCATCCCTAGCCTCCTGAGTTGGCAGTACTGATGTCCCTGTTCTTCAGACTCTTTGTTCTCCTGGCCATGGGGGCCAATGCTGCCCTGCAAATCACCATCTGACTGTTTATTTCTCTGTTCAAGTCCATGTACTACCTGCACAGACTCCTCAACTTGCTGGACATTGCCCTTTGTCTCACTGTCATCCCCAAGGTCTTGGCCATCTTCTGGTTTGACCTCAGATCCATCAGCTTTTTTGTCTGCTTCCTTCAGATGCTCATCATGAATAGTTTCCTGAACATGGAGACCTGCATATTCATGCTTATAGCCTGTGGCTGCTATGTGGTCATTTGCCACTCTCTGCAATACCCATCCATCATCAATTCATGGCTAGTGCTGTGATTTTTTGTGTGGCTTGGAATGGCCCTCTTGCTGTACCTATCCATTTACTCTCTCCCCGACTCAGATGCTACACAAGAAATGTTATCAGGAACTATGTTTTCAGTCAGGCTACAATGGCTCAGCAGGCAGAGTTCTCACCTGCCATGCTGGAGACCCAGGTTCGATTTCTGGTGCCTGCTCATGCAAAAAAAAAAAAAAAAAAAAGGACTACATTTGCACTAATATATCTGTGTCCAAACTCTCCTGTGACGACATCACCTTCAATCAGCTCTACCAGTTTGTGGTAGGTTGGGTTTTCTTGGGCTCTGTCCTCCTCCATATTGTTGTCCGACTGCTTTATTCCGAAAGCTCAAGATCAAGGCGCAGGGAGCTATGCCCAAAGCTCTGGGCCCCTATGGTTCCCATTTCACCCTTCTCTTTCAGCACAGTCCTGCTTGTTCTCCTTATCACTAATTTGGCCAGAAAGTGAATTTCTCCAGATGTGTCCGTTCTGCTCAACCACTTGCTCTGAACCCCATTGTTTATGGTATAAAAGAACAAAGGAAATCAAGCAGGAAATCCAGAAACAGTTAAGAAGGTTTTAGGAAGTAAAATGGATAGCTTTGGGGGATGATATCGATAACTGGGGGTAATGTTCATGATGCATAGAAAATTTGATAATTATTACATGAGTAAGTTTGCATTGTGCTTTCCCAAATGTTTCACTTATTTGAAGAGATATCCAGGTCTTGGCTCTTGATTCCTAGTGCACTGTCTCGAAAAATTGTAATGCGTTTTTTTCAGTTTGGATTTACCTGGAAGTTTACTCAGAATTTATTAATCCATAATTACAGGAGCTTAATTTGGGTGAGATGGTCTCTTAATTGAATAACAAATATTATTTCAAACATGTAAATGGCTCTAGACTTCCTGACTTAAATAAATGTAGATTTGGTCTCTTCATTCAGCGCGACACTACTCAGCCTGGTTTTGTGCCCTGAATGGGACATTTGTGGTGATGTAGACACTGACTCAAGGACTGTGATTTTATAGTTCAGTGAGTGACATGTGCCATCCTCTCCCGCTTCTAGCCCTGCTAGGTCTCATTAATAATTTTACCTAATATTTCTCTGAATTGTGAATTTCTATGGTTCTTTTCTTCTTTCTACTGAATTTCTTCCATTTTAAAAGGGCATACTTGAATGTTTTTGGTTTTAAGTGAAAAACTATGACCTTTTCTTCATATGTACAAGAACTTTCTGAGTTCCTCCTATCTTTTTTTTTTATTAATTAAAAAAATAACTAACACAACATTTAGAAATCATTCCATTCTACATATACAACCAGTAATTCTTAATATCATCACACAGATGCATATTCATCATTTCTTAGTACATTTGCATCGATTTAGAAAAATAAAACGATAATAGAGAGAAAAAAATTTTTTAAAAATTAAAAAAATGAAAAATAAAAATAAATATAATAGCAAAAAAAAAAAACTATACCACAGATGCAGCTTCATTTGGTGTTTTAACATAATTACATTGCAATTGGGTAGTATTGTGTTGTCCATTTCTGAGTTTTTGTATCCAATCTTGTTGCACAGTCTGTATGCCTTCAGCTCCAGTTACCCATTATCTTACCCTATTTCTATCTCCTGATGGTCTCTGTTACCAATGACATATTCCAAGTTTATTCTCTAATGTCGGTTCACATCAGTGGGACCATAGAGTATTTGTCCTTTAGTTTTTGGCTAGTCTCACTCAGCATAATGTTCTCT
This sequence comes from Tamandua tetradactyla, assembly GCF_023851605.1. NCBI lineage: Eukaryota > Metazoa > Chordata > Mammalia > Pilosa > Myrmecophagidae > Tamandua > Tamandua tetradactyla. The sequence continues at coordinate 79,221,643 of NC_135334.1, read as the reverse complement.
AGGTCCATCCACGTTATTACATGCTTCATAAGTTTATTCTGTCTTAAAGCTGCATAATATTCCATCATATGTATATACCACAGTTTGTTTAGCCACTCGTCTGTTGATGGACATTTTGGATGTTTCCATCTCTTTGCAATTGTAAATAATGCTGCTATAAACATTGGTGTGCAAATGTCCGTTTGTGTCTTTGCCCGTAAGTCCTCTGAGTAGATACCTAGCAATGGTATTGCTGGGTCATATGGCAATTCTATATTCAGCTTTTTGAGGAACCGCCAAACTGCCTTCCACAGTGGTTGCACCATTTGACATTCCCACCAACAGTGGATAAGTGTGCCTCTTTCTCCACATCCTCTCTAGCACTTGCCATTTTCTGTTTTGTTGATAATGGTCATTCTGGTGGGTGTGAGATGATATCTCATTGTGGTTTTGATTTGCATTTCTCTAATGGCCAGGGACATTGAGCATCTCTTCATGTGCTTTTTGGCAATTTGTATTTCCTCTTCTGAGAGGTGTCTGTTCAAATCTTTTTCCCATTTTGTAATTGGGTTTGCTGTCTTTTTGTTGTTGAGTTGAACAATCTCTTTATAAATTCTGGATACTAGACCTTTATCTGATATGTCATTTCCAAATATTGTCTCCCATTGTGTAGGCTGTCTTTCTACTTTCTTGATGAAGTTCTTTGATGCACAAAAGTGTTTAATTTTGAGGAGCTCCCATTTATTTATTTATTTCTTCAGTGCTCTTGCTTTAGGTTTAAGGTCCATAAAACCGCCTCCAATTGTAAGATTCATAAGATATCTCCCTACATTTTCCTCTAACTGTTTTATGGTCTTAGACCTAATGTTTAGATCTTTGATCCATTTTGAGTTAACTTTTGTATAGGGTTTAAGATACGGGTCCTCTTTCATTCTTTTGCATATGGATATCCAGTTCTCTAGGCGCCATTTATTGAAGAGACTGTTCTGTCCCAAGTGAGTTGGCTTGACTGCCTTATCAAAGATCAAATGTCCATAGATGAGAGGGTCTATATCTGAGCACTCTATTCGATTCCATTGGTCGATATATCTATCTTTATGCCAGTACCATGCTGTTTTGACCACTGTGGCTTCATAATATGCCTTAAAGTCAGGCAGCGTGAGACCTCCAGCTTTGTTTTTTTCCCTCAAGATACTTTTAGCAATTTGGGGCACCCTGCCCTTCCAGATAAATTTGCTTATTGGTTTTTCTATCTGAAAACTAAGTTGTTGAGATTTTGATTGGTATTGCATTGAATCTGTAAATCAATTTAGGAAGAATTGACATCTTAACTATATTTAGTCTTCCAATCCATGAACACGGTATGCCCTTCCATCTATTTAGGTCTTCTGTGATTTCTTTTAACAGTTTTTTGTAGTTTTCTTTGAATAGGTCCACTGTCTCTTTAGTTAAATTTATTCCTATGTATTTTATTCTTTTAGTTGCAATTGTAAATGGAATTCATTTCTTGATTTCCACCTCAGCTTGTTCATTGTTAGTGTATAGAAACACTACAGATTTTTGAATGTTGATCTTGTAACCTGCTACTTTGCTGTACTCATTTATTAGCTCTAGTAGTTTTGCTGTGGATTTTTCAGGGTTTTTGACATATAGTATCATATCATCTGCAAACAGTGATAGTTTTACTTCTTCCTTTCCAATTTTGATGCCTTGTATTTCTTTTTCTTGTCTAATTGCTCTGGCTAGGACCTCCAACATGATGTTGAATAACAGTGGTGATAATGGACATCCTTGTCTTGTTCCTGATCTTAGGGGGAAAGTTTTCAATTTTTCCCCATTGAGGATGATATTAGCTGTGGGTTTTTCATATATTCCCTCTATCATTTTAAGGAGGTTCCCTTGTATTCCTATCTTTTGAAGTGTTTTCAACAAGAAAGGATGTTGAATCTTGTCAAATGCCTTTCTGCATCAATTGAGATGATCATGTGATTTTTCTGCTTTGATTTGTTGATATGGTGTATTACATTAATTGATTTTCTTATGTTGAACCATCCTTGCATACCTGGGATGATCCTACTTGGTCATGATGTATAATTCTTTTAATGTGTTGCTGGATTCAGTTTGCTAGAATTTTCTTGAGGATTTTTGCATCTATATTCATTAGAGAGATTGGTCTGTAGTTTTCTTTTTTTGTAATATCTTTGCCTGGTTTTGGTATGAGGGTGATGTTGGCTTCATAGAATGAATTTGGTAGCTTTCCCTCCACTTCAGTTTTTTTGAAGAGTGTGAGCAGGGTTGGTACTAATTCTTTCTGGAATGTTTGGTAGAATTCACATGTGAAGCCATCTGGTCCTGGACTTTTCTTTCTGGGAAGCTTTTGAATGATTGATTCAATTTCTTTACTTGTGATTGGATTGTTGAGGTCATCTATTTCTTCTTGAGTCAAAATAGGTTGTTCATGCCTTTCTAGGAACTTGTCCATTTTATCTACATTGTTGTATTTATTAGCATAAAGTTGTTCATAGTATCCTGTTATTACCACCTTTATTTCTGTGAGGTCAATGGTTATGTCTCCTCTTCCATTTCTGATCTTATTTATTTGCATCCTCTCTCTTCTTCTTTTTGTCAATCTTGCTAAGGGCCCAACAATCTTGTTGATTTTCTCAAAGAACCAACTTCTGGTCTTATTGATTTTCTCTATTGTTTTCATGTTCTCAATTTCAATAATTTCTGCTCTAATCTTTGTTATTTGTTTCCTTTTGCTTGCTTTGGGGTTAGTTTGCTATTCTTTCTCCAGTTCTTCCAAGTGGACAGTTAATTCCTGAGTTTTTGCCCTTTCTTCTTTTTTGATATAGGCATTTAGGGCAATAAATTTCCCTCTTAGCACTGCCTTTGCCGCGTCCCATAGGTTTTGATATGTTGTGTTTTCGTTTTCATTCGCCTCGAGATATTTACTAATTTCTCTTGTAGTTTCTTCCTTGACCCACTGGTTGTTTAAGAGTGTGTTGTTGAGCCTCCACGTATTTGTGAATTTTCTGGCACTCTCCTTATTATTGATTTCCAACTTCATTCCTTTATGATCTGAGAAAGTGTTTTGTATGATTGCAGTCTTTTTAAATTTGTTGAGACTTGCTTTGTGACCCAGCTTATGGTCTATCTTTAAGAGTGATCCAGGAGCACTTGAGAAAAAGGTGTATCCTGCTGTTGTGTGGTGTAATGTCCTATAAATGTCTGTTAAGTCTAGCTCATTTATTGTAATATTCAAATTCTCTGTTTCTTTATTGATTCTCTGTCTAGATGTTCTGTCCATTGATGAGAATGGGGAATTGAAGTCTCCAACTATTATGGTAGATGTGTCTATTTCCCTTTTCAGTAATTGCAGTGTATTCCTCATGTATTTTGGGGCATTCTGTTTCGGTGTATAAATATTTGTGATTGTTATGTCTTCTTGTTTAATTGTTCCTTTTCTTAGTAGATAGTATCCTTCTTTGTCTCTTTTAACTGTTTTACATTTGAAGTCTAATTTGTTGGATATTAGTATAGGCACTCCTGCTCTTTTCTGGTTGTTATTTGTATGAAATATCTTTTCCCAACCTTTCACTTTCAACCTATGTTTATCTTTGGGTCTAAGATGTGTTTCCTGTAGACAGCATATAGAAGGATCCTGTTTTTTAATCCAATCTGCCAGTCTTTGTCTTTTGATTGGGGAATTCAGTCCATTAACATTTAGTGTTATTACTGTTTGGGTAATACTTTCCTCTACCATTTTGCCTTTTGTATTATATATATCATATCTAATTTTCCTTCTTTCTACACTCTTCTCCACACCTCTCTCTTCTGTCTTTTCATATCTGACTCTAGTGCTCCCTTTAGTACTTCTTGCAGAGCTGGTCTCTTGGTCACAAATTCTCTCAGTGACTTTTTGTCTGAAAATGTTTTAATTTCTCCCTCATTTTTGAAGGACAATTTTGCTGGATATAGGAGTCTTGGTTGGCAGTTTTCCTCTTTTAGTAATTTAAATATATCATCCCACTCTCTTCTAGCTTCCATGGTTTCTGTTGAGAAATCTACATGTAGTCTTATTGGGTTTCCCTTGTATGTGATGGATTGTTTTTCTCTTGCTGCTTTCAAGATCCTCTCTTTCTCTTTGACCTCTGACATTCTAACTAGTAAGTGTCTTGAAGAACACCTATTTGGATCTATTCTCTTTGTGGTGCGCTGTACTTCTTGGATCTGTAATTTTAGGTCTTTCATAAGAGTTGGGAAATTTTCAGTGATAATTCCTTCCATTATTTTTTCTCCTCCTTTTCCCTTCTCTTCTCCTTCTGGGACACCCACAACACAGATATTTGTGCGCTTCACATTATCATTCAATTCCCTGAGCCCCTGCTCAAATTTTTCCATTCATTTCCCTATAGTTTCTGTTTCTTTTTGGATTTCAGATGTTCCATCCTCCAGTTCACTAATTCTAACCTCTGTCTCCTGAAATCTACCATTGTAGATTTCCATTGTTTTTTTCATCTCTTCTACTGTATCTTTCATTCCCATAAGTTCTGTGATTTGTTTTTTCAGACTTTCCATTTCTTCTTTTTGTTCACCCCTTGCCTTCTTCATGTCCTCTCTCAATTTATTGATTTGGTTTTTGAAGAGGTTTTCCATTTCTGTTTGTATATTCAGAATTAGTTGTCTCAGCTCCTGTATCTCCTTTGAACTATTGGTTTGTTCCTTTGACTGGGCCATATCTTCAATTTTCCTGTGTGATTTGTTATTTTTTGCTGGTGTCTGGACATTTAATCAGATTTCCTGGAGTGTGAGACCCAGCAGGTTGAAAGACTTTCCTGTGAAGTCTCTGGGCTCTGTTTTTCTTATCCTGCCCACTATGTGGCACTTGTCTGTCTGCGGGTCCCACCAGCAAAAGAGGTTGTGGCTCCTTTTACTTTGAAAGTCTCTCCCTGCTGTGTGAGTGGTGGAGACAGAGGAAAGGTTGTAGGCTGGTTTTAATGGCTTCAAATTGCAAAGTCCTGGGATCTGAATTCCCTGAGAGAGGGACTCCACCTGAGTTGTGTTTCACCCCTCCCGTGGGGAAGGTTCATGTGGTAGAGCGCCCTGAAAACAGCCTGTTTCTGTGTTTGGGGCAGTTGCACCTTGTGTCATCCCGGCACTGAGCCCAGAGGCAACTGAGCCTCCATAGAAGCAGCCGCAAAAGGCTCTGTTTCGCCCCTGTTCCTCTTTTTCAGTTAGCCCAATAGGCAACTTCCACCTTGATCAGTTTCACCTGAGCTGGGGGCCTACTTGTAGTAGTCAGAATTTGTCCATTAACGCCACTATTGGTGTTTGGTTGGGCTCAGTCCCCACTACTGTTTGGAGTCTCTTTCCTTTCCCTCCGGGTAGCCGCCTGTGGGGGAAGGGTGCCAGTCGCCGGCTGCGGCTTGGGCAACTCGCCATCTGAGACCCGTCACCGGACCCGGAAGCCACCTGTAGGGGAGGGGCGCCGGTCGCCGGCCGCCACAGCTTGGGAATCTTGCCGATCCGAGACTTGTAGCCGGTCGGGGAAGCCGCCCGCGAGGGAGGAGTGTCAGCCGCCGGCCGCCGCGGCTTGGGAAACTCGCCACTCCGAGATTCCCAGCCCATCCGGGAAGGAGGGAGGGAGGGAGGGGCGCCGGCCGCCAGCCGCCGTGGCCCGGGTAAGCACGCACGACTCAGGGAGCTCACCGCAGCGGATTCTCGCAGCCGGACCAGCCAATCCAGACTGGGGTACACTGTGTGTCTGGTCCCTACTGTGGCCCCGGGAGCTGTTCTGCACTGTTTCTGGTTATTTAGTAGTTGTTCTGCAGCAGGAACTAAGATGCACGCACCTTACTAAACCGCCGTCTTGGCCCCTCTCAGTTCCTCCTAGCTTACCTTCCTTTTTATCACATTTCAGACATCATGTGCATCTCTACCCTCTCCTGCCAATCTTAGATATAGTTAAATTTTCTTTTATCCTACTTTCTATCTTGTTGCATCAGCCATTTTATCCTGCATTAGGGCCAGCACAAGTTTCCATAGGTTCCAGATTTTTAATTGGTGGGTTTGTTGAACAAGCAATAAAAGCATGCCTGAATATGCTTGAGGTTCAGCTGTTGGCCAGTAGTACCTGGGATTAATTTTCACTGGTCACCAGGTCCCTTTTTTGGATAGTAATTGAGAGCTTCAATATACTACCTATAAGTGTCACTTGAGCATATCTTCTAATACAGCTGATCAATGATGAAACCAACCATTCTTGGGGAACTTATGAGATACTCTTTCATTTCTATAGTACTCTCTTTCATCTAAGTAATAGCTTTGACTTCCTTTCTCTTCTCTCTTTTACAACAACCAGGACTGATGTTAAGTAAAATATAAAACTTTTCACTCTCCTACTCACCCAACATTCCAGTCATTTTCTATATTACAGTTTTCAGATTATGCCCCCTGATTTTTTTCTTAACATCTATGCTCAAGTATCCTTTTCCACACAGAATACCTAACACCAGTTCTTCATTTGACAAACCATGCCCATTCTAAATGTCTCAGTTTAAACTCCACTAACTCCACAATGCCTTCCTTACTCCCTTCAATGGAATTGATTTCACTATTTTGAGCCACATGTATCTCCCCCTGATACTCGATTATTGACTCCTGTCATGTAAAGTATTAGTATTTTATTCATCTTTTTAACTTTACATATTTTTAGTCCTGTTAATAAAATGCTTTATATACTGCAATTATTTTTGCTGAATAAATTTAAATAATTCATGTGTATACATCTTGTTTTTTTAATTCCTTTGAAAACTCTTAAGGCAAGAATCAAATTGTTAATATGATGTGTTCCCCTTTTTTTTGTATGCCATATGACAGGGTCACATTTCATTATTTTTCCATGTGAGTATCCCATTATTACAACACCATTTGCTGAAGTTTTCTTTTGTTTGTTTGTTTTTTTTGGGAAGTGCAAGGACACAGGAATTGAACCCAGGTCTCCCATATGGCAGGCAAGAATTCTACCACTGAACTCCCCTTTACCCCCAATATAAGGTATTCTTCAAAGCACCTTACAAAATGCTTGGTACAACTTTCAGTTTAATGAAATTTTACATACCAGGATGCTAGGAGTTCTCATTTTGGAATGAGATTGACCTTTATTTACATATCAGTTACACAAATTTGGCCAAGATGTATGTACTTGGGTTCACCTATTTCAGTACTAGTGTTCTTATATAAAACAAATGATAATTATTGTTATATAATTTTACTAAGCTTTTAATGACTTAATTCAAGGAAATTTTTTTCAGTCAGAAACTGAAACATGGTAAAACTTATAACTGAGATCTGATTTTATTATTTTACTGCCATAATTGCTTCCTCTGTGTTCTTCATTATTCTATACACCATGCATTTAAAGAGGTAATGGCCCTATATTTTGGGCTCTCCTGGGTCTCCTCTGCTATTTGTAGATCACCGTGCATCATTCTTTTATAAAATTCTTCCCTTATTCTAAGTCTGTAGTGTTTGTTATGCTGTGACACTTAAGTCCCTCCTTGTCCGAAGTCATCTACTAACATCTTGTCTGGCCACCTCACTTCAAATTTAGTCCCAGGTCTCCCAGTCTGGCTGAACTGGGTTCAGACTGAATGCACTGCTCTTCAAAATGAACTACTGGGGGCTGTCACTGAACAGAGACCAAAAAACAAATGGTATCACAAATCAACCAGTGAGGGATGTTTGCTTATAGATTGGCTACAATGTATCATTTTAGTATCTATCAATACTGGTAATAAGCAGCATTAGTATACATTAGAAATTTTCATATTCTTTACACTTTACCTCTTGAAATACAAAAATACTTGGTAGATTGTCCACATTGAGTATTACTTTTCTGATTTCTGTACATCGAGGATTTCCTTTTTACAGTACTTTTTGAATTCATCTTATCTAAAGTCCTCTTTGATTCCTCTCAAAGGCTCTTTGAGAATAGGTATCAATGATTTGCTTAAATTCATTTAACTATAAGAAGTTTCCTCCTGGAACACAAATGAGGAAATGTCTCTTCCTCTGAGATTTAAAAAGAATTCTTCTCACCTGTCTGCAATCTTTTTCTTTGGGCCAATTTGGAAACACTTTCCAATGAATTAATAGTCCAGTGCTAAGTGCAATAATTTTAATAGCAATCCAGTTTGGGGCCGACAGGCATTATAGGTCTAAGAAAAATAGATTGCTCATTTGCCATTCCATGTAGTTTTCCATTCCTTCAGGGTGTGTCTTCTCCATGATCTTATAAATTCTATTAGGTCAGTATTTGTTTTGCTCATTTTTGCATTTCCTACTGAAGTGATAAAGATAAAAACATAATGACATTTGGGAAATGTTTGTGGGATAGATGAATAAAATGTGGACTTTAGTAGCATGCGAGAATGGAATGATACATGCAATGAAGTACATATATAATGGACTAGAGAGGTTTATATACAATAGTAGAATATGGTACTAAATTTCAGATATCCATCTCCAGTACGAACAAACACTTCAATTCTTAGAATTTGGGGATGCGCCGGAGGAAGTGAAATAAGCCCGTATTTTTTCTTTCTCTTTGTGTTTAAATGCAAACATCTTTCCTTCACATTTGCAGCGTATAGGTTTGTAAAGATTTGGATAGTATTTGTAGATGTTTTCTTGTAGGTACATGATAATTCAGGGAGGGGAGACAATAAAGGCAGAAAACCCAAAACATGTCTGTATCTTTTGACCTACAGTAGAGGCATTGTTATGGCTAGAGGAATTTCATGTGACCCCAGCTGTGAGCATAAAGCAGTGAGAAGTTGAGGAGTCACATACTAGCTCTTGACTACTGACTGAATAAGACTTTAGTTTGGAGAAATTTATTCATAGGTTCATTTGCAAATTGTTTAAGAGTTTAGCAGAAATAATGCTTTGTGTTACAGTTTGTTTCTATTGTTTATGTAAGAGAATGAGTACGCATTCTCTTGTCCTGTGAAGAGTGAAAGATCTGACTGGGAAGACATATTTTTTTTGGGAATGCCCTGTGGATCAATCCAAAACCTGGAAAGTGCAGCTCAGGTCTGTGTTTAGAAGGGAGACTGAAAGAAGAACCTGGGAGAGGAGGCTCATTATTCAACTTTTGCTTAGAAATCAGGCGATTTTTTTTCTGCCAGATCTTGAGAGTTCATGAATGCATACTACTTTGTTGTATTTCTTCCTAAGCTTTAATATTACTAGGGAAAATGTCAATTAAACTAAGAACTGTAGCTCCAGGTAGAAAGATAAAACAGTGAGAATATGGTAGCCTTAGAGCTTTAAGCATTGATTGAAGGAAATATTTTCCAACCTGGCAGGGACAGGGAGGGAAGTAGTTTAGTGTTTAAATGAGAACACTAGTCTTTCTGACTTATGGAGCTGTGTCTCAAACTGGGCTAACTCAGGCAGGATAGGATAATGATTTGTCTGAAATCAGTGCCCAAATACAGATATTTGAAAAAGAGAGGATTTTCCTTTCCTAATGGGGAAATTTTTCATAATATAAGATTGTTTCTTCCCCCACACCTGTGGTAGTAATGGAACTGTGTGCAGAAATACCCATTCATAAGAGAGGATACTTCCTGTGCTTTGGGGGAAAACATGGCAAAATTGACAACTCCTGTTGCCGTTCTCAAGGACTCATCTAAAAAGAAATGAAATTCCAATTTAAGAATAGTTGAGTTCTTCGGCAGCCTACCATGTGTCCTTTTTTGAACCACTGATCAATCAGCCCCTGCTTTTCTACCCAGGGAGACAAGAGTATTTGAGACAGCAGTTACCAAATCAATAAAGTGAGAGATACTATAAGGCAAAGTGAGCTTGGAATCTTCCTATTCCCACTCAGTTTTTTCTTGCTGTGATGTACTTGCTGTTCTATTATTCCCTCTAAAAAATCTTCAGAAGGTTCTGAGATTTGAGGTGAAGCAGAGGCTTGAAATGCTGCTGACTGAGAACACTTACGAAAGAGATTATCAGGAGTTTAGGGTGTTGAATGGGTTCAGAAGAGAAATGGGAGATGAGACATTCTAACTTTTTCTAGGATTGTGATAACAGGGAACATGTCACCCTAAAGACAAAGTAAGGTAAATGATTTTAGGAAAATGAAGTAGGAGGAACAGTTTGGTTTCAAGAAAAGCTTGTGTCTCATAGGCATGAGACAAAGCAAAAATATGACTTTGAATTACTGAATTTATGAAACAATGGAAGGTGAGTCTGAGTTCTACTTTAGCCATAAATCTATGGGAAGTAAAGATAATTTATTATTATTATTATTATTATTTGCATGGACAGGCACTAGGAATTGAACCTGGGTCTCTGGCATAGCAGATAAAAACTCTGCCACTGAGCCACCATTGCCCACCTTAGAATGATTTTTTTAACAGAACGATAGCATAATCTAAATTGCATTTTATTCAGATTTTTATGGAAGAAGTGTTGCTGATGTATTTGAGGGGTTTCACTGAAGGGAGATCATTCATTCCAGGAGATTATTAAAGGAATTATGTCAAAGAATGAATTCATGTCTGCTTTATTTCAGTTAGACCTAGCCCTTTTCTTTCTCTATCAGCCATGGTGCTGTCTCCTAGAAATATAGGCACCAATATAACCAAGTTCTTGATCATTTGCTTCCCAGGGATTTAGGACACAGTGAGTGCATTTTCAGTCTGTGCCCATGATCCCACACTCATTTTTGTTTCTTGGAGACAATTTTGTGATGCAGGGGACCTGGAGCTACCTGCTCAACATTATCTCCTAATCGATCTTCTTTTCTGCATCATAGTCACTCCCCAAAGTAAACACTTTACAGATACTCTTCCAGGCACTCAGTTTTACTTTCTTTTTTATAAATGACAGCTTTCATTTATTGTGCTATCCATTAACACAACAATTTTTTTTGACCAACTTATGATCATCTGGTATTTTAATGTAATTTTGAGACGTGTTCACACACAATAGAAACTATCTGAAGTATATATTCACTGGTTTAGAGTATCATGACCTAGTTGTGCATCTATTCCCATGATCAAATTTAGAGCATTTCATTACCTCAGAAAAGAAATAAATGCTCCCTATCCCCCATATTTTTGATCCATAGTTATTGGTGTGGTCCATTTGTTACTGTTGATGGAAATGCATTAAATTTACTGTTACCTATAATCCATAGCTTGAAATAGGTATATTTCTATCCATGAACTCTTCTGCTATCTTTTCATAATAATGTCACACATTTGCTTCATCCTGAGGGCTGTGCTGCATTTGCAGTCAGGAGGTGCAGCTACCAAGGCTTTGAGTACTTGTGGTTCCCATCTCATCCTTATACTTTTCTTTTACACACTGCTGCTAGTCTTCATCTTCACAAACAAGGCAGGGAAAAAGTTGCCCCCAGAGGTACTGATTCTTCTCAGTGTCCTGCATCACCTCATCCCCACAGCTCTCAACCCCATACTTAATGGGGTATGAGCCCAGGAAATCAAGCAGAGGATTATCAAGCTACTCAAAGACCAGTATTGAGAGGTCAGATCTCTGGAATTATGGAAGCCTGGGCTCGTGATAATGATTATTTCATCTGAATGCCTCTAGGAGCACAATATGACATCCATGACGCTACCCTCATCTTGAACACAAATCTTCAATTACTATCACACTATTCACAAGGATATGACTAATCCCTGCTGAACCCACCTTTAGATATTCATTTTCTTCTTCACATTTTTATCTCTTCCTTCTTAATGCATCTTTTACTTATTCATTAAACAAGTATTTCACATCTTTCATGTAATTCTCAGCCTTAACCTTTTGTTGCCTCTCACATTTATGACATAAGGTAGGGATAGGGACGAGGGGTAAGTGTTTCCACAAGGAAACCAGCCAGGGCTTTATTTCAGTAATCCAGGTGTGAGATTGTAATGGCTTGGGCTAAAGTGGTGAGTGAGAATCCAAGTTATATTTCAGAAGATTGACCAAGAGTCCATATGGAGGTTATAAAAGACGGAGGGGAGTAATGATGCACCAGGTTTTTAGTCTGAACAATTGGAAGAATGTAGTTATGTTAACTCAGGAGCTAGTTTGTTATGAAATACCAGGAGTTCAGCTTTGGACACTGAACTTCATTTCCATACCAAACTCCTTCCTACAACTGTACTATTTGTCCCCATTTAAAAAATTCTTATTAGAGAAATTGTAGACTTACAGAAAGATTGTGCACAAAATACAGAGTTCCCACATGCCACCCTACTATTAACATCTTGCTATAGTGTGGTACATTTGTTACAATGCATGAAAGAATATGTTAATAATGGAACTATTAAATATAATTAATTTTGTTTACATTAGGGTAAACAAATATATATATTGTTTAAAATAGAGTGTTGTGTAGACTTATGTTTTTCAATATTTTTATTTTAGTTGCGTATATTACCAATTTCTCCTTTTAATGATGTTCAAGTGTATAATTCAGTGCTGTTGATTTAGTTCACAATGTTGTGCTACCATCATCATCATTCAGTATCAAATTTTTATGTTCAATCCAAATAGATTCTCTGTAAAATTTAATCATTAGCTCTACATTCCCTATCCCCACCGTAGATTCTGGGTCCTACTGACAGCTGCATTTTTGAAATGACTATTAAACATCCAAAAAGAGAAGTAAAAATGAGCTATTGGACATATGGCTTTGGTCAGGGGTGAGAACCAAGACAGAGGTAAAAAACCCGAGTCATTATGTATAGATAGCATTTAAGCCTCATTTAAAAAAATATTCTTCAGGGACCCACTAATTGTCTACCAATTTTCATCCCTTTCTTTAGAAAACTTGTTAAAAAATATTTCATCTCCTAAATCTGCATTTGTTTGACATCTCCATAAGACCATGAGTTCATAAAGTTCAGAAACTATTTAATTCTAAGTATCTGCGATACCTAACATTGCACCTGACATTTAGTAGGTGTTTTATTTTTTCAATGAATTGATAAGTGGTTTTGCTTCTCTCAAGACTTTCAATCCCATTAAATGACATGTGGATTATGGAGTCTTGATCAGAAGATAGTTCTGTTTATTGATAAAATTTCTTATACTGCTTTGAGCATACATATTTAAAGTTATGCCATTTTTATAGGAATAGAACATTCATTAGCATAATGGAGCAGAACAATGGGCTTCTGATGTTAAAAACGGAAGATACAATTTTAAAACAGTCTGTAAAGAGATACAAACAGCAAGGTGAATTTAAATACGTAGACAATAGGAAGAAAATTTAAACCCATCACCAACAGGGGTGAATATGATTACTTTACCAGTTTCTGAAAACCCTGGTAAAGTTTATGGGGATGGGTGATTGTTTTATGTCCCATTTAATTTCCCTTCCATCTAGAGTCTGTAGTCAACCCTAGCCTGGTTCAATAATCTTCTGCCATTGATACAATTCTGCCTCTAGTGGCATCTAGTGTAGAATTAGAGGATGAGTTCATATAATCAATCAATATTTGAGGGGGATGCTTTAGTATTGAACACTTATTAAATTTACCCAAGATGTAAAAGATGTATCTCTGTGTTGCAGAATACCTTCTCTAGTGCTATTATGGTAATATGTGGCTGACATTCAAACCCTACCCTTTTCTCATGTATGGCTCAGGTGTGTACGATTAGTTCCCGCTTTGCTGTTGACTTAATTTTCCACTTTAATATTCTACTTTTACCTCCAATTCTCTGATAGTCACTTTCCCTGTGCCAGGACTCCTTTGTCTGTCTTGGAATCAGGGGAGCTTCTTCCTGCAGTCAGATCCACCTAGTGGCCACTGCATTGGGTCATGGTCACCCGATTAGTCTACATCCCAACCACTCTCTGGGATAGCCACTACTTCAAGGACTTCTGCTTATTCTAGGCTTAGACCTTTGTAGATACTGTTGCATCTGAATGGCCCAGTCTTACCCAGTATGATTAAACTATTGACTCCTCATCATTCATAATCTCAGTTCAAAAGTCACCTCCATAGATATTATCTTCTTAATAACCTCCTTACATGTGGCTTCCTCCCACTTCATACCACTGAAGGTCACTATATTATATCATATATATATATATATTTTTTTTGCGTATCCTGTCTGGTGGGGGTCACATTTCACTTTTTTCCCACATGACTATCCGGTCATTGCAGCTCCATTTGTTGAAAAAAACTTTTTGGTGGGAGGAGGTAGAGTGCGTGGGCTGGGAATAGAACCCGGGTCTTCCATAGGGCAGCTGAGAATTCTACCACTTAACTACCCTTGTACCGCCCATTTTTCATTCTTTACAGTAGGTTTACCTATTGAATGTCCTGAATTTACCTATTTTATTTCTTGAATTTTCCTCTGGAATGTACATAGACCTTTTCTTTTTTTGCTATTCTCAGCACCAATAATGACTGATCCACCTAATAATGACAGGATCAGTGTCCCTAATTCTTGGTAATGTTAAAGTTACCAACAGATCCTTCATTTTAATATTATCTGGATAATTGCTCCATGGTTTAAAGGGACAGATTTCCTATTCATGATTTTTATTGAGTGCTAGATTATAGAGCATTCTGTATATATGATATCTTCTCTAAAATTTTTAAATTAAAATATTAAAGTGTAAAAGTAGCCATTTTCAAATACTGTTGTATATAACTGAGAAAATCTAATCAGGGATTGTTTAAATTTGAGGTAAAAGTATGATCTAATTGTTTCCTTTATGATAAACCTTTAACATTGACAGATACTTCTTACCCTATTGCTAAAATTCTTTATTACTCACCAATAAAAGCCTAAGTAACCTTAATCCCCCCTTAGATTCAAGTATCTTTCAGGGTTTGAATAGGCTCCTCTTTAGCTGTATTACTTCAGGATTTTGGGGGTGTTTGCCACGCATTAAATTAATAAATAAACCCTCTGTCATTTTTCTTTGCATGGGCAGGCACTGGGAATCGAAACTTCTCTATTTTATCCTTTTCTAATATTTTATATGCTACTGTCAGTATTTTAGCACAAAGAAGTAATCAAGCATCCTCTAACTCCCTGGCTTCTTTTTCTCCTTATGGCAAAGCAGAAAACAATGAGAGAAAGCACAACCAAACTGAATAAGTGTTATTGTGGCCAATTTTTACATATAGCAAACATTTTTCCTGATTCAGTTCCTTTACTTGTTCATTTTTCTGAGGCTTTAAGTCAATCATTGTAGAAAATCCTAATCCATATCCAAATTTTGAGTCAAGATACAGCTACTGATCTTCTCTATTGCCTGTTTTCACATAGAAATCTGGCATAACTGTCTTTAAAGGAATCAGAATTTCTCCTCCAACAGTAAGAAAACTATAAGTAGATAAAAAAATACAGAGCTTTTAAGAACACAGAAAAATGTCCAAAATCTATTTTAGTGGAAGTGGATTGTAGTAAGTTCCTCAGTTTGGGGATCTATTTCAATCTAAGTCAGTTTATGGAACACCTGCATTTGCTTTGAAATAAGTTGACCTGAGTCACTAGTAGACCTCATGATTTTTATACCATTGATGGGAAGATATTTCATTATTGTGGTGGCTTAATGTGCTTCAGAAATAGAATCTGTTTTTAGTTTGGGCTTTAGTTATAAATGTATTGAATGAAGACTTTTGCTTTAAAATAGTAACTTTGCAAGAGTGAGATTCTTGTTAACCATGGTATGTTAACCAAAGGTAGACATAGTTTTCCTGTAATAATTGCTTCCTGTGAAAGAAAAGTAAATGTAGTTTCATTCTCAAGCAGATGCTAGTAGAAGACCAGCAGCAGTGAAACCAATGACCATGGAAAGACTTCAATATTGATGTATTTTTATTATTGGATGGAAGGATTAAATAAACTGGCAAGGTATTGAAGACTAAACAGATCAATGATTCATTGAATATTTTTACTAAAGCTAAGTGATTCAGATTTGAAAACCATACTTATAGTGGGTGATGTGGTGTTTTCTTTTTGCGGTCAGAAGGTAGGAATGCATAATCTGAGGTCTGAGTAGGACTGACCCTGAGTGGAGTTGATATTTCCCTCATCAGAAATGCTGGGACATATCACTCCTGAGGATAAGCTGAAGAATCAAATTACATGACCCAGCTGAGATCAGAAGAAGATACCTTGTCTCTTCTAGTATAGCTATTTTGCCATAAATATATGTTGAGGGTGATAGGCTTACTCTGGGCAGGATACAGGCTGGGGACTGTAAATTATACAGCTATAAAACACTGCTTGGACAGGTTTGGATTTTGACCTGTGAATAAAATAAAAATTGTAGTATTTGGAAGTCATCCCTGTTACAATGTTTAAATTTCCCATTTAGTTTCATTTGTCATCTTTAGAGAATGAGGGAAGAATCCATGACTATAATTGAAGAAAAGACATAGGAAGAGAGGCTCAAGAGTTCAATCTGTCTTAGGTGCGAGATGATTTCATAGACTCTTAGAAATAGAAATATGCTAGAAAACTAGCTCACTGCCTCCTGAGATTCAGTGAGGCTACTGCTTTTTTCCAAGCCACAAATCTTATTTATTTTTGAGCAGCGCCTAGAACTCCGTACTCCTCTTTTCCATCTCCATGCTTCTCTTTTCCATACGACTTACTGCACTTATTAATACTTCATTCATTTATACTTCCACTTAGAAAAAAGTATTCCTGTGACACAGATTAGTTTATATACTTCCTAGATACCTATGAGTTGCACAATGAGAGCAGATTCATTCTATGCATCTTTGTTCCCTCAAGGGCTAACAAAGTTCCTGGCCTGGAACAGAAGATCTTTGTCCAGGTAACAAACCCAGTGACATTACTGGTATATCTTCTGAACCTTGTATATATAAGCACACAAAAGTAGGCCCCCTTACCACAAATCATAAACCATATCATGCGTTCAGAAGATAAAGCTTTAAGCACAGAAATTGGTGTAGAGATATTAAGGAAGAAGATTTCTATGACAATTTCCTCTCTGAAACCCTATAAAAACCTTTGTTCCCTATGTGGGCATTTTCATAGGCAAATCCTAACCTTTTGAGGTTCATAAAATAAACAGGTTTGGCCTGATGGAGAAAAAGGAAAGAAAAGAAGAATTGCTCATCTGTTTGAAGGTAAGTAAAGGAGACTAACTTCTGGACTCTAAACCCATTCCATGATTCAAGGCTGACATTTAAAATATGCTGGCAATTAAAACTGGATTATGCAACTATGTAAATAACTAAAGTATTAGTAATGATAATGAAAATACTGCTAATAATTTTTTCACTTTAAGGCCACTATATGCACACAGTTATATATTGTTTAAAAATTAGAATACTAGAATATTAGTATTGAATACAGTACTAGTTGGAATTTATATGTCTACAATAGAACAAGTCCTCCTGATTTCTCAAATTTTGGGCAAAACAGCATCCTAAATATTGGAAAAAAGTAAACATTGTCATGAGGATGCCAGTTTTGGCCAGGAATGGTAGTAGTGTTCAGGGCTTGAAGAAGAAGAAAAGAGTCAAGAAATTAAGCCTTCTTTTCTCCTTGAAATTCTGTATCCAAACTGTGGATTTCAAACCAAATTCCCATTACTAGTTTCTATGTCATCCTCCTTTAGGACTGCAGAGGTCCAGTTGCAGTTGTCCTCATCACCACACTTTCTTCAGAAGTCTCTGGATTCCATGCTTGATTTCCTGGGTTCGCACCCCATACACAATGGGGTTGAGGGCTGCGGGGATGACATGGTGGGGGACATTGAGCAAGACTGGCACATCAGGGGAGACCTTCTTCTTAGCCACATGAGTGAGGACGAAGACCAGGAGGATGGTGCTGAAGAAGAGGATGAGGATGAAGTGGGAGCCGCATGTGCTTAGGGCCTTGGTCACGGCACCCTGTGCCTTGAGTCTCAGCACCACTCGCAGTATGAGGGTGTAGGAAAGGAAGATAAGTATGAGGTCAGACCCTAGCAGTGTCCAACCTCTGGCAAATTGGAGAAGGCGATTGATGGTGACATCATCACAAGAGAGTCTTGAGACAGACATATTGGCGCAGATGCAGTTCTCAATGACATTTCTACCACAGTAACCGAGTAGGGCAGAGAGGATGGGAACAGATACAGTAAGAAGGGAATTTCTGGCCAAAATAAATATGGCGCCTTGACTACAAATTGATCAGTTATGATAGATGGATATCTCAGGGGATGACAGATGGCTACATAGCGGTCATAAGCCATGACCATAAAAGTGCAAGACTCCATGGCTAAGAAACAATTCATGATGTACATCTGGAGGAAGCAAGCAAAGAAGCTGATGGACCTGAGATCAAACCAGAAGATGGCCAGGACCTTTGGAATAACAGTGAGACAGAGCACCATGTCTAGCAGGGATAGGAGGCTGAGCAGGTAGTACATGGGCTGGTGCAGAGAGTCCTCCAGCCAGATGGTGACCAGGAGAATGACATTGGCCCCCATGGCCAGGAGGAAGAGGAGGCTGAGAGGCAGGGACAGCCAGAGTTGCCAGCTGGGAGACCTGACAAAGCAGTTCAGAAGGAAGTATGATACCCCCGTGGAGGTAGAACTATTTCTGGAAGGTGTCATCTTGTGGCTTTTGCTTCTACAGATTTCCTTTGGTGATCTGATAAATTAGGATCAAAATTAGCTTCATAGCCCAATTAAAAAGTGGGCAAGAGGATTTGAATAGATATTTCTCAAAAAAAGCTATAAAAATGGACAATTGCACATGGAAAGAAGCTCAACATCATTAGTCATCAGGAAAATGCAAATAAAAATACAATGAGGTACTACTTCACACCCACTAGGATGGCTATTATTAAAGAAACAGAAAATAATATGTTGAGGATCCAGAGAAATAGGAGCCCTTACACATTTTTGGTGGGAGTGTAAAATGGTGCAGTCAATGTATAAAATAGTTGAGTAGTTCCTCAGCAAGTTGAAAGTAGAATTATGATATGACTTGGCAATTTTACTCCTGAGTATATACCTGAAAGATTTGAAAACAGTTACTTTTGAACAAATATACACACCAATGTTCATAGCACATTATTTGCAATAGCCAGAAGGTAGAAGTAAACTGAGTGTTCATCAACAGATGGATGGATAAACCAAATGTGGTATAAACATGCAATGCAATTTTATTCAGCCATAAAAAGGAATGAAGTTCTGATACATGAATGAACCTTGAAGACATTATGTGGAGGGAAATAAGACAAACATAAAAGAACAAATATTGTATAATTCTACTTACTATGAAATAACTGTGATAAGGTAATTTACAGAGACAGAAAGTGGATTACAGATTGTCAGAGACCTGGGGGAATGGAAAAGGATAGAGATATATTGCTTAATGGGATCAAATTCTGTGGGGGAGATGAAAAATTTTGTAATAAGTGGTGATGATGGTAGCACAACATTGTGAATGTAATTAATTCCATCGAATTGAATACTTTAAAGTGGTTAAAATGGGAAATTTTGGATGTAGATATATTTTACCAATAAAAATTTTAAAAATAGCTTCTGATTTTATACTTACAGAAGTAGAAAATTTACTTTAACTCGGTACAACTTATGACCTTCAATAGAATATTTTGCTTTAACTGGGGTTTTGTACATTACATACAGAAAATAAATCTATTTTAAACTTTTGAAAATTCTGTTTTTGACATTTCTGGAATATTTCTAATTTCTGAATGAAACGTTCTTAAAAAGTAGAATGGGCAATTCCAATTAGTTACAGAGTAGTTGTCCTTGCCATTGAAGAATGTGATAAAATAGGCGTGTTGGTTTCAGTGGTGCACAGGTGGTGAAGGTGGTCTTCACTGACCCTCTCTGGAACCATTGTCCAGCTGTAGAAAAAATCCCTAACACGCATACCAGGCGCTTTTCAGTGTTGTCTCTCCTTTCTTTTTATTTATCTGTTATATACCCTTTATATACTGGGGATACAATATTTAATAACTGCTGCGCTTGTTCTCAAAAAAGTAAAAATCCCTCGTGTGTAGTGATGAGCCACTATAAGAAAAACTGGTAAGAACAATGACAGCGTCTAGTGAAGAATATTTTGAGTATAAAGTTGAGGATTAGTGTACTCACGTGAAAGTAAAGTATTTCCCGGACTCCCCTCCTGCTAAATTTTAACCTCAAGTTCAAAGAACATTTTGAAAAGTGAGAGATGCCTGCAAAATGTTAGGGGACAGCCTTTCTGAAGGATTTCAAATCATGCATACTTAGTCCATAGTTTTGTCTACTTTGTACAGATTCTCTTCTCAGGTCGTCACACAATGAGTATGAATTACTTTCATCCATATTTAAACTGAACTATTTCAAATCTTTCAGCTAGCTGGTAATAGACAAAAATACTTTCAGTGTATTGATCTCAATACTTACCAGAAACTGTGCTAAAAAAAGTAGCACTTTATTCTTAAAACAACCCTGGGAAGTATGTCTCATTTTTACAAGTTTACAAATGAGGCAAATGAAATGAAAAAAGGTTGAGAAAATCCCAAGGTTACACGACAGTAAAACTTTCAAGCTAGATGTAAAATTCCATTTGATTTCAGACCCAATTCTTGGTGACCTATGCATACTTTGTCTCACAAGTTAAAATATTGGTTGAATGGCTTCTCAGAATTCCTCTGAGCACTATAATGGTATGCTATTGTCTATGGTTCCACAGTCCCTTAAGAAAGAAAAAGTATCCATCCCCCTACTGTTACAAACATTTTTAAAGGTAGAAAGCAGTAGAAAGGTATTTTTGGAATGGAGTATTTAGGAATGGGTTTTTAACAGAACTGAGAGTCCACAACTAAAAATATTCTTTTAATCATTAGAAACTAATTTGACATAACTGTTAAAATGATATATTTGTTCTTGTCATTTGTGTATCTTGCCTCCCACAATTCAGGTCCTGTTTACTTTGTTTACTCTTAGACCTCAGCTTTACACAAATGACCCTGGGAACTGCTGAATCCATGAAAGATAGTGGGCATTACTTGTTTCCTTCCTCTCCACCTCCAGTTCTACTCTTCTTTCATCTCTTTCCTTAAAAACAAGAGGTGATGATTAATTTGTCTCTACCAGGAATAATCCCTTCCTCTGGGAGCAAAAGAACTTTCAGGATGTACTGAAGAGTTTAAATTATCTCCCAATTCTTTTCTAGTTATTAAGAATAGAATATGTTAAAAATGTCCTTGGTTAATTTAAAAGCTGTTTTAATGTGGTTTCATTTGTTCAGTGAGTCAAATTACAGAAGGCAGGGTTGCTGTTGTGTATATATGTATGCATGCATGTACGTATGTACATATGCAGGCATGTAAGTGTCCCCTTTGACAAACATTCTTGTGACATCCTGTAACCGCCATCTCTCGTCTACACACTCTCAATATCTTCTGCCTGGTGATTCTGGGCTTTGTCTTAGGGGAAAGTTCTATAATAGCAAGAAGTTTTGGAGATGGTGAGTATCTTAAGGGAATAATCCCCTAAAACAGCTTCTTGCCTTGATATGTTGACCAAAGAAACTCCTCCATGTACCCGGCAGTATGATGATAATTGGTTGGTTCTTCTTTTCCCTTTTATTTTTCATTTTACCTCATTCAAATTCAATTTTTGGCAAGTATTTAACACCCTGCTGATCCAGGGCTTTCTCCATCATAAACACCTCTATTATATTTGGTTGTACCCACACAGAGAAATGCAGATTTCACGCTGTCATATTCTGACAGTACTACCTTCTTTCAAGTCTTGTCATTTCTCTATATCAGCTTTTTATCTACTCACACCTTATTCAGCATTATCGCACCTGACTTTCAGAAAGCACCTCTCAAATCTTACCTTGCCCAAACTGGATTAAGGATCTCTGCCTGACTTCTGGAATATCCATACACAAGGGCATACAGCTGCAGTAGGAAAGAGGATCCATAAGGAAATCTAGACGAAAGAGAATATTTGTTCCTTCCATGAGTATCCTCAGAAGGTTATTTCCAGCACTAGGATAGAAGATTCTAGACAGTGGATAAGAAAATAAAAGCTACCTTATTTTCCATTTTTTTATAATTCTCTCCTTGATTTCTCTCCAACCAAGCATATATCCAAGAAGCATGCAGCACATACTCGCTCTAGGACAAAAGTACTTGGAAATATACTTACCCTATTCTTTTCCTCTCTTGATTGACAGTCATAGCCAGCCTATAGCAATAATGGGATACAGTTGCTATAGCTAACTATTTCTCTCCCCAGACAAGACTAGGTTGTGCAAGTGATGGGAGTTGACAAACAGACCAAGGCAAAGTTCCACCCCAACTCCTGCGCTGAGACAACAAGATAGAAATTTATCAGAGGTCTAGAAGCATGAAATTTGGGTTTTGGCAGGATACCAAGTGTTGTCTAGCCCCGTGGAATTCAGATGGACATGTGAAGTATTTGCCCCAGTCTGTCTTTCAAACATTTTTGACTGCCTCCAGAGAGAGAAAGGGAACTACTTTAGCTGGCAGATCTTGCTAGGAGCATTATTAGCATTTCAGATTTTAGAGATTCTTTGGATTGAACTCAGATGGGCTCTTTTTCTCTCTCTTTTCATACTGTTTCTTGATCTCTGTCACTATACAGAGTGAGTTTACTTCTTCCAACAAACAATCAAGTATTTATATAGATTTTCGTTGTTGGTATTCAAGATAACCACTCTTCAAGACTGAAAACACACAGTTCCTTTTTAAGTTATCCCAACATATTAGATAATTTTCCATGGAAAAACACCTGTTTACTACATCCCTGGCATGTTAATTCTCCAGAGTAGATCAAGAAGTTACTAAGGGTCCTCTTGTGACACAGGACATTCTTGATTACCCCTGTTCAAACTACTCAAGAACCCCTCAAAGGATAAAGGTCAGGGCCACACATCTGGAATGACGTATATCCTGTTGTCTGGTTACTTTGTGTCTCACAGGTCCCTTTCCAGGTTCCACTTCTCAGACTTACTTTTAGAGGATGTAGTCACATGGGGTCCTTGGCAGTGATGTTACACTTCTGACCACATAGCAGAGGTCTTAGAGCCCCTGTCTTGGGGAAACCTCTCCATCTTGCTCCCTTGGGGGGAACAGTAAGCCTACAAGACCCTCGTGGGACAGAGAGGCTTGTAGTTAAGGAAGAGAATGATTGAGTCTCTGCCTGAGAGAAAGAGTCTATGGGTATCCAGTCCTGGGAGGTGCTACATTTTCTGTGTGACCTGCAGGCACACGTTCATTTCCCTAGACATGGAGGACTTACAGAAACACCCACATATTCTCACATTTATGTGGACATATACTCGGGCTTGCTCCAAGGATGCAATAAGTTCACACACAGGTTCTTGTGGGCTTCAAGCAAATGCTCTACAGGAGGGTAGATTTCGCCCATCCATGCTGTAGAATGGACAGCTGATGACTTATCATAACTTTAGGCATGACATTATGATGGTAAAAGTGAAATGAAGCAAAGCACTTTCTTACTGAGAAAATAAATGTTTTTCAGAGAGGATACTCATGTGCTTTGCTGCAATGAAAGATTGCCTTGGTACATAAGGCTTTCCTCTTGTGATCTCTTCACTATTTTAAAATCAAACAACTAAGAGTTATATATATGGCATGAAGATGGCCTTTAGTCATGTAGGTGCCAAGTCACCCTGATCAGGTAGCGTCCCTGCTATACTAGTTCTTAAATAGTGGTTATTAAATACTAGTTAAATATTGCCCCTATTCCTTGCGGGTTTTGCCATCAAGTATGCCATCAAGTTTGATTTCTGCATAGGGGAATCCATTTTACTAATGCATTTTATTAAATATATCTGCAAGTACAGATTTATGTTGTCAACTCTGACATTTGGCACAGTCTCCTATATAATTATCTGTTGTTGGCCAAACTGCCTTCTACATTGTTTACTTGATCATTTTTTGCATCAGTTCTGCAGTATTCTTATTAAAAATGATTTGTGATATGCATTAATGTCTAGTGCGATTGCTTTACTCTGTTTCCAAAGCTGTTTTAATTAATTTAATGAATTACAGTGAATTATTTTTGAATGTTAAGCCAATCTTGCATTTTTGCGATAAACTCTTCATAATCATTTTGTTACACTGTAAGATATGACTTTTTTATTTTCTAAAATTTTTTACATATGTTCATGAACAAGATTAGTCTGAAGTGTTCTTATAATATATTTTTTCTGTTTTTGGTATCAAAGTAATTCTGGCCCCATAAAAATTAATTTGGGAATTATTTCCCTTCCCTCTATTTTCCCGTTTTGAAAAACTGATATAATCACATCATTATTCAAAATAGGAATATAGCATCATTAAGAATTTACTAGCATTAAATTTTACCAAAAAAACAAACATTTTTTTAATCTTTATTAACAGAAGGAATGTACTATACCTATTTTAAAACATGGTAGTGTAGAAGCCTTGATTCTATAATATGACAATAAACTGCAGTCCAAATCATAGCTGAACTACAATGTTAAACTACTGAGTTTGAATTAATTCGCTTTTTTTTACTCAATTTCACATTGTTCTTTTGTTGTTGCTTGAGTATTTATCAGAGATATGTGCAGTGTTAGAGAGTATAATGATGAAATGAAGATCAACAGTAGGGGGTTGTGTCTACTTTGACTTTCCATTCTGAATATTGTAAGCTAGTTTAATGCTTATGTATTGCAAAAAATTCAGATAAATCTTAATATATTCCACTGTGCGGATTTAATAGCTCTTTTTCCTTTCATTCTTAAGGAAACTCAGTTATCAGCAACTCAGAATAGATTGTTGAGAGAAAATGATGAGAAATGAAAAAGATCTCTTGCTATTCTTTGAACTACTGGGCTACACTCAAGAGACAATCCTAAAATTAAGAAAAGAATGGGGAAAGAGACAAGATACTAAACCTTTTAAAATCCAGAAGAAATTAGACTTGTTTGGTTTTTTATATCTTCCTTTTTAAAAAAACATCTCATAGTTCTTGACCCCCATTTATTTATTTATTTATTTAGTCTTTATTTTGTTACTCATCTGCCATTACAATGAATAAAGGGAGTGACAATTACAAGAGTCACACAATTACATGGTCACATGATAAAAGCTATATAGTCATAAAATCATCAATAATTCAGTTTACTCGATTATAGGTAGTTTTAGATATTTCCTTCTAGCTATTCTAATAAATTAGAAACTAAAAAGAATAGCGATAGAATGCATAAGAATAATATCCAGAATAACCTTTTAACTCTATTTGAAATCTCTCAGCCACTGAAACTTTGTCTTGTTTCTTTTCTTTTCCTCCTTATGGTCAAGAAGGCATTCTCAGTCCCATGATGCAAGAACCAAGCTCATCCCTTGGAATCATACCCCACGTTGCAGGGAGACTTACACCCCTGAGAGTTATGGGGGGGATGATAGTGAGTTTATTTGCAGAGTTGAGGGAGAGAAAGGGACCAATGTGAGCAAGAAAAGAAGTTCTCTGGGAGTGACTCTTAGGCATAAACATAAGTAAGCTTATGATTACCCCTTTGAGGAATAATTTTCATAAGGGTTGGACCCACGATCAGGGGCTTGATCTATTAAATTGGGAGTTCCTAATATTGCAAGAATATCGGGAATTCCTGAGGTGGTAAAGTTAAATATTTCCACATTTTTCTCCAGCCCCTCAAGGGGTCTTTGCATATCCTTTTTTCTTTTCTGCCCACAATACTCTGGGACAAATCAGGGTATTACATTAGTCTGTACAGAATAACATGATCCTATTCCCTATTCTAGTCTAGTTGCCATGCAATTATGTTACTTTTAAACTGACCATACAGGTTAAATTACATAGTGTGCTACAGGATGTATATATTTTGTACTAAATAAACATCTCTTTCGTTGGTCTCACGCAGAAACTGAAGTTTGAAACTACAGTCAATATCATCTATTACCCTGTATTCTGATTTATCTTGATTCTAACCAGGTCTGTTTCATTCATATCTCTATTTGAAGTTTGAAATCCTTTTCAACTTCTTCAGCAATTGCTCTATGGAGTCATGCTGACTTTCGGAACTGCATAAATCTGAATCTTAGGTGTCACCCAGATACCAAAAGTTCCAAGGTTATACCCAACAACCTCAGCATCTTAGAATTTAAAAATAGCAGTTAACACTCAGGAAAAGTTGTAAGACCTTATAATCTAGGATGCATTACAATAAGCTTTATTGAACATTCTGAACTCCCTAATTATCTATTGCCCAATCTCTGACCATGTTCTATCCCCTGATAACCTATAGTCTTGAATTTAACTGTCACCATTTGCTCATTGCAGTTAGTTTATATTAGTGAGGTCTTACAATATTTCTCTTTTCATTTCTGGCTTATGTCACTCAACATAATGTCCTCAAGGATCATTCATTATTTGCATGCCTCACAATTTCATTCCTTCCTGCAACCACTCAATATTCCATTGTATGTGTACATCATAGTTTGTCCTTCCATTCATCTTACAAAGTACCTTAGGCCACCTCCATCCATTCTAAATTATGAATAATTCCATCATAAACACCAGTGTGCAAATGTCTATTTGTGTCCCTCCCTATAATTCTTCCAAGTTTATTCAAATAACAGGTTTATAGGATCACGTGGCAATCCTACATTTAGCCTCCTTTCAAGCTACCACACTGCCTTCCCGAGGGGCTGCACCATTCTACTTACCCACCAACAGTGAATAGCTATATCTCGCTGTCCATATATTCTCCAGTACTTGTATTCATCTGTTTATTTTTTATACAGTTTCATTCAAACACCATACACTCCATCCCTAGTGAGCAATCAAAGGCTCTAGGTATAATCACATAGTTATATATTCACCACTACCATCTATTTGAGAACATTCCCATTTCTTCTGCACAGAAAGAAGAGGAAAAATAAAAAACTACAGAAAGAAAAAGAAAATAATATAAAATAAAAAAAGAATAAGACATTAAAAGTTGAAACAACAAAAAGAATCCCATACCGCTCCTTATATCCCCTCTTATTGACATTTAGCTTTGGTATAACGCCCTTGTTGAAATTAATGTATGGGTATTACAATGTTGCTGTTAACCATAGACTCTAGTCTGCATTGATTTTATTTTTTCCATATACCATCCCACTTTCAACACCTTGCAACGGTGACATTCACTTGTTCTCCCTCACATACTAACTTTCCTGAATTTGTCCATTTAATTACCATCATTGTGCATTCTAGGTTTTGTTAATTTATACGATTCCAATTCTTTAAACTCTATCTTTCCTTCTGGTGTCATAGTTGTCCCTAACCTACTTCTTTATACCCTTTCTCACTCAGCTTTGTTCATTATACTTACAATATTGTGCTACCATCGCATGGTGTTGTTCTAGCCATTTCTGCATCTTTACAATCAGTCCTGTTGAACATTCTGTACTCCATCAGCATCAAGTGCCCAATCTCTACTCGCTTTCTGTCTCTTGATAACCTATGTTCTACTCTTAAGTCCCTGTAGTTGCACATTATATTTAGTTCATGTTAGTGAGACCATGCAGTATTTATCCTTTTGTTTCTGTCCTATTTCACTCAAGATAATATCTTCAAGGTTCATCCATTTGTCATGATTTTATTGTTGTTATGTATTGTTGTTACATTTGTCATGATTTTATTCTATCTTACAGCTGCATAATATTCCATTGTATGTATATACAAGTTTGTTTATTCAGTCATTTGTTAATGGACTTTTGGCTATTTCCATCTCTTGGCAATCATGAATAATGGCACTGTAAACATCAGTGTACAAATGTCCATTCATGTCCCTGTGTTCAGTATCTCTGTGTATATACGTAGTAATGGTATTTCTGGATCATGCAGCAATTCTATACTTAACTTCTGAGCATCTGCCAAACCACCTTCCAGACTGGATGCACTATTCTGCATTCCTACCAATAGTGAATAAGTCTGCCTGTTTCCCCACATCCTCCGTAGCACTTGTAATTTTCTGTTCTTTGGATAACGGACATTCTAGCAGGTATAAGAAGATATCAAATTTTGGTTTGGATTTGCATTTCTCTAGTAGCTGATGATGTTGAGCATCTTTTCATATATTTTGAGCTATTGTATTTCCTCTTTGGAAAAATATCTGTTCATTTCTTTTGTCCATTTTAAAATTGATTTGTCTTTTTGTTTTTGAGTTGTTGGAGCTCCTCATATATTTTTAATATTAAACCCCTACTGATATGTGGTTTCCAAAAATTATCCCCCATTGTGTAGGCTATCTTTTTGCTTTCCTGACAGAGTCCTTCGATGTGCACAAATATTTGGTATTGAGGAGATCCCATTTATCTATTTCTTCTTTCTTTGATGTGCTTGGAGTGTAAGGTCTAGGAAGTCACCTCCTATCACAAGAACTTTACAATATTCACCCATATTTTCTTCTAAAGTTTTATGTTCTTAGGTCTGAAGTTTAGGTCTTTGATCCATTTTTAGTTAATTTTTGTATAAGTTGTGAGATAGGGGTCCTTTTTCTTTTTCTTTTCCTTTTTTTTTTTTTTTTGGATATGGATATCCAGTTCTTCAAGCACCATTTGTTAAAGAGGCTGCTCTGTCCCAATGGAGTCAACTTGATCAACTTGATAGTCTTATCAAAGTTCTATTTTCCACTGTGAGAGGTCTATTTCTGAGCACTCAATTTGATTCCACTTATCTGTATACTTATCTTCATTCCAGTATCATGCTGCTTTTACCATTGTAGCTTGGAATATGCTTTAAAGTCAGGTGGTGTGAGACTTCCCACTTCATTTTTCCTCTCAAACTATTTTTAGCTATTCAGGGCACCCTGCCCTTCCAAATAAATTTGATTATTGGATTTTGTATTTATGCAAAGTGCATTGCTGAGATTTTAATTGGTATTGCATTGAATAAATAGCCAAACCTGGATAGAACTGACTTCTTAACTATATTTAGTTTTCCCATCCATGAACATGGTATGTCCTTCCATTTATTTAGGTCTTCCTTGATTTCTTTTATCAATTTTTGTTAGTTTTCAGAGTACAAGTTTTTTATGTCCTTGGTTAAATTTATTCCTAAATATTTGATTCTTTCAGGTGCTATTGTAAATGGAAGTTTTTCTTCATTTTCTCCTAAGATTGCTCATTACTGTTGTAGGTTAACACTACTGTTTTTGTGTAA
This sequence comes from Tamandua tetradactyla, assembly GCF_023851605.1. NCBI lineage: Eukaryota > Metazoa > Chordata > Mammalia > Pilosa > Myrmecophagidae > Tamandua > Tamandua tetradactyla. Next base: position 79,192,425 of record NC_135334.1, on the reverse strand, counting down.
TGATACTTTTCTATACTCATTTATTAGCTCTAGGAGCTTTACTGTAGAATTTTTTTGTTTTTTTTTTTTTTACTTTTTACATATAAGACGATGTCATCTGCAAACAGTGGAAGTTTTTCCTTATGCCTTTCCAATTTAGATGACTTTTATTTCATTTTTCTGCCTGATTGCACTACGTAAAGCACAATGTTGAATAACTGTGGTGACCATGGACATCATTGTCTTGTTCCTGATATTAGGGAGAAAGTTTTCAATCTTTCCCTATTGAGTATGATGATAACTGTGGGTTTTTAATGTATTCCCTTTATCATGTTGGGGAAGTTTCCATCTATTCCTATCCTTTGAAGTATTTTTGTCAAGAAAGGAGGTCATATTTTGTCAGTTGCCTTTTCTGCATCAATCAAGATGATCATATGTTTTTTCCCCTTTCATTCATTGATGTAGTGTATCACATTAATTGATTTTCTTGTGTTGAAACATCCTTGGATATCTGGAATACAATCCATTTGGTCATGGTGTATAATTCTTTTAATATGTCACTGCCTTTGGTTTGCAAGTACTTTGTTGAGGATTTTTCATCTATATTCAGTAATAGATTAGTGTGTAATTTTTCTTTTCATGACTATCTTTTTCTGACTTGGTGTTAGGGGGATGTTAACTTCATAAAATGAGTTAGGTAACTTTCCCTCCTCTTCTATTTTTTTTGAAAAGTTTGAGCAAGATTAGTAGTAATTTTTTTCATGAATGCTTGTTAGAATTCACATGTGAAGCAATCTGATCATGGGCTTTTTTTGTGTGGGAGCTTTTGATTCCTGATTAAATTCTTTACTTGTGATTGGTTTGTTGAGGTGTTCTATTTCTTTATGGAGTTATTGCCTGTTGCTCGTGCTTTTCTAGGAAGCCTTCCTTTTCATCTAAATTGCCCAATTTGTTAGCATAGTTGCTCATAGTGTTTGCTTATTATCTTTCTTTATTTCTGCAGGATCAGTTATCATGTCCAACCTCCCATCTGCTTTTTATATTTGCATCCTCTCGTTTTTATTTTTCAGTCTAGCTAAGAGGCCATCAATTTTGTTGATTTTCTCAAAGAAACAACTTCTAGTTTTGTAGATTCTCTTTATCGTTTTCAAGCTGTCAATTTCACTTATTTCCAACCTAATCTGGCTTATTTCTTTCATTCTGTTTGCTTGGGGTTGGCCTGCTGTTCTTTGTTTAGTTCTTCCATGTGAGGATCAATCAATTGCTTGATTTTTGCCATTTCCTCTTCTTTTTTTTTTTTTGCATGCTGTATGGCGTGGTCACATTTAATTACTTTGCCATGTAAGTATCCCATAGCACCCCTCGCTGAATTTTATATTTGTTTGTTTGTTTTAGTTTGCTTTGCTTGTTTGTTTTTTGGGAAGTGCATTGATTGAGAATTGAACCTGAGTCTGCATGGCAGGAAAGAACTCTATCTACCACTGAATAACCCTTGGATCCCCCTTTCTACTTTTTTTAATATAGATTTTTAGGGCAACACATTTCCATCTCAGCACTGCCTACATTGCATTCCATAGGTTTTGGTATGTTGCGTTCCCATTTTCATTTGCCTCAAGAAATTTACTGATTTTTCTTGCAATTTCTTCCATGGCCCACTGGTTGTTTTAGAGTGTGTTTTTTTAGCCTTAACATATTTGAGAATTTTCCAGCCTTCCCGATGTTAGTGATTTCCGACTTCTTCCATCATGACCCAAAAAGTATTTTATATAATTTCAAGCTTTTTAAATTTATTGAGACCTGCTTTGTGGTCCAGCATATGATCTATCCTTGGGAATGATCCATGAGCACTTGAGAAGAATGTCTATCCTGATATTATGGGGTGTAATGTTCTGTAAATGTCTGTTAAGTCGAGTTCATTCTTCATACTCTTCAAAATATCTATTTCCTCATTGATCCTTTCTCTAGATGTTCTATTCATTGATGAGAGTGGTGTATCGAAGTTTCCAACTAATATTGTAGAAGCGTCTACTTCTTCCTTCAAGGTTGTCAGTGTTTGCCTCATGCACTTTGGGGTACTCTGGCTCAGAGTATAAATATTTATGGCTGTTATATCTTCTTGATGAATTGTCTTTTTTATTATTATATAGTGTCCTTCTTTTTCTCTTTTATTTTACATTTGAAATCTAATTTGTCTGAAATTAGTATAGCGATCCCTGCTCTTTCCTGGTTGTTGTTTGCATAAAATATGATTCTCCAAACTTTCACTTTCAGTCTATTTTTGCCCTTGGTTGTAAAGTGAATCTCTTGCATCTAGCATATAGATGGATCCTATTTTTCAGTCCATTCTGCCAGCCTATGTCCTTTGATTGGGGACTTTAATCCATGGACATTTAATGTTATTAATGCAAAGGCACTGCTTTCTTCTACAATTTTGTCTTTAGTATTTTATATGTCATATTTTATTTTTTCTCTCTTTTTATACTCTGTTAATGTTCATTTCTACAGTCTTCTCCAAACTCTTTCTCCTGTCTTTTCGTATCTGTCTATAGCAGTCCCTTAAGTATTTCTTGTAAAGAAGGTCTCTTAAATTCTCTCAGTGTCTGTTTGAAAATATTTTAAACTCTCATTTTTGTGGGATGCTTTTGTGGGTTATAGAATCTAAGTCTGCAGTTTTTCTCTTTCAGTATGTTAATTATATCATACTAATTTCTTCTCACTTCCATGGTTCCTACTGACAAATGTGCACATAGTCTTATTGTGCTTTCCTTGTATGTGAAGGATCACTTTTCTATTGATGCTTTCAGCTCTCTCTCTCTCTCTCTTCATCTTTGATGTTTGACGATCTGATCAGTCAGCATCTTGGAAAAGGTGCATTTGGATCTCTTCAGTTTTGGGTATGCTCTGTTTCTTGGATCTGTAATTTTATGTCTTTCATAAGAGTTGGGAAATTTTGAGTGATTATTTCCTCCATTATTCTTTCTTTCCCTTCTCCCTTCTCTTCTCCCTCTGGGACACCCATAATTCATATATTCATGCACTTCATGAGGTTATTCAATTCCATAGACACTACTTATATATTTTCATTCTTTTTCCCTATCTGATCTTTTGTGTGTAGGATCAGGTCTCCCA